>NC_053397.1:40314305-40621263 GCF_905171765.1 Bufo bufo | reverse complement strand
GTTGTTCGGATTTTGGGGCTTCAAGCACCTCCCCTTGCAAGGAAGTAATTATTGTTATGGTTATTTATTCATATATATATTTTACATGTTGTATGTTAAATAAACGGCTGCTGTGGCCGATTCATTCCAGCCTGGTGTCCGAGTGTTTATTACGGGTAAAAGATTAAGGAACATTGGGTTGGAGTTAGATCGGTGAAGGGGCAGATTTGGGTGGGGGGCTGGAGGGGGGTGGATGGTTTGTGAAGGGGGGTCAAACGGCAGGTAACCCATACCCCTGTCATATTTAGTATAGGCCTCCTTTATTTGTCAAATGGGGAAAATGTTGTTTGTATGTTTATCTATCTATCTATCTCTCTCTCATTTCATCCATTTATCTATCTCTTTTATCTCTTTCATCTGTCCTATCTATCTATCTATCTATCTATCTATCTATCTATCTATCTATCTATCTATCTATCTTCCTACCTATATCTATCTATCTATCTATCTATCTATCTATCTATCTATCTATCTATCTATCTATCTATCTATCTATCTATCTATCTATCTATCTATCCATCTATCTATCCATCTATCATCCATCTATCACCTACAGTATATCCCATCTATCAAATACATAGAATGTCATTTTATGCACCAAAAATAATTGCCTCTTGCAGCTGTGTAAAATATGCAGCACAAAAATATGTAATAATGGATAATAAAAAAATAACGTGAATTAGTAGTCAAATATTTCAAGAATATTTGGGCCAAAAAGTCATATAGTAGGAAGCTTTGTGCTGTGCACCAGCTGGAAAAAAACTAAAGATATCTGATAAAAATGAACCTACTTTGTCACCAAATCTGAATCATAATCAGTGAATGTTGCATTATCACCAGATGAATACTGACAAATAAGGATTAAAGTGGGGGATATAATTACACATCATTTGTCCTAATCAAAACTAGATGACAAACGAAAGACAGAAGAAACCATTAGGACAGCTAGATCTGCTATGTAACGAGATACGCCGGTTATAACAGGGCTGATAACAGAACAGAGGACGTATAGTACACACCTGTAATGTCACCTACATTATAATAGCCTCGTGAAATGACCTTTCTGCACTCATTCAATGGCTCTGTAATGCACAAGCAACTAATTACTGCATTGATTAGGTAAATGCATAAGTGTTCACGGTTCACGCCAATCTCTCAGCAATACGTACCCTTAAAGGTAAAAGGGTATCTTTAATGTGCACAACTTCTGCTGGCAGTCCTGTTATTGTACCGCACAGTACTATCATGGCATCATACAGTGTTTGAGTTGATGGAGCCATGATGATATGTCACCTATAGACTTCGATGGGGACCTACTTAAAGGGGTTTTCCCATGATTAATGTAAAAAATGAAAATCAGACATCATGTTCAGTGGGGGAAATAAGTATTTGAGACACTGGCGATTTAGCAAGTTTTCCCAACTACAAAGAATTTTTATCGTAGGTACTGTGGGGTTTCGCTCTGGTAGATAGGGTAAGCGGACGCAGTACAGAGGCAAAAGACAAGTTCTTAAAGCAAAACTTCAGTGTTTATTCACACTTGAGGCAAATGCACTAAACAATTCGTTACTTTGCAGTCTTGGTGTTTACTTCACACACAATGGACAGTACATCTTGGTGTTACTTCACACACATTGGAAAGTTCATATAAGACAAGTCACCTTGATGTCAGTTCTGCCTCCAGCAGTCTACAGCAGGCTTTAGGGGGCCTGTTTCCTCGGCCCATGGATCTCAGCTCTCCAACCTGGCAGCAAGCCTCAGATCCCAACACAGAGATCCTGCTGCTGAGCCCATCTGCCTATTTAAGGACACCCAGGTGCTGCCAAAAACCCGGACCGGCAATTAAAATCCAGTCCGGTATTGCGAGAGTTTGGCCAACACCGTGTTGGCCAAAATCTCGCAGTACCGGACTGGATTTTAATTGCCGGTCCGGATTTTTGGCAGCACCTGTGTGTCCTTAACCACCTACGGACCGCCTAACGCACAGACGCGTCCGGAAGGTGGTTGATTCATTCCTCGTAGACGCATATACGCGTCATCTCGCGAGACGCGAGATTTCCTGTGAACGCCAGCACACAGGCGCGCGCACTCACAGGAACGGAAGGTAAGTGAGTGGATCTCCAGCCTGCCAGCGGCGATCGTTCGCTGGCAGGCTGGAGATGTGATTTTTTTTTAACCCCTAACAGGTATATTAGACGCTGTTTTGATAACAGCGGCTAATATACCTGCTACCTGGTCCTCTGGTGGTCCGCTTTGTTTGGATCGACCACCAGAGGACACAGGTAGCTCAGTAATATGTTGCACCAAGCACCACTACACTACACCCCCCCCTGTCACTTATTAACCCCTTATTCACCCTTAATCACCCTTGATCACCCCTGATCACCCTATATAGACTCCCTGATCACCCCCCTGTCATTGATCACCCCCATGTAAGGCTCCATTCAGAAGTCCGTATGAATTTTACGGATCCACTGATAGATGGATCGGATCCGCAAAACACATACGGACGTCTGAATGGAGCCTTACAGGGGAGTGATCAATGACGGAGGTGATCACCCCATATAGACTCCCTGATCACCCCCCTGTCATTGATCACCCCCCTGTAAGGCTGCATTCAGATGTCCGTATGATTTTTACGGATCCACTGATACATGGATCGGATCCGCAAAACACATACGGACATCTGAATGGAGCCTTACAGGGGAGTGATCACCCCATATAGACTCCCTGATCACCCCCCTGTCATTGATCACCCCCCTGTAAGGCTGCATTCAGATGTCCGTATGATTTTTATGGATCCACTGATACATGGATCGGATCCGCAAAACACATACAGACATCTGAATGGAGCCTTACAGGGGAGTGATCACCCCATATAGACTCCCTGATCACCCCCCTGTCATTGATCACCCCCCTGTAAGGCTGCATTCAGATGTCCGTATGATTTTTACGGATCCACTGATACATGGATCGGATCCGCAAAACACATACGGACATCTGAATGGAGCCTTATAGGGGGGTGATCAATGACAGGGGGGTGATCACCCCATATAGACTCCCTGATCACCCCCCTGTCATTGATCACCCCCCTGTCATTGATCACCCCCCTGTCATTGATCACCCCCCTGTAAGGCTGCATTCAGATGTCCGTATGATTTTTACGGATCCACTGATACATGGATCGGATCTGCAAAACACATACGGATATCTGAATGGAGCCTTATAGGGGGGTGATCAATGACAGGGGGGTGATCACCCCATATAGACTCCCTGATCACCCCCCTGTCATTGATCACCCCCCTGTCATTGATCACCCCCCTGTAAGGCTCCATTCAGACATTTTTTTGGCCCAAGTTAGAGGAAATTATTATTTTTTTTTCTTACAAAGTCTCATATTCCACTAACTTGTGTCAAAAAATAAAATCTCACATGAACTCACCATACCCCTCACGGAATCCAAATGCGTAAACATTTTTAGACATTTATATTCCAGACTTCTTCTCACGCTTTAGGGCCCCTAGAATGCCAGGGCAGTATAAATACCCCACATGTGACCCAATTTCGGAAAGAAGACACCCCAAGGTATTCCGTGAGGGGAATATTGAGTCCATGAAAGATTGAAATTTTTGTCCCAAGTTAGCGGAAAGGGAGACTTTGTGAGAAAAAATAAATAAATATCAATTTCCGCTAACTTGTGCCAAAAAAAAAAAATTTCTATGAACTCGCCATGCCCCTCATTGAATACCTTGGGGTGTCTTCTTTCCAAAATGGGGTCACATGTGGGGTATTTATACTGCCCTGGCATTCTAGGGGCCCTAAAGCGTGAGAAGAAGTCTTGGATCCAAATGTCTAAAAATGCCCTCATAAAATGAATGTGGGCCCCTTTGCGCATTTAGGCTGCAAAAAAGTGTCACACATGTGGTATCGCTGTACTCAGGAGAAGTTGAGGAATGTGTTTTGGGGTGTCATTTTACATATACCCATGCTGGGTGAGATAAATATCTTAGTCAAATGCCAACTTTGTATAAAAAATGGGAAAAGTTGTCTTTTGCCGAGATATTTCTCTCACCCAGCATGAGTATATGTAAAAAGACACCCCAAAACACATTTCCCAACTTCTCCTGAATACGGCGATACCACATGTGTGACACTTTTTTGCAGCCTAGGTGGGCAAAGGGGCCCACATTCCAAAGAGCACCTTTAGGATTTCACAGGTCATTTACCTACTTACCACACATTAGGGCCCCTGGAAAATGCCAGGGCAGTATAACTACCCCACAAGTGACCCCATTTTGGAAAGAAGACACCCCAAGGTATTCCGTGAGGGGCATGGCGAGTTCCTAGAATTTTATATTTTTTGTCACAAGTTAGCGGAAAATGATGATTTTTTTTTTTCTTTTTTTTTCCTTACAAAGTCTCATATTCCACTAACTTGTGACAAAAAATAAAAACTTCCATGAACTCACTATGCCCATCACGAAATACCTTGGGGTGTCTTCTTTCCAAAATGGGGTCACTTGTGGGGTAGTTATACTGCCCTGGCATTTTAGGGGCCGAATGCGTGAGAAGTGGTTTGAAATCAAAATCTGTAAAAAAATGGCCGGTGAAATCCGAAAGGTGCTCTTTGGAATGTGGGCCCCTTTGCCCACCTAGGCTGCAAAAAAGTGTCACACATGTGGTATCGCTGTACTCAGGAGAAGTTGGGCAATGTGTTTTGGGGTGTCATTTTACATATACCCATGCTGGGTGAGAGAAATATCTTGGCAAAAGACAACTTTTCCAATTTTTTTATACAAAGTTGGCATTTGACCAAGATATTTATCTCACCCAGCATGGGTATATGTAAAATGACACCCCAAAACACATTTCCCAACTTCTCCTGAGTACGGAGATACCACATGTGTGACACTTTTTTGCAGCCTAGGTGGGCAAAGGGGCCCATATTCCAAAGAGCACCTTTCAGATTTCACCGGCCAATTTTTACAGATTTTGATTTTAAACAACTTACCACACATTTGGGCCCCTAGAATGCCAGGGCAGTATAACTACCCCACAAGTGACCCCATTTTGGAAAGAAGACACCCCAAGGTATTCGCTGATGGGCATAGTGAGTTCATGGAAGTTTTTATTTTTTGTCACAAGTTAGTGGAATATGAGACTTTGTAAGAAAAAAAAAGAAAAATCATCATTTTCCGCTGACGTGACAAAAAATAAAAAGTTCTATGAACTCACTATGCCCATCAGCGAATACCTTAGGGTGTCTACTTTCCGAAATGGGGTCATTTGTGGGGTGTTTGTACTGTCTGGCCATTGTAGAACCTCAGGAAACATGACAGGTGCTCAGAAAGTCAGAGCTGCTTCAAAAAGCGGAAATTCACATTTTTGTACCATAGTTTGTAAACGCTATAACTTTTACCCAAACCATTTTTTTTTTACCCAAACATTTTTTTTTATCAAAGACATGTAGAACAATAAATTTAGAGCAAAATTTATATATGGATGTCGTTTTTTTTGGAAATTTTACAACTGAAAGTGAAAAATGTCATTTTTTTGCAAAAAAACCTGTAAATTTCGATTAATAACAAAAAAAGTCAAAATGTCAGCAGCAATGAAATACCACCAAATGAAAGCTCTATTAGTGAGAAGAAAAGAAGGTAAAATTCATTTGGGTGGTAAGTTGCATGACCGAGCAATAAACGGGTAAAGTAGTGTAGGTCAGAAGTGTAAAAAGTGGCCTGGTCATTAAGGATGTTTAAGCTATAGGGGCTGGGGTGGTTAAATAGGTAAGAGCATTGAAGATGTTGTCGTGGCTGGGTCTTGACACGAAAGACAGCCAGGGCAACTAAGGAGTGGCTCTGTAAGAAGCATTTCAAAGTCTTGAAGTAGCCTAGCAAGTCTCCAGACCTGATACCAATCGAAAATCTTTGGAGGGAGCTGAAACTCAATGTAGCCCAGCAACAGCCCAAAACCCTAAAAGATCTGGAGAAGATCTGTATGGAGGAGCGGGCCAAAATCCCTGCTGCAGTGTGTGAAAACTTGGTCAAGAACTACAAGAATCGTCTGACCACTGTAATTGCAAACAAAGGTTTCTGTACCAAATATTAAGTTCTGTTTTTCTATTGTAGCAAATACTTATTTCATGCAATAAAATTCTAATAAATTATTTAAAAATCATACAATGTGATTTTCTGGATTTTTTTTCAATTCTGTCTCTCATAGTTGAAGTGAACCTACAATAAAAATTACAGACCTCTCCATTCTTTGTTGGTGGGAAAACTTGCAAAACTTCCAGTGTATCAAATACTTATTTTCCCCACTGTAGTACATGACAATCTCTTTCAAAAAAAAAAGCTAGAACCAGCCCTGTACCTCATATGGATCCAGAGATCTCCCCATTCATTGCTCTAATGGCTCTGCTAGTTTATATCAAGCTGGAAGCTCTAGGGGAGTGTCCTTTCTCCTGCAGCTCTCTCCCTATCACAGCTCAGGAGGCATTTGAAGGATGCAACTGAGCATGTGCGGCCATCTTGGCGAGTCGGACAAAAAAAACAGAAGAAAAAACCAGAAGGTGGCGCTATACAGATAGATTTTATTGAATAACTCACTGGCTATACAAAATTTGTAATCACATGCAATTACAAAAGTATTCAGATCCAGGTGCTGGTTTGAAAACTGTAAAAAAAAAAATTTGAAATGGGACAACCGCTTTAACCTCTGTTTGACTTCCTTTTCATCTGGTGGCCACCAGATTTCTTCTGTCAGATTCCACATGATGTTCAGTAACTGTGCTATGTTTCCGCAGAAGTTGTGTCATGGAAGATGAAAAATATTCTTCATTCTTCAAACTAGCGCCTGGATCTGAATACTGCTGTGGGGTCACTGAATTATTCAATAAAATCAATCTGTATTGCATCGCCTGCTGTCCCTTCTTTTCCTTATTTCTATGTCCACCTGGCTGAGTTGGTCGCACATGCTTAGTTCCATCCTTTAATTGCCACCAACCATATCACCTGTTAGAGGCTGTTACAGGGAAAGAGCTGCAGCAAAAAGGACAAACCCCTTAAAAAGGACATGCACCCTGAGCTGTGATTGCCGAGAGGGCTGGATCAGAAAGAACACACCCCTTGAGAAAAGGACACAACCCCTGAGCTGTCTGCTTGAAATAAATCTAGCAAAGCAATTGGAGCAATGAATGGGGAGATCTCTGGATCCATGTGAGATACAGGGCTGGTTCTAGCTTTGTTAGAAAGAGATTGTCATATTACTATATGATGTCAGATTTTTTATATTAATTAGAGAAGAGCGAAGTATTCAAAAATTCGATTTGGCTGTTTCGCCAAATTTAACAAAAAAAAATTACTTTGTCACAAAGCGCAATTCTTTGTAAGTAGTGGGGGCAATGACAAGGAGCGGCTATTGCGCCGATCCCCATCATTGTAACCCTCATAATCAGGCTTACCATTTGCTCGCGTTGGGCCAGCCTTCACCATATTGATTGAAAATCTAGCACAAAATCTTGTGCGGCCCGTGATGACGTCATCATGTCAGCCAGCGTGGTGATGTCATACGTCAACACGCACAGGATTACGCGCGAGATCTTCAATCAAGATGGCGGCCGGCCCGTTGAGAGCAAATGGATCAGGTAAGTATGATTTTTTTTGTTTTTTACACTATTTCAAGGAAAATCGATTTGCTACCACAAAGCACGAGGAAATTCTGCTTCACGGCGAATCGAACTTTCCCTGAAATTCGATTCACTCAACACTAATATTAATCATGGGATAACTCCTTTAAACTGGATATATACTTCTGAACTGTTGGCCAAACACGCAGTCAACTGTTTTTTCTCTGGACCCTCCTCCAATAGACATGCAAACTCAGCTTCAGATCCAACATGCCTGTTCCTTCTCTCAACATCTGCCATTGGAAAGAATCGGGACACCCAACACACACTAGACAACTCATAGGTCCGGACGACATTTGCTAGCCTTTTCCTCCACAAATGAAATTAATCAAGTTGGAGTTCCTCTTGTTTGTTAGCGCAGTCTCTTATAATAGAAGTGCTGTCATGCCATAGTTTAATACTGCTACTCAATATGTGAGGATTTATAAGGGTTTAGACTAGGGCTACATGGTCGCTTTTGGTTGCCACCTCAGTGCTTTGTTATCGTAAACAACGCCTTGCAATTGTCATAAGCCACCTATGACTTTTACCTTAACAGTGAAACACTGAGGTCATGCTAAGAGTCACAATATAGCCCAAGCCTAATCCCAAGTCCCAAGGTGGAAATTATGTAGTAAGATTTCCCAGACTGCATTTTAATTTGGTGGTTTGCACCAGTAAGGTCTAATTTGTCCATCTCTTTCAAGTAATCTAGGTACCTATGTTGTAAAGCGGACAAGTGAATGTTGATAAAGGACCTGGCATGTACAATATATGTAATATGACAACTGTAAATAGGTCAAAATAGGGCTGGGCGATTATGACAATAGTGAAAATCACGATTAATTGAACATGTAACCTCAATTTTGATTATTGAACGAATATTTTGAGGTGTGACTTGGGGCGTGACTCGAGGTGTGGCTTAGCAGGGGGTGTTATATGACACAGGTTTGATCATATTTTGAGTTCTGCAAATAAGGCGATTTTATTTCTCCATTGGGTAAACACCCCCGTGTACTTGTCATACATATGCTTAAGTATGAATTGGCCTGGCCCACATATACCCCAGGCAGGGAAGGCTGTATACTGGGCTGTCCTGGTCCCCATTTACCCCAAGCAGGGAAGGCTATATACTGGGCTGTCCTGGCCCCTATATACTAGTCTGGAGCTTGCTGGATTCCTACCGGTTGTTTGCATCTCCCCTCCACCTCCAGACCAGAGCAGTGGAGGAAGTAGGGAAGCCGCCCCTCCCCTACCCATGACTGGACTAGTGTTGGAGCGATTCTGCAGGGCCAGACATCTCTGGAGCAATATCATTGGCGGCCTGGCGCTTGGTTTGGTGGTCAGTGTCTAATGACTCCACATTTGCACTGCTTGGCTTCTTACCCTGGCGCTAGGATGTGCTTCTCGTTCCCGGAGGCGGCAGCAATGACGGGCCCGCACTTGTAAGAGAGCGCACGCCGGAAGTACGCAGTTTAAAAAGGCCACTGCACTGGGACTACCGGCAAAAGGAGCACGCCGGCACCCCAGTATGTTCCTACATGGAGAAAGTTTAAGGAGACCACACGGCCCCCATATGGCGTCACAAAAACCGAACCCAAAAAAATGATATAGGCAACGTGCCGTAGGTTAATCCGGCTGATGACCGGTTCATCTTTTGTTTTCGATTAACCGCCCAGCCCTAGGTCAAAAGCAATTGTTCATTTGGGGTGAAAAGATGTTTGGAACCATTTTGATAATGACATCTTGAAGTGTGTGTGGACCCCCAAATAAATTCTATTCACAGAAGGGGTTAAGTTAAAAGCATTAATGTGTCCAAAGTGAATACAATCTTTCCAATCTGCTCATTAGATGACATCAAAGGGATAAAGTAGTTATGTACTGGGGTTATTTTACTAGCAGTCAAGTATTTGCTTTGTAATTCTGAATGGAATAATTAAGGACAGATGCTTCACTTGCTGCATTCTTCAAGCTCCTTGGGGCCAATGTATCTGGAGTTGTGCAACAATGTCACTGCCTCACAAATCACTTGTAAAGGAGTCAGCCTGTACATGATATCATGCTATAGTCCCTGCAAGTAGTCCAACCAAAAAGACAAATAATGTATACAGTATAGATATGTCCTTCCTTACCTTCATTCTTGGCTTAAGATGAACAGCTTTGAAAGAAAAAACTTGCATTACTCCCAACTCTGGACAGTAACATTTTATTTTTCAAAGCAAATCCTCTTGTGTCACTCATCTCAGGATGTCTCCAAGAGCCAAGGTAAGGAAGGACACATCTGTACATTGGAGGTCGCGGGCATTGAGTGCGGTATATGTTTGTATTATCTAACACATCATTATAACGTAAGGCTGCATCTACTCAGAGCCTTCTGTCACATCTATATGGTATCCCAAAGTATACCTCTGATGAAGGGATGAGCAAATCGATTTGTTACAATCAAAATACGACCCAAATTTTTGAAGCAATTCTGATTCGGTAGAATCAAAAGTTCTTCAAATTCCGGTGGGTAGAATTTTTCCAGAGAGGGAGAGAGAGAAAAAGAGCGTATTCAGGCATTTAAAGCACGTTCGATTTGGATAGAATGGATTTGTACCTGAATCGAAATTCTTGGCCGATTTAGACAAATCTAACTGAAATGAATTTTAGGAAATGTATTCATCTCTAGCTGTGATGAATCCTACTGTATACAGTGAAATACATTGAAAATAGGCTCCTCAAAATGTATAGTGTGTACATACTTACCAATATTGGAGTTGGCAAATTTGAATCCTTGTAAGTGCCCAAACCCAACCGGGAATATTCACTTTTAGGCTTGACAGCCTGAATTAGCCTCTGGAAATTTGTAAAGCCACTGAAAATTTGGGACTGTGGAATTTGGCAACTATGTGTGTGGTGTATGTTTTTTTTTTTTTTTTTTTTACAACAGATGCTTTTATGGAATAGTGTAGTTTACTACATAATTTCATACCATAAAAAAGGGTTTCTAACACATAACAATATGACTTATACTAAAAAGATACTATTTTGGCACATGGTACGTCAATAGTGCCTATGGATATGTTCAGCATATACACCAGGAGCTTCCTCTGTACAAATGATGATCATAGGGCCAAACAAGATGGGAACAAGACTTTATATTGAAACTTCCGTGCCTTCCAACCCGAGTCAACTTAAAGGCAGTCTGTCAGTAGTTTTGACCGTACTAAACTGCTAGGTAGGGGGGTAGGTAAAGCAGGAAAAACATATCTTTGTGGAGCTTTTCTCTTCTGGATTTGTGAGAATATGAAATGTTATTCTACTAGCTTATGCTCAATTTCCCATGGAGGTGCCTCACTGTGAAGTGCTCTCCTCATTAAGATGCATCGCAGCACCTCCTTCTGCACTAAATGACCACTGTAGTATCCAACCAGGAGACCACTCCAGTCACCACTTAGAGCAGTGGGGAGGAACTTTGAAGCGATTCAATTCAGAGAACACTTCTAAAGCTCCACCCCTGGGCACTTGAGAGAGCATAACCTGGCAGAAGAAAAGATCATATTCCTGCCACTCCTGATGAGAAAATCTCCACAGAGAGTATGTTTACCCTGCTCTATCCTGCCCCTACCTAGTGCTGTCAGCAGTTTAGCATGGTCAAAACTGCTGATAGACTCCCTTGAAAGTGTGAGCATAACAAGCACAATGCAACACACTGTACATACAGATCTTTTTAAGGGTACATTTACACGACCGTAAAATTTTATCCGCGTCCGATCCGCATCCGTTCCGCATTTTGCAGAATAGATGCAGATCCATTCATTCCTATGGGTAAATAAAATGTGCGGACAACGTTCAGTATGTTTTCCGCATCAGTGTTTCCGCATTTCTAGTCCGCAAAAATATGAAGCTTGTACTACTATTGTCCACACAGATCGGTCCGCAGCCCCATTCGAGTAAATAGATCCGCAAATTGCGGATAACATACGTAATAGTTTCTGTTCGCTCAGGACATCAGTAGGCGTTAAAGATCCATATCCAGGATCATATGGACCCAATATAAACATTGCTGGTTGAAGTATATCCAGAAGAGGATCAGACATACAATGCACCCCATGGCCTTTAAAATACAGATGTGTAGATGAAGTATCATCTCCAAATCTGAATTTACGGTCCAAATTGTTCCAATAACTATCCGTCTTAAAATCTCTTATACTGTTATCTCTCATCAATACATGAAAAGCCAAATTTCATAGTGTACTCACATCGTCATCACAAGTTCGTGAACACTTCCCATCCAGTGACGCACACTGAAATGACAAAAACATGGTATCATATTTTCTATAAAGTTCTTGGTATTCCACATATATGGAAAGAAATACATATTTTGAAACCTAGGCCTAAGCTCTAACAGGGATCGAAATTGGCAGACCAATGATTAAACCCTACGCTAGAATATTGCTTCATATGTGAGAATTAAGAATAAGTCCACTATGGACTGTAGTTAGCGGTAGCTGAGTGTGTTCAATTTAGGTAGCATGATACTGAAGAACACCCACTCAGTTCAGACTTAATATCTATGACAAATGTCCTGCTTTGAGCATTTCCAATCCAAACTTTTCTCATTTCAAAATACCCAGACTAACCATACCCCCCTGTATATGTTTAAGCGAGATCACAGATGCTTGGAATCCACCCACACCTTGAAATATCTGGGTAAAAGATACTATGAATAATTAGTTATAACATTGTGGTCTTTTTGGCTTCTAATTGTGCAACCTTTTTAGATCATTTCCTTCGACAAACAAATAAACAGTGACTAGAAGTTGACCAGATACTCATGAATATGTAAATCAGTTCATCTTAAAATGCATGGCAACTTGTCTTGTTTATGATACTAATTTTTTTCTGGTTTTTGATCTTGTTAAAATAAACATATTTCACAAAGGAAAGGCGTCCCACCATGAAGACAATTCAATTTATGGAGAGTACATCGATCAGCCATAATATTTAGGCTATGCTTCCACAATCAGATTTTCTGAAGCCAAAGCTTACATTATATGTGTCCTCTGTTTAGGATCTATTCCTGGCTTTGACTTAAAATATTGCATCAAGAACCTGGATCTAGATACCCAGCCTAAAACCACTGTGGGGTGAATAACATTGATCATCTTGTGACAATGGCACCTGACAAAGGGATATATCAGGATGCAAGTGAACAGTCAGTTCTTGAAGTTTATGTGATGGAAGCAGGAAGGAAAAATGGGCAGTCTTAAAAATTTGAGAGACTCTGAAAAGGACAGGGGCAACTGGGAACTTAAAGTGGCCCTGGAAAAAACTGAAAGTGGACCCATGTTGTAGGCATGTCCAAATTGACCAGCAATACCATAGTGCAACACAAAATACCAAACTTACAGAGCCAAATACCACAGTGAGGAACAAAATACCACAACGGTAGAGCCAAATACCACAATGAATCACAAAACAATGCCCCAGCAGCATAAAATACCTCCCCAGAAGCTAACCCTATGTAGTGGCCAGCTCCAGCTGTCAAGTTCTGTCCAACTACTCAAGTTGCCTCAGGATGGCAACGCAGTTGAATTCAGAAGGGGAGCATCAGATCATTACTTACCTGACTGGTGCTATGAGGAGGGCTTATTCTGGCCCCTGTAGGGTATATGGCCAGACCACATCTGGACAAGGGACAGACGTGAAATGGTCAGAGCATCGCCAAAATGGCAGATCTTGTGGGATGTTCCCAGTATCCAGAAGTTAGTACATTCCAAAAGTGGTGCAAAGATGAACCAGCCACAGAGTCATGGTTGTCCAAGACACACTAATGTGCATGGGGAGTAAAGGCTAGCCTGTGTGGTCCGATCCCACAAAAGAGCTACTTTTGCTGAAAAATTTAGTGCTGACTATGATAGAAAGGTGTCAGGACGTAGAACACTGTGGTGACTGTGGGACTTTTAGGGTGAAATTTGAAGATAGTTTTGCTAAACCAGCTAACCACAAGTTATACTCCCTTTACACTATCTCCTTGCAAAAAATTGGTGAGGTTTTTATTTCCAATAAATCATAAACAGCACAGATTTATTGCAACTATATTGGCATGCTGTCTTAACTATTTTATTTTTGTGCTATGTACCTTTTTGGAGGTGTGCACCTGCTTTTACTACTTCCTATACTCTAGTAAAACCACAGGAAGAGAATGGGTATAGTACCTGAGGCTGCCAAGTTCCCCTATTAAATAGACAATTCCAATAAACCTACCATATTATGAAACAGCTATAAGAATGCCGCTTTTACAGTAAAATTATGGACATCTGACCATGTTACATTTGATGGGATCATGCGATGACTAGCAGATGGACCTTACGGCCCAATAATCAGCTTACTGTGTGATCATTTATTGAATTGAGCTTTATTTCTTTCCTGGGACAATGATACCACCAGGGGTTTACAAAGTTTTACACCCACTAATGAGGAAAATCACTTTAAGGATTAGTCTGTCATGGGCAGTTTAGGTTCATATATTTATACGTATATATATATATAACATATATTTGCATACTGCAAACTGGACTCCTCCTAATGAAAGAAAAAATATATGGCTACCATGTTGGTTAGTTTTCATTTAACTTCATTACTTATTCCACCAGAGGTTCCATTTTTTGCAAAGATCTGTTTTAGCCTTTTGGAGACCATCAGCACAGAACTGGGTGGTCAAAATAGACTCATAAAAACTCATCTGGTTGACTTTCTAAGGGGTCTTTCACTTTCTCCACGGACCGCTCATGTTCTCTACTGATCGTGAGTCCATGGTTACACCAAGAAAGCATGCCCTATTTTTGTCTGTGATTACATATTTCTCACACACATTATGGTCTATGGATCCATGAAAACCATGGACACAACATTGATGCCAAGTTCACTTTATATGTGAGACGGGTTTGCTGTTTAAAGAGTTAACTTGGCCATACACCTTCACTAGCCGTCATCTTCATCTGGTTCCATCGACAGCTATTCTTCCGTATCTCCACATACAATCTCAGTTCGGCCGAGTGTGCATGTGTTCTCAGGGATGTTAGAAGTCTTAAATGTCAGCCAATCCCACCAGAATCATCAGGTTTGGCCGATGTTGGTCTAATGTGTATGGCCACCTTTACTATTAGTGAATCTAATTGCACTAGGCGTATTTAGATCAGTCAAGCAGAGCGTCATGGGAGATTTTATGTCACGGCTGAAGGTGGGGGAAACCCTCAGCCGTGCGATGCCAGAAGAGGGATGGTCGATGCAAGGCCAGGACAGGAATCAGGGAGCAGGTCACCTCCTATCAATCCCTAATTCTGACCCTGTCTCCTAGCCGTATGAGCCGACCCTGATGGTGGGAGGGCTCATACTCCGGAACCTTGAAGTCCCTTCTAGCCCTCAGGGTAGCCCTGGACTAGGAGCAGGGTAAAGACGACCTGTTCCTCCTGGATACAGAGGAACAGGAGTCTCACTGGTCAAGCTACAAAGAAAGGGGAACATGAACAGCTTATGGCAATGGCAGGTAAATGCAACAACACAACACCTACCTGCCACAGACACAGAGCCTGGAACCTATGTGTAAGTGCTGCTGTCCACAAGAACTCAAACGGACACAGCACACACCACACCTCACTCAGGACCATAAGCTGCAATAACAAGGAGACCAAACACACACCTTCATAACACCATGTAACATAACTTATGACCATAAGGGTGGCCCTCACAGACACACCCAGTGCACACACACTAGGAAGGGAATTAACCCTTCCCACACCAGGGAAGGGAAGACAGCCACTTAAAGGGGACGTGCACACATACAAAAACCTCGTGCACAACAAACAAACACAAGGCACACCTAATAGACAGGTTGCCAGGTGCAACCGCATGCAATGACAGTGAGCAGCCTAGCAACCAGCTCCAGCTGCCACATACCTAATGTTGCCAGCGGCAACCACAGGTGAGGCAACATACTTCAGCCCTCACCTGTGATTGACAACAACCCTAGACCACAGGCAACTGCATGCGGTTCAGGAGTCACGGCCAAACCATGGTCATGACACTCCCACCCCTCAAAGCCCCCTTACCAAAAAAAAAAGGGAAAACTAGTGAGGGACCAAACAAGGGGATAGGAGAAGGGGAAACAGCATCAAAACCTACGAGTCTCCCCAGGACTGCTGCCGGCCGCTGGAGCAACACACAGGAACCAGGAGCCGACTGCCAGGCTCCGGAGCAACACACAGGAACCGGAGACCAGCAAAGAAACAGCCCGGGGAGACCACACTGACATTGCGTCCACTCTCTATTAGCGTCCCCACTCCAGTCGCTGCCAACAGACACTCCTACCCAGCACACAGCCGGAACACTAACGGAATGCTGCCAGCAGACGACCAAAGATAGGAACATAGAGAGGGACGAGGGATCACCAACACGGACACGGAAGGTAAGGTGGCGGGGAATAAGCCGCCAGCCGCGCCGTTAACGGTGATCCCCAAAACGCTCTCCCTCCGGAGAACGTGCATGCACCCCACAAGATATGGCGAATGCATGCTGCACCCTCTTCCGAAGGTGTGCAACCGCACACCAAACAAACAACAGTGAGGGAAATAAAAGTAAGGGGACACCAAGACAGACAACGGTGAAGGAATGGCGGGGAAAAGCCACTCACCGCGCCGTCAGCGGCGAAACCCCCAAAACGCTCTCCCTCCGGAGAACGCACATGTACGCCGAAAACGACTGGCAATACATGCTGCACCCTCTTTCGAAGGGAAAACGCCACGTGAGGAGCCATTGTGGTCATACTGTCAGATGGTATTAGCCAGGAGGATGACTCCAGCAGACCACAGCTGAAGTACCCCTCAGACTTCTGCTCTAGCCCATGTAGCCACACCCACACAGACACACCCAGTGCACACACACTAGGAAGGGAATTAACCCTTCCCTCACCAGGGAAGGGAAGACAGCCACTTAAAGGGGACGTGCACACATACAAAAACCTTGTGCACAACAAACAAACACAAGGCACACCTAATAGACAGGTTGCCAGGTGCAACCGCATGCAATGACAGCGAGCAACCTAGCAACCAGCTCCAGCTGCTCGACTGCCACATACTTCAGCCCTCACCTGTGATTGACAACAACCCCAGACCAGAGGCAACTGCATGCGGTTCAGGAGTCACGACCAAACCATGGTCGTGACATTTTACCACTAGTGATTTTCTGTGATTACAATATTGACAGCAGACACAGCATTTACTGCAAAGAGACGCAGGCAAGTAGCACCTCAGGATTTAGCAGATTGTAATAGGTACTTGAGTGTGCAGCTGGACTTGGAAAAGAGTGGTGACTTGAAGCTCCTGACCCCTAATGCAAAATCTGTACCAGGATCCTCCATCTATGTACCATGTGCCATTTAAAATACTTGTGTATCTTGTGGTTTTTGTGGCCCCTCAGGCACTAGGGCCCAGTTGCAAATGCTACCTCTACTCCCACTATAATTATACTCCTGACACAGACCCTTTAAAGGGGTTAGCCCATCTCACACATTGATGGCATATGACCTGCCATCAATGTCAGATAGGTGCAGGTCTTACTGTACCTCTGGCACCCGCTCCTTTCTCCAGAACAGAGCCCCCAAAGTAAAGGACAGCACACCGTGCATGTGCAGCATGCTTTCCAGTCAACACTATGGAACTTCTGAAAATAGCCGATCAAGTGTGGAAAGCGTACCGCGCATACGCGGCCACCACTTCACTTACTGCTATGGGACTGCTGGAAACAGTTTTGGAACTCCCATAGCACTGAACAGAGGGTGGTCGTTCATGCACGATTGCTCTCCGTTCACTTTGGGGGCCCAGTTCTGGGGATAGGAGCTGGTCCTAGAAGTGTGACCCATGCCTATCTGATATTGATTGCATTTCCTAGCGATATACCATCAATGTCTGATCAATCTGTATGCAAACGGATACCATTTGTGGACGGATCTATTGATTGTTATAATGTGCTGTATATATGTATCAATATCCTAAATGTTTTTTTTCTGTCTCGTTTTATTAGTAACTTGCTCCATTTCAATTTTCTAAAATCTGGTGACCCTTTAACATCCCTCAAGGTTGCACACTGTTCTTTACTACAGCCGATATATTCATATTAGAATAACAAAACACAAACATCCAACAAAAACAGGAAATACAAGCAACGCGGGCAGAAATATGCAAAAATATATTTAGCAGAACAACAGCGGACTTTGCCTCACCTGTCTGCTGGCAATTGAGAATTTTCTTTGGAAAAATTCAAGCTTCATTTGAATACCGACAGCTGGAAGAGATTTAAAGATTCACTTTAGAATAATTAGGAGGGACTAACAACGACAGAAGAACAGATGCACAGATTGCTGTGTTCAGAAAGACAATCATGTTCTACACAATAGCTTGTAAAGGAGATACAAAAGTTTACAGTAAACAAGACTAAACGAAGAGAGCTCCTTGCCATCACATACCAAGTCAGTTTTGCTTTACCCCAGTTTTGATAAAACTTAAGGGGGTCATTTACAAACAGATATACGCCACTTTTTGGTGTATATCTGAGGCAGATTAGACCTGGCGTGGGTGGGCCAGCAGGTCCATCTCATTTATTATTTTCTACGCCTGTTTTAGGTGTAGAAAAGGGTCTAAATCTACTACAGCAAGGGAGCTGATGTAGATTTAGACAGGCAGTGGATACCCCGAAGTTATGTAGAGGCCGGCGTCTGTACATAAATTTGGCGCATCCAACGCCTGCTAAAGGGGTATTAAGATCGGCGTCTAAAACGCCGGTCTTAATAAATGGCCCCCTAAGTGTCTTCTGTTGCTGTGGATCGTAGTACTGTCTCATAGCCTGGGCTCTTCACAAGGACTGACTTCAGCTGGACCTTTTGATCTCAATATTGCTTCAGAGTCTGGGCCCACCCAAACATTTTGGACAATTGGGTGGCCACCTCAATTCTGGTTCTTTCCCAACAGAAGTAGAAGCACTCTTTTTTTGTTGAATCTTGGTCCAATAGTGTGCACCAAAAATGGTCTTGTTGTAACCAAGATGGCCATTTTTACATGAGAGATTGGACGATGATTAGGAATGAATGTTCATACAGTAGGAACCTTTATTCCTGACATTAGCTGCAGTTCAGTGGTGTAACTAGAAATGACTGGGTCCCACATTAAATATTTGAAGAATTTTTGAAATTTTCTTCTAGTTCAACCCTCACTCCTGCAGCTAGTAAAGATAAGTCACTCAGGCCTCGCCAGGCTGGATGCTGCTCTGTCCGTTTCCTACACGCATACACTGCATGTTATGTTACTTCCCTTGCTTCCCCTATAGCTACACCGTTGCTGCAGTTATATGCAGCAATGATTGGGGATGTATGGGGCTATGTATTGTTCGTCTTATAGTTTCCTTGTTTTGCTGGCAGCACATCCCTGTCGACAATTATGACAGATGAGGGTTTGTACAAAGGCTCATCCCTGATATTTGTTCTGAGCCTTGTCCCATGTAAAAAGGCCTTTAGTCTAAGGCTTATCTGTCCAGAGAGATCTCTGATTTATCTACAGTACATATAACAGAACAAACATATGAAAACCCAATGCAACCTTTCAATCAGCATTAAGAGGGTTTTCTTCTTTCCCCATATGGATGACGTGTCCTCAGGGTAGGTCACCAATATCAGATCGGCAGGTGGTCCTGCGAGCACTGTGATTTCCTCACCTGAGGATGGGACATCAATATGGGGAAAGCAGAAAACCTCTTTAAAGTGTAACTGCCGTTCTATTTTTATTTGTGTAATGTGTAGGGGCAGTGATGCTGACCATTTTTGTAATATACTTTAAGTACTAAAATCATACATTTCTATTAGAAAAATAGCTGTAAAGTGGCCCATTTTGAGCCTTAGCAACGCTCCCTTAGCAACGCTCCTCTGTCTTCTGTTTACATAACAGGGTCAGTGTGGAGCAAGTCTCCCCTGTTATGTAAACAGAAGACAGAGGAGCGTTGCTAAAGCTCAAAATGGGCCACTTTACAGCTATTTTTCTAATATAAATGTATGATTTTAGTATATTACAAAAATGGTCAGTATCACTGCCCCTACACATTACACAAAAAAAAAATGGAATGGCAGTTACACATTAACATTCTACATGTTAGGAAGTAAAAGCACGAGAAATATAATATTATGCACATTATTATTTATGTATCAGCCCTTTAACAAAATTTTAATAAAATAAAGTTACAGCAATCATTCTCCCATAGGGAGGATTTTTCTTTCAAACAAAATGTATTTGAAAAGTTTCATTACACTTACATTATAATAGCATTTGCTTGAATGGGAGAGAATTACCGAACAACAAGGCCCTCTCCATTTACTTCTATGGAAGATCAAAAGATAGTCGGCTAATTGAATGCTTGGCCTTTTTTGGAATTGCCATAGATGTAAATGGAAAGAGACATGCACGTCATGACCATGTCCTCATTCGCAGCAGCTGCAAAATGGGAGTCAGGGACCCCTGTTCTTGAAATCGGTGGGACCTGTGGACATTTATGAGATTTCCTGTGGATATGCCATGTGAATAATCATTTAAAGGGGTTGTGCAGGCAGTTTGTATTGATGACTTATCCTCAGGATATTTTTTTTTGTTTTGTACACTATTTCAGGTTAAATCGATTCGCTACCACGAAGTACGCGTCGAGTTGAATTCATCCTGAAATTCGGATCGAATTCAACTTCGGTGGATTCGATTTGCTTATCTCTAGTGATCAATATCTGATTGACGGGAGTCCGACACCTGACCCCCTTGCCGATCAGCTGTTGCTTCTTCTTCATTACACTGCGCGTTGTCTCCGTTGCATTGGTGGCATAGTGCAATTACAAGTACTCACTCCATTCAATGAAAGGAGTGAGTACTTGTAACTACACTTGTAACTACCATAGGTCACCAATGCAAAACCCCTGCACAACCCCTTTAAGCTTTAGGGTATTACGATGTGAGATGTAATGCATACAAGTGTATTATGGCTCTTTACAACCTGTGAATGAACGGAGCTGAACTGCAATATCAGACACAGCTGTTTCCTGAAAAAAAATGATTTTTTTTTTTGCAATCTTGGACAACCACTTTAACTATTACCTTTCATGTCTTTCTGTCTCTCTCCTTGAACTATGCATTTCCTCCGTGACCCCAGCGTTTGCATAGGAAGTCCTATGATTAGAGATGAGCCTGCACTGCTACCAATAGTGCTCAGAATTATTATCGAATGTTGTCAATTATACAATATTAATTCAGGATGAAACAGCAGAGAACGCACGTATCAGTGCGAGGAGCCCTAAGTGGACACAACCTGATTACAAGCCTCCTGTGATCATGGATGACACTGTGTGCTTGGCTTTTGTAGGGCGAACAAGCAGCTCATTTTCTGTAAGGAGAACTGTCAGCTGCACACGGGCGGCTTAAGCGTCTTCCTCATCTTCAAAGTCATGTTAACCCGACGGCAGAGGTCACCGGAGATCCAAATTTGTTCTCCAGATCAAAGGTAAAATGTAAACTGTCATTTTACCCTTTATGGCAAACATATGGGCGTTGTGTGCACGGTGATGCCCAAGTTATGAAAATATTTTAGTGGATTCCTTTGCAAATCTGCATCTTTCTTCACCTCTTTTACGTTGGGCATTAACATGACATGTCCGTGTAAGGACGGGAAACCAAACATTGTTTGATGTAGTAGCTAAAGAGGATTCCAAGAGAGAAGCCAATTCATTGAGGTAATGTTTGGCAAGTGGTCATAGAAGGAAAGCTTCTCGGACCAAGTGTTTGTGTGTGGACTGCACATGCAGGTGAAAACAGGAAACCAGTTTTATCATGTAATATAAATTACAAGGACATGATTGTACAGGGTGGGCCATGTATATGGATACACCTTAATAAAATGGGAATGGTTGGTGATATTAACTTCCTGTTTATGGCACATTAGTATATGTGAGGGGGGAAACTTTTCAAGATGAGTGGTGACCATGGTGGCCATTTTGAAGTCAGCCATTTTGAATCCAACTTTAGTTTTTTCAATAGGAAGAGGGTCATGTGACCCTCTTCCTATTGAAAAAACAAAAGTTGGATTGAAAATGGCTGACTTCAAAATGGCCGCCATGGTCACCACCCATCTTGAAAAGTTTCCCCCCTCACATATACTAATGTGCCACAAACAGGAAGTTAATATCACCAACCATTCCCATTTTATTAGGGTGTATCCATATAAATGGCCCACCCTGTATAACGGGTATGTCTACCTTTAAAGGGGTCTTCAGGGAGTACAATATTGATGACCTATCCTCAGGAGAGGTCTTCAATATTAGATTGGTGGGGGTCCGACTCTTGGTGTCACCATCAATCAGTTTTTTTAAAAGCCTGTGGCTCTCCAGTGAGCATGCCAAGCAGAGCGCCATACATTGTATAGTGGCTGCGCTTGGTATTGCAGCCCAGCTACCCATAGGTCATGTGATTCAT
The DNA here is from genome assembly GCF_905171765.1 of Bufo bufo. Lineage (NCBI taxonomy): Eukaryota > Metazoa > Chordata > Amphibia > Anura > Bufonidae > Bufo > Bufo bufo. The sequence goes on along the minus strand of NC_053397.1, from coordinate 40,599,024 downwards.
GACTGTGACGCCACTGACCTAGGAAGAGGCCGCAGCGCGGAAAGGAGTGCCGCAGGCTCTTCAAACAGCTGATTGATGAGGTTGCCAGGTGTCGGACCCTCAATGATCAAATATTGATGACCTATCCTGAGGAAGGATATCAATATTGTACTCCTTCTAAGCATAGTTCTCTACGTAGATATGACATCCACAAAAAGTAATTTGTGGAAACTTTGCCTCAGTTATCTTGTACTGATCCTGACTGACAGTCTGTATTACACTACAGAGCTGCATTCACAATTCTGCCAGTTGTTGTCGGTAGCAGTCGACAGACTTGTTAACAGACATGTCCCTAAGAAGTTAGTTGAACTATTATAATACAAGTATTTTTTTTATATTTTTTACCAACAACAGATCACACTATGATGCCTGATGTAAACACTACCATTATGAATAGGGATGAGCGAACCCATGGAAGTTCATGTTCACCGGGTTTGGCCGAACTTCAGGTCAAAGTTTGGGTTCGGGACCCAAACTTGACCCCAAACCTGAACCCCATTTTCAATGGGGACCGGAACTTCACTTTATTATTTTCCGTTATAACATGGTTATATCAGAAAATAATAGAATTCTTAAAGGAGTTCTCCAGGTAATATAAAATGAAAATACTTAAATATTACTTTATAATAAATATATTTCCAAATACCTTTCATTATTTATTATGGCTCTTTTGTCGGGGGAGCAATCATCAGGGGAAACAAAATGGCCACTCTCCTACCAGTACACACAGAACCTGTCCTAATCACACAGGAGGACAAGTTACTTGACAAAACTGAGGTAAACAGCTGCCACATCCTCCTCTCTGCTCTGCTTGTCAGGGATTATGATCCTGAATACAGATGATAAGATCTTTAGCTGAATCTCGGGAGAATTTAGTTCAGAGGAGACATGAAGTACAGAGAGGACGGACAGGACAGACTGTGGTGATGTGGGGCTGTGGTAAGGGAGAATGCATATAAGTGCTGCTGCTCATTACCCCTACCCTCCTCTCTGTACTTCATGTATCCTCATGATTTCCATTCTCACAGAGCAGAGAGGAGGATGAGGCAGCCCTTTAGCTCAGTGTTGTGAAGTCCTTCTGTGTGATTAGGACAGGTTATGTCTGTACAGCGGACATTTTATTTCTCCTAGTGATTGCTCCGTAGACAGAACTAGCCACTCTAAATAATGAAAGGTATTTGGAAATATACTTATTATAAAGTAATATTTAAGTATTTTCATTTTCTTAATTCCCGGAGAACCTCTTTAAGACAGAATGCAAAACAATATGGCCATTTAGGGTTTTAAAAACTCACCGCATCCATGCATCCGAGCTGCAGCAGTTTCTTTTATCTTCACTGAACAGGACCTGCCAAAGGACCTGCGATATGCGTGATGACATCACCACATAGGAGAGAGCGGTGACATCACCGCGCACATCGCAGGGTTGCAGTTTGAGCTCTCTCATCTCTAATTATGAATGTAAGAATGCAAATTAACAGAATATGTGCTGGCCAAACATTTAGCAAGCAAGGAGTTGTGTAAGAGTTTTGCTCTGAAGCCTACAAAATTGTGAATGCTGCTCAGAACCTTAATAATAGACCAGCACTCAGTAATACAGTGTAGTTTCTCAAAATTACTTATGTAACTATTGATTAAAGAAGTTTCTGGTAGGATAATTTGATTTTAAAAAGGGGTCAAAATAACTTAAAGGGAATCTGTCTCTAACCACCTCTCAATAAAATAATAAAAACATCTGATTTGGGAGATGTGCCCTTGTCAGCTGAATCTAATAGTGTTGTTCCCATCTCTCTCCATGGCCACATTGCAGAGAAAATTGCATTTTATTAATAGTTAGTCCCTGAGTGCAATGAGGGCATTGCTATTGCACCTTGCTATACCTAACACTATTAGATTCAGCAGACAAGAGCACATCTCCCATGTCAGTTCGTTTTATTTTTTATTGAGAGATATTTAGTGAAAGATTATCTTTAATAAAATACTTGCTGATCCCCTTGTTCAGCCACTGCTCTGGCTCATTTCTATTTCCTGGTTTCAGGTGAAATGCCGTAGCCATGTAAGCTGCTGGCATTACAGTGATTGGCTGGCCGAAACGCGTCATCGGGTGCTACATAGTCTTAGTCAGGGTGAGCTGTGCTGAGGAAGGGACAGACAGTGTAGGGAGTGATTTAGGAATATTTTTACCACCAAAACTTTTCAGAGACCCAAAAGTCCTTTTAAGAACTATTGTGTGTGGCAGCAGCAATCTATATTTTTAGCGCAACCTGCGCTAAATTGCTAAAACTTTACAGACCCAAAAGTCCTTCTAAAGACTATTGTGTGTGGAAGCAATATCTATTTTTAGTGCATCCTGCGCAAAATAGCGTACAATAGTTAGGCCGCTGCAGACAGCGACATTATCTGTGCTACATCTCCAGTGTCCAAGTATGCACATCCCAAAAAAATCTGTGACATCCAGTGTACTTTTTCCGTAGACGGTGTCCGCTGCGGACAGTGACATTAGCTGTGCCACATCTCCAGTGTAAAGTGTGTGTTCATCCAAAAAATATCTGTTACATACAGTGTACTTTTTCAATAGATGATGTCCGCTTGTGACATTGACATTACCAGCGCCACATCTGCAGTGTAATGTGTGCGCTGAAAAAATGGATCTGTAACATACAATGTACTTTTTTCCGTAGACGGTGTCTGCTGTGGACACTGACATTACCAGCGGAACATCTGCAGTGTAATGTGTGCGCTAAAAAAAATTATCTGTAACATCCAGTGTACTTTTTCAATGGGCGGCGTCCGCTTCTGACAGTGACATAACCAGTGGCACATCTGCAGTGTAACGTGTGCGCTGAAAAAATGTATCTGTGACATACAGTGTACTTTTTTGCGTAGACGCTGCGGACAGTGACAGTACCGGTGGTACCTCTCCTGTATAACGTTTCCTCATGCCAAATACCAGTGACAGTCTCTGTAATTTTTCATTAGCTGCTGGTAACAGCATTGACATAATCTGCGATATATTTCCTGTTTGACGTTTCCATATCCCAAATACCTTTTTAAATTTGTTTGCGCATACACTTCCAAATCCTACGCTACTGTACGTGTGACATACTTTCAATCATATATAAGATTTAATATGAAGAAGGCGAGCAGTAAGGAACGGGGCAGTGGCCGTGATGCTGATGGTGCACGCAGAAGCCGTGACCCTGGGCGCGGTGAAACTGTGCCTGCTGCCAGAGCACAAGAAACACAACATCCACGAAACCTAGCTTCATGTCCCAGTTTGCAGGGCGGCGCAGGACACCACTCTTGAAGTCAGACCAGTGCGACCAGGTGGTTGGTTGGATTGCAGCAGATAATGCTTCCAGTCGATTAAGCACCACACTGTTTTCCACCAGTCCAGTCAAAGTAGCCAAGAGTCTGCTCAACTCAATCCTCACCCTGATACTCCTTCCTCCCACCATGGAGAGTCCTGGCAAACACGTGATCCCACACTCGGATATTCCGAGGAGCTCTTTTCATCGCCATTCCTTGATTTGGACCTAACGCCAAGCACGCTTGAAGAGGGACAGATCTTGTGCCCTGATTCCCAAACTCTTGAGTATCCACAGTCACAAAAAGATGACGGTGGGAAACGGCAATTACTGTTTAATGAGGTGGATGATGATAAGACACAGTTGCCAATAACTCAATGGCAATTACTGTCTCAAGAGGTTGATGAAGTGGATGAGACACAGTTGCAAATCACTGAGGTAGTGGTTAGGTCAATAAAACAGGAGGATGAACAGAGTGAGGAAGTGAAAGAGGAGGTGGTGGACGTTGAAGTCACTGACCCAACCTGGGAAGGTGGAAAGCCGAGCGAGGACAGCAGTACAGAGGGGTCTGCTGCACCGCAACAGGCTTGAATAGGCAGTGGGGTGGCAAAAGGGAGAAGGCGGGCCACACCAAACAGTCCCGCAACTGTTCCCCGGAGCACCCCCTGCGGAAATCTACCTAGCCAAGGGGTAGGTGTTCCACAGTCTCGCGCTTTTTTAAGGAAAGTGCGGACGATAAAAGAATTATAATTTGCAACCTGTGCCATACAAAAATAAGCAGGGGCGTGAACACTAGCAACCTCACCACCACCAGCATGATCCGCCACAGGGCATCAAAGCACCGTAATAGGTGGGCCGAACGCCTGGGTCCACAATCTGTGTCTGCGGGTCACACCACTGCCTCCTCTTCCCCTGTGTTACATGCTGGCCAATCCCCTGTCGAAGGCACAGGCGCCGCCCTGCACCTGGACTTTCGCAAGCACCATCAGCAACCACATCCACTTCCGTGTCCCAGCGCAGCATACAAATGTCCTTACCCCAGGCATTTGGACGCAAGCGCAAATACCCAGCCTCCCACCCACAGGCCATAGCACTAAATGTGCAGCTTTCCAAAATACTGGCCCTGAAAATGTTGCCATTTAGGCTTGTGGACACTGAGGCCTTCCGCAGCCTGATGTCGTTGGCCGTCCCGCGTTATGCACTACCCAGCCGCCACTATTTTTCAAGGTGTACCGTGCCCGTCTTATACCAACATGTGTCCCGCAATATCGCAGCTGCCCTGACCAACGCAGTTACTGGGAAGGTCCACTTAACCACGGACACATGGACAAGTGCATTCGGCCAGGGATGCTACATTTCCCTGACGGCACACTGGGTGAATGTTATGGAGGCCGGGAGCGAGTCGTACCCTGGGATGGCACAAGTGCTACCGACAACAAGGATTGCGGGCCCTACGTCAATCAGGGTTTCCACCAGCACCTACGTTAGTGGCTCCAACCCCCACTTCTCCTCCTCTGCCTCCTGCTCCACTTCCACCTCCAAATTATCCGCGTGCAGCACCAGTCAGTCATCAGTCGGTAGCTGGAAGCAGTGTAGCACTGCAGTGGGGAAGCGGCAACAGGCCACGCTGAAGCTGATATTCTTAGGGGACAAACAGCACACCGCTGCAGAGCTATGGCAGGGGATAAGAGACCAGATTGAGCTGTGGTTCTCGCAACTCAACCTAGAACCAGGCATGGTTGTGTCTGATAATGGCCGTAACTTGGTCGCGGCTTTAAAGCTCGGCAAGCTCACATACATCCCATGCCTAGCCCACGTCTTAAACTTAGTGGCTCAGCGGTTTCTCAAAACCTACCCCAATTTGTCTGAGCTACTGGTGAAGCGCCGCTTGTGTGCACATTTCCACAAGTCATCGACAGCTTCAGCCGGTCTGTCAACGCTGAAACAGCGCTTGAAATTGCCAGCTCACCGGCTGTTGTACAGCGTGAGCATGTGCTGGAACTCCACGTTCCACATGTTGGCCAGGTTTTGTGAGCAGCAGAGGGCAGTTGTGGAATACCAGCTGCAACATGGTCGTCACCTTTCCACTCAGCTTCCGCTATTCACAAGCGAGGAGTGGCCATGGATGTCTGACCTCTGTGAGGTTTTAAGAAACTTTGAGTAGTCAACACAGATGATGAGCGGCGATAACGCTATTATCAACGTAACCATCCCGCTTCTTTGTCTACTCAAACACTCGCTGCTCACAATTAAGGACAACGCTTTGCATGTGGAAGAGGTGGAAATGGGGGAAGACATTACACAGGGTGATAGCCAGACCACCCTCAGTTCGTCTTATCAGCGCAAATTGGACGATGAAGTGGAGGAGGAGCAGGAGACGGTTGCCTCCGCTACAGAGGGTAGTACCCATGCAAGTTTAATTCCATCTGTTCAGCGTGGGTGGGCAGAAGAGGATAAGGAGATTGAGAGTGATCCTCCTGATGACGACAGCAAAGTCTTGCCTATTGGTTCTCTGGCACACATGGCTGCCTTCATGTTAGGCTGCCCTTCCCACGACCCGCGGGTTATACTCATTTTAGACAACACGGATTACTAGTGGTTCACCCTTCTCGACCCCTACTACAAAGAGAACTTCTCATCTCTCATTCCTCTGGTGGACAGGACGAGCAAAATGGTGCAATACCAGAAGATCCTTGTTGAAAAATTGCTCCAAACATTTCCATCTGACAACGCTGGCGGCAGAGTCCGTAGTTTCTTGGCCAACCGAGGAGGGGAGACAAGGGGAACACACAGCAGTTAAAACAGAGGCACGGCAACACTCTCCGAAGCCTGGGACAGTTTCATGACACCCCGCCAGCACCCTCACCCTGATGTGCGGCCTAGTGTCACAAGGAGGGACATTTTGGAAGATGGTGAAGGAGTACATAGCAGACCGTGTCAGCGTCCTCAATGATCCCTCAGTGCCTTAAAACTACTGGGTTTGGACACATGGCACGAACTCTACGCCTTGGAGGTGCTGGCCTGCCTTGCCGCCAGCGTCTTGTCTGAGCGGGTATTTAGTGCTGCTGGTGGCATTATAACAGATAAGCGTATCCGCCTTTCAACTAAAAATGCTAACAGGTTGACTCTTATAAAAATGAACAAGGCCTGGATTGACCATGACTTCTCGAGTACACCAGAGGAAAGCTGATGAACATAAAGGCACTTAAAATATGTTGTTTATAATGTACTGAATACACTGCACCCATTCCACCACAAACAAGGGTATATGGTTGAATCTTCCTTTTCTCATCCTCCTACTCTTCCATCATATCAACATGCTTATTTGTCGCATATGATGCCATCGCATATATGCCCTTCACATATAATGTTTTACAGGGTGAGCTCAGCTGCAGGCCCTCGCATATAATTTTTTAGAGGTTCAGCTTACTAGCAGGCCCACACCTAAAATCTTTTACAGGGTCAGCTCAGTAGCAGGCCCTCGCATATAATTTTTTAGAGGGTCAGCTAACCAGCAGGCCTTCATCTACAATCTTTTACAGGGCCAGCTCACTAGCAGGCCCTCACCTACAATATTTTACAGGGTCAGCTCACCAGCAGGCCCGCACCTAAAATCTTTTACAGGGTCAGCTCGCCAGCAGGCCCTCGCATATAATGTTTTACATGGTCAGCTCACCAGCAGGCCTTCACCTACAATCTTTTACAGGGCCAGCTCACCTGAAGGCCCTCGCATTTCATGTTTTAGAGGGTCAGCTCACCTACAGGCCCTTACCTACAACCTTTTTAGAGGGTCAGCTCACCAGCAGGCCCTCACCTACAATCTTTTACAAGGTCAGCTCACCAGCAGGCCCTCGCCTATAATATTTTACAGGGTCAGCTCACCAGCAGGCCCACACCTAAAATCTTATACAGGGTCAGCTCACCAGCAGGCCCGCACCTAAAATCTTTTACAGGAACAGCTCACCAGCAGGCCCTCGCATATAATGTTTTACAGGGTCAGCTCACCAGCAGGTCCTCGTATATAATTTTTTATAGGGTCAGCTCCCAGCAGGCCTTCACCTACAATCTTTTACAGGGTCAGCTCACCTGAAGGCCCTCGCATTTAATGTTTTAGAGGGTCAGCTCACCTGCAGGCCCTCACCTACAACCTTTTTGAGGGTCAACTCACCAGCATGCCCTCACCTACAATCTTTTACAGGGTCAGCTCACCTGCAGGCCCACACCTAAAATCTTTTACAGGGTCAGCTCACCAGTAAGCCTGCACCTAAAATCTTTTACAGGGTCAGCTCACCAGCAGGCCCTCGCATATAATGTTTTACAGGGTCAGCTCACCAGCAGGCCCTCGCATATAATTTTTTAGAGGGTCAGCTCACCAGAAGGCCTTCACCTACAATCTTTTACAGGGTTAGCTCACCTGAAGGCCTTCACATATAATGTTTTAGAGGGTCAGATCACCTGCAGGCCCTCACCTACAACCTTTTAGAGGGTCAGCTCACCAGCAGGCCCTCACCTACAATCTTTTACAGGGTCAGCTCACCTGCAGGCCCTCACCTCCAATCTTTTACAGGGTCAGCTTACCTGCAGGCCCACACATATAATGTTTTACAGGGTCAGCTCACCTTCAGGCCCGGGCATATAATTTTTTAGAGGGTCAGCTCACCAGCATGCCCTTAACCATAATTATTTTCAATGGTCAGCTTAGCAGCAGACCCTCACCCATAATGTTTTAGAGGGTCAGCTCAGCAGCAGGCCCTTGCCCCTAATGTTTTAGATGGTCAGATCAGCAAGCCCTTGCTCCAAATGTTTTAGAGGGTCACCAGCAGGTCATCAATCATAATGTTTCAAGGGTGTGTATGATGCCCTCCTTTATGTGTAACAAAGGGTGTATTGGACTGCCGGTTCCTTGTAATTTTTGGCAGCCCTTTAACTTAGTGCATAGGCATTATGAGTGTAGGAGTCCCACTACCTGAACAATTGTACCACAATGTGAATGAGGCCCTCCTTTATGTGATATACAGGTTGTATCGGAGTGCCTCTTCCTTGTATTTTTTGGCAGCACTTGCACTTTATATACAAGTAAATATACAGGAAAGAATGTTTCCTAACAATTTTTCCTGTAAAATCGATTTTATCTTTGGTTTTGTGCGTATTATTGTCAGTCTGTAAAAGTGGCGTACTACTCGGACAACATCGTTCCCAGCAGCAACCTAGGGAGTTTAAGATGCATCCAGACATCCTCCCCATGCTGTTCCCGAACCATTTCAGTGGTGTTTCCATAAATTTCTGACCTTTTCCTATGAACCAGGCACCCTCCCTTCTTCAGAGCAGGGGGTGCCTGGTTTAATGCTCGGGTTCTCCCATTGACTTTCATTATACTCAGGTGCTCAGTAGAGCACCCGAGCATCCAGATGTGTTCATCCAGAGCACCCAAGCACCCGAGCACTTTGGTGCTCGATCAACACTACTTCAGAGCTAAAATCTCCCAGAACTCCTTGCTGACTAAGGGCTCACACCGTGCTCTGTCTGCATTCGTAGCTCCGTTCCATGGCCCCGCAAAAAAGATAGAGCATGTCCGATTCTTGTCCCCAATCGCGGACAAGAATAGGCATTTCTATCATAGTCCTGGCCATGTGGAGTCCACAAATTGTGGAACTCACACAGGCCAGTGTCCGTGTTTTGCGGATCTGCAATTTGCGGACCACAAAACACTATGGCCATCTGAATGAGCCCTAAAAGAGAAATGAGGGAAATGCAGTAAAATTATCTAATAAACAATACCGATTAGATTCAACTGCACCAATCGGGTTCTCCCAAAACAGGCTTTCTTTACCATGCTGCAGCAGTGAAGTCACATTGGAAACATTTGATTGCAGCAGCCAATCCCTGTGAGTTGCTGATTGGCCATTGGTTGGCTGCAGCAGTCACATGTTAAAATTATGTCATCACTGCATCCGGGTAAACAAAGCCTTTCCGGGAAAACGGGAGCAGCGCCACTGGATTTAAATGGTGGGTAATGCTTCTTTAATTATTTCCCATTTCCAGTGACCCCCTTTTTCACCAGAGTGAGACCAAACTTCTTTAATGGATGTCAGTGACATCAGTGATCTGCAGGCTATTAAGTCTATAAACAGGATCACAAGAACTCAATGTACTTTTCAATTTCTGAAAATAAATCATTGCATAATAGCACTAGTCAATCTAAAGGTAAATGCCAGCACCTCCATGTCTCATTGCAACCAACTGAAGCATCCTGTACAGCATCCTAATGGGATATGATACAGATGAGAAGGTCATAAGATATTACTGGATTAGTAAAGAATCCTAAGTAATATATGTGTCTTTTAACCAGCTCTTTTACAGAATGTATGATTAATGCATGTGCTTTTTCATGTCTTTTCCATATTTTCTGCTATTTTAATGCCTGGTGTCCTTCATACACAATTAGTATGCCATCAGTTCCCCTTGGTTAGAAGGATTCCTGCCTTCTTGTCTCCTAAAGGCAGTAGTGACAATACAGCTATCATCTACCATGGGCGGATTGGCTATAGACCTTACAGGGAAATTTACCAGTGGGCCGATGCCCAAGGGGCCAACTAAGCCCTCTTCTCTGCCGCTGGCCAGGTACATAATGAGCTCTCAATGGTAATTAATGCTGTAAGAATCAGAAACACATGTACCCCACCAGTGACCACATATGTCCTCTGAATTCAAATGCTGTGGCCCCGTATCTCAGCTCCTAAGCCCTCTGCTCCATATCTTGATCAGACAACTGGAGGAGGACAGAAAATGGCATCTATTGATGGCCACAACAGAAGGACAATTTTTTGTGATGCACTGTGGTATTTGGTTCTTCTGGGACTGTATTTTGCACTAGCGTGTTGCCCCAACTTCTGTCAATTTGCACCCCCTTTCCCCTACAACATGGGGCCACTTAAATTTTTTTTTATAGGGTCACTTTAAATTCCCAGTCCACTCCTGTCCTCTACTGTAGTATCCTCCAGCCTGTGGCTCTTCAGATGTCCTAAAACTACAACTCCCATCACAGGTATTCTGAAATGTATAGTTTTACAACAGGTAGAGATCAACAGATTCAGGGACCATGCTCTATGGGTTGACCTTATGGTGTTATCTCGGCAGTTGATCTCCAAATATCTCAGGTTGTACAGACACATAAATCCTAGAATAAATCAGTTTATAGTTCAAAACTCTGCCGTAATCCACCAATCTTAAGAACCTGAAAAGGGTTGAACATCTAAATTGCTGTAATGTTCCATCTCTACAAGGAAGAGAAACAAATCTCTAGACATTTTTAGCATGGATAAGCCATCTACCTCTGGGCAGTCCTGTAGTTTTATATAACCTTAGATGACTTGCTCCTTTGCAGGTATGTGTTCAGAGGATTATATAGAGAGTGTTTACTACAATGCTAGGCTTTCAATCTAAATATTCTTGTAGAACATATTCTACAGCACCGGGCAGATATTGTTTTATCTGTCTATGTCTCCAATGCAGCTCATAGTCCCCTATACCAAACATGCACTCATGGGTCATTGTCATAGGAAGTCAAGTTAACCTGTCTATGTGTCTGGATTTTAGAGTGTGGGAGATAACCGGGAGTACTGGAGGAAATTGGTGCAAACACGAGGAGAGGATACAAACTCCATGCAGATGTTGTTAATAGTCAAATTTGCATTTAGGACCCCAATGCTGCAAGCCAACAATTTTAACCAATAAGAAGCAAAGCTGTGGGTATTGGCTACAGCAGCTATAATACACAGTCAAGTTACATTATTAGGACCACCAGTGAATATCCAGAGTAACTGCTGTTTGCAGCATAGATGGGCTGGGAGTGACTCAGTAAGGTCCTGGTAGGTTGTCACAGGTATCTGGAGCCATGCTAAATGCAGTATACCTCACAGCTGCTGGGAGGTGCATGGGACAGGATCCATAGATAGTCAATTGGGTTTAAGTCTGTTGAATTAGGGGGCAAGAGTATTACAGTACTTGAAGTCTTGGTCATGCTCTTTCAATCAATGTAAGGCATTTCTAGTTGCATTGTCTTGCTGGAAGATCCCATCCACCCCAGTGAAGACAATGAGCATGTATGGGTGTACGTGATCTGCAAGCATGGATTCATACCCAAATCAGTTGAGAATGCCTTCAACATGAATGAGTGGGTTCAGAGAATCCCAAAAAACCATTCCCCAGACCATAATGCTGCCACCAACAACTTATGTTCTTCCAGCAATGGTTGCAGGGCGTTTGTTCTCTGATGTTTCTCGCCTGACATGCCAACAGAAAGCAGAAAACGTGACTCATTGGAGGAGGCAACTGTTTGCCAATCAGTGGAGGTCCAATTCTGTTGCTGCCACAAAAATGAAAGCCTATTCTGACTATGCAACTTCACTGGCAGGGGTGCAGTAACCATCCATCTGCTTTAGAGCCCCATATGCAGTAGAGTTCGCTGAACTGTTGTTTTAGACACACGTCTGGTGGTGACCTGCTCCACTGTGTTGGTCCGCCCTCACAGACCTTTGTAGCCCACGTTCATCTCGTGGTGCTCTGCAGTTTCCACATCTCTTATTTCCAATGGTGCCATTTGTTCACTCACAATACACTTTCGCCACTGAAGCACACAAAAAAAAAAATAGCTTTTCAAAAATAAAAATAAGCATTTAACGAAACAGCAACTTGAGGGCCGTGTTTTCTCTTCTACTTGCATGAACTTTGCATACCACTGAGCACCACCTTCACCACAGAGGTGTGCCGTTCAACTCTCTCCTCATAAGGCTACTTTCACACTTGCGCTTTCCCTTTTTTCCGCTATTGAGATCAGTCATAGGATCTCAAAAGCGGGGGAAAATGCTTCAGTTTTGTCCTCATTCATTGTCAATAGGGACAAAACTGAACTGCAAGCAACGTTTATCTGTCTGCAATGTGGTGAGAAGCAAGTCGGATCCATCCTGACACACAATGTAAGTCAATGGGGACGGATCAGTTTTCTCTGACACAATACAAAACGGATCCATCCCCCATTGACTTTCAATGGTGTTCATGACGGATCCGTCTTGGCCATTTTAAAGATAATACAACCGGATGCAGACGGTTGTATTATCGTGACGGAAGTGTTTTTTTGCTGATCCCTGACGGATTCAGCAAAAACGCTGGTGTGAAAGTAGCCTAAGTTAGGGAACAGAAGTCCTACTGTACGTCACTGATTTATCACTTGTTGCTCGGAGCAGAGCAAGTGCAGTGTCTTGAGACTCTGCTCCCTCAGCATAATGGGACATGTAGGCTAAAACAGGGGAATCGTATGAGAGGGAAAGAAGAAGTCACAAAGGCAAAAAAAACAACCAAAAGCACATCCACTAAAACAGGTATACGCAAGGCATACATGAGAGCACCCAGAGTACATTATTCTTCATTCATAGCCTATGCTGCGCTATAGAGACAAAAAATGCTGGAGTGCTTCGTTAAATACAAAAAATGCATCTAGCAAACTATGTACAAGAAAAGAATACTTGCAATTATGATAGGTCCTAAGGTTAACTTTCTCATTCTTACTTTAGATTAAAGAGCTTTTTTTTTTTTCCTTCTAAAAATGGAAGGAAAATTCCCTGTTCCACATTAAAAGCTAACTTGGAAATAAATATCCAAAGTACAATTGCTTCTTGAAGTAAGACACCAGTGTTTAAATCATTTGAAGATGTGTATCCTCTATCCTGTCCTTTCATCACTGAGAGGGGAACATGAATCAGAGAAGGAGAGGGAGAAGGCATTGCCTCATGGAAACCAAAGACTCCCAGCAATCTGGCACCAGCCCTCGTTCTGTGTACAAAAATGCCTCAGAGCCCCAAATATACAACACAAGTTGAACGGTGCCCTCTTATGTCGTCTGCGGAACCGATCAAATATCTAACACTGCAATTTACAGCCAGAATGTATACATTTACTGTATAGAAAACATTTTATGGCTTGCGGGATACTTAAAATAATTCTCATGAATGCTGTGAAATGACCAATGTTCACTGTGGAGCTAGAATGGTTATCTTAGAAATGAAATGTTTATATGAAAAACAAAAAAGAAAAGAAAATGGAGGGGTATTCACTGTTTGTGGGATATTCCACTGTCTATGCTTGATTTATTCCCACAGGAAAAACGAAGAAAAAAAAATTTACCGACAAAATATACCCTTTATAAAATATAAATAATAATAAAAAATATAAATAATATAATAAATAATAATATTTATTTTTTGTATAATGAAAAGTTTCCAATATATTTTCTGTCATTTTCTCATCATTTTCAAGATCTCTGCTTGGTGTCAGTGAATAGAAACCATCATTGTTTTACTTTAAAGGCATACAAATGTGCCCTGGTGAAGAGATGCAAGTGCGAGAGAAGGTTTTAATATAAATTCCAGGTTGTAATCCGCCCAGACAGATTTGTGTGCCCATTGGGGCTGATGTTCCAAGTTTACCTATCAGTATGTTTTAGGAGTGTGGGAGGAAACTGAAAAACCTAGAACACACCGACACAAACACAGTGAGAACACATACATTCCATGCATACGGTTAAGGCCTCATGCACACGACTGTTGTTCTGGTCCACCTCCCAGCTGCAGTTTTTGCGGCTCGGGTGCGGACCCATTCACCTCAACGGGGCCGCAAAAGATGCGGACAGCACTCCGTGTGCTCCGTTATGTAGCCCCGCAAAAAAAATATAACCTGTCCTATTCTTGTCCGTTTTGCGGACAAGAATAGGCATTTCTACAATGAGCCTCCTGTTCCGTTCCGCAAATTGCGGAAGGCACACGGGCGCAATTTGCAGACTGCAAAAAACGAAACGGTCGTGTGCATGAGGCCTAAATGTGAACTCAGGAACCATCATGCTGCCCCCCTTAAAGGTTCATTTTGGGAAATACTGAAAATGGCAGGTGTTCCCTCATCTCATGTAGCATCAGGAGCACAGATTTCAAGTTTTTCCTCTGATGTTCCTGGAGGGAATAATCCAAATACTTGCTGCATGGTAGATACAGTAAATACTGATTAATTTCTATTAGACTGTACAGACTAAAAAAAGAAAGTAAAATGCAAAAATAGATAGATAGATAGATAGATAGATGGAGAGATAGATAGATAGATATGAGATAGATAGATAGATGGAGAGATAGATAGATAGATAGATAGAGAGATAGATAGAGAGATAGATAGATAGATAGATAGATAGATAGATAGATAGATATTATAGATTGTTCTGCTCTATTTGTTTCTTTTTCTCTTTCATTAAGGCCTCCTGCACACGACCAGAGGCTTTTTCAGTATTTTGCAGTCTGCAAAAATTCCATTTTTTGTGGAACGGAACAGCTGGCCCCTGATAGAACAGTACTATCCTTGTCCGTTATGCAAACAATATTAGGACATGTTCTATCTTTGAATGGAACAGAAAAACGGAAATACGGAAACGGAAGGCATACAGAGTACCTTCAGTTTTTTTTTGCGGATCCATTGAAATTAATGGTTCCGTAGACGGTCTGTGTACGGAATGCAAAAAACAGAACGTAAACGGAAAAAAACTACTTTTGTGTGCAAGAGGCCTAAAGGGAATCTGTCACCCCGATCTTGGACTATTGTCTACAGTAATACATGAGTAGTACAGCGGATATGGAGTCCGGATCACAATTTTTTATTTTCCTCCTGTCCCCTGTTCCCCCGCTGTCAGC
Source organism: Bufo bufo (assembly GCF_905171765.1). Taxonomy (NCBI): domain Eukaryota; kingdom Metazoa; phylum Chordata; class Amphibia; order Anura; family Bufonidae; genus Bufo; species Bufo bufo. Next base: position 40,583,954 of record NC_053397.1, on the reverse strand, counting down.
GATCAGAGCAGTGTCGAAATACATTGTCAGGATTGTCGTGCATGCCCCCATGAGTCCTCTCCTTTATGTGAGCACAGCAGTCCTGACTGTGTGTGTCAGTGCAGTTTTGAGCGCTGACAGCGGGGGAACCAAGGGAAGAAGGAAAATAAAAACTAGTCATCTAGACTCCTTATATTACTGTAGATACCAGTCAGGGTGATAGATTCCCTTGAACAGGGCCTCTATTACAGAGTGCCTCCATCCAGGCATTTGTTCCAGGCGTTTCTGTAACTATTGTGGGCTCCATCCACAACTTATGTCTCATAGAAGGGAAACTAATTGCTGGGATTTAATCCGTCTCCTTTTATTATGGTTCTGTTTCTGATCATTACATATCTTGAGTGTGAATTAAGTTGTAGGTGACCTAATATTTAGTCAGTCTACAAGTTCTCAGCCCACGGCTCGATTCCGAGGGTTACATTATTTACCACATCACAAGGAGCTTAGAGTCTTCAAGACAAAACAACATCAGCGCATCTGTAAAACCTGACACGTGTAGGCTTTACTGTATGACAGAATGGAATATCTGGACCTGCAGAGAATTACTGGGTGTCGGTGTCTTTTGATAAAGAGGAAACTGCCATTGCTGAAGATGCTGACTGCAAGACAAGCTGCAATTCAATGCTCTTCGTTTTCTTCTTCTCACAGACGTTGCACTAAGATAAATCATGAGACCCCCATAAAGTAATTTCTGTTGTAATTGTCTGAGCATGTGGAGTTGATACAGGACTTGAGTTTCCTGATCTAGAACAGGACGGTTTGTACAGAAGAAGACTCGCTTACATAGAATAGATTTTGATTGACATACTATCGGTAATTTTTTCTCTTTTTTAGCGTAGCTACATTTGTATGAACTTACCATCATCATACTATTACATATTAAGCCAAGCTAGAGTTACTTATAACATTCCATCACATTTGACAGTGAAAAATAATGCTGCCTTCTGTGTCATTTTTCTCTTCATACTGGGCCAATAAACAAGCATCATTCGGCGAAATACAATTAAGTAGTATGGCAGACACAGCCTCAATACATGCGTCACCTTGCGCTGACATTTTGCCCCATGCACTGCATCTTTGTTATGGTCCTCAACCTTCTGCAAAGTTCAATGCTTCTTGCTCTTAGAGACTGACACAGGTTTTCAGTCCCCTTTCTGGCCACTCTCAGCTTGCAGGGCTGGTGTAACCCTTTTTAGGTTTCTTATCTATGGCACCAGCTAACTACTATATTTACTCACAATTCAGCTGCTGGCTGCACTCCGACTGGTAGCTACACCTCACACTATCCTATAGTTCCCAGTTAAGAGTGTTGGGCAAGCCCACCCTAGTAACTGAGTCAGCCTGTGGGACAAAATACACACAGTAAAGTCAAATTAACCCCATTTATCAATGAACCACTGGGTCACTGCACTTGTTCAAAGGGCCTTTCACACGGCCCTGTGCAAATTGAATGGGGGGTGAGCGATCCTTATTACGATGGTCCTCCCAACCCATTGACTTTCCATATTGTTGGCAGCACATCCCTGGTTTACATAGGGCAATGTGCTTCTGACAACCAATTTTTGTATTCTTCAAAATGGCTGATCCTTGGCTCATGTACAAGGTCTCTAAATGAATGGCCTCTGTCAGGCACCGGCGGTATCAGTCATGTGATGGATCTGTCACTGCATTGTGGCTTCCACTATAAACAAAACTGAGCCTAACATCATAGCGTAAATGTAATCAGTTATAAAGTGGTTGCAGAGCAGAGATGAACATGAACATGGTCTGAGATGTCTATACGTCATTTTTAATGTCAACAGTTATTGAGTGGTTTCTCTACAAAACGTTTTGCCATCAAATAACATTATGAGCAATTGGTCAGGTTATTGTGACACCTTTTTAAAGGTTTTTTGGCAACATAAAGCATTAAATAAAATTCTATTGTCTTAGGCTACTTTCACATCTGAAGCCAGCTGGTCCAGCAAAGAATGCTGGGAATCGGCTGGACAAAAAACGCTGCATACACAGTTTTTTTGTCTGTCAGATTCTCGGCATGTTTGCCGGCTAGCAGCCAAATCTCTGCCGGATGCCATTATAGTCAATAGTGTCTGGCGGGCAGGTGGCAATGTTCGGCAATGCTGGATTTGAAGAATTCCAGCAGGCTGTTCTCTGCCATAGATGTGAAACTAGCCTTACATGCACTCTTTATGCTATGACTGGGGGATCATTGATACTTTTGTTGCCCAATAAAATTGAAAGGTTTTCCAGTACTTAGAAATCGATGGCCTATCCTTAGGAGTCTCACACCCGACAACTCCACCGATCATCTGTTTCAGGCAGCCATTGGTGTTAGAAATCAAACAGTGGACACAGCTGGAAGCATATGGTTCCATTCCCTGTGTAGACAGACGCTTTATGGGAAATCAGTTGCAGTATGCCCGCACCAGAAACAACACGGTTGAAGGAGCCTTCCATCCACTGTATAGTTTTTGGTTTCGGGTGCTGCCCGAAACAGCTGATCAATGGGGAATAACAGGTGTTAGTCCCCCATTGATCTGATATTGATGACCTATTCTGAGTATAGGCCATCAATATCTCAAGTCCCCTTTGCACTGCCCGATGTTTGGGCAGATTATCACTAATGAGCGTTCGTACAAATGCTCGTTGATGATAATCTGCCAGTGTAATTGTGCCGCAGATTATCTGATAACAGAATGGTTGGTGCGGTCGCCTAAGGCTATATTCACATTTGCGCTTTCCCCTTCCTGATGTTGAGATCCGTCATAGGACCTCAATAGCGGGTGAAAATGCTTCATTTTTGTCCCTATTCATTGTCAGTTGGGACAAAACTGAACCGAACGAAACGGAGCGCACCATATTTGCATTCCGTTCCGTTTGATTGCGTCCCCATCGTGTACAGAAAACCCATGCAAGCTGCGTTTTCCTGTTCGCGAAATGGTGCGGAGCAAAACGGATCCGTCATAACTCACAATGTAAGTCAATGGGGACAGATCTGTTTTCTCGAACACAATAGAAAACTGATCCGTCCCCCATTGACTTACAATGGTTTTAGTGACGGATCCGTCTTGGCTATTTTAAAGATATAATATAACCGGATACGTTCATAATAGATGCAGACGGTTGTATTAACATGACGGAAGCGTTTTTGCTGATCCATGATGGATCCAGCAAAAACACTGGTGTGAAAGTAGCCCTAACCCTTTCCCGACCAGTGCCGTACTTGTACGGCACTGGCCGGGTCTTTAAAGATGGCGCCCGCTCCTGAGCAGAGGCGCCATAGCTGCTGGGTGCCTGCTGTTTCTTACAGCAGACACCTGCAGCTAATGTCCACAACCGGCAGTAATGCCGATCGCAGACATTTAACCCCTCAGATGCCGTGGTCAATCCTGACCACGGCAACTGAGCGCGTGAAACACCGGAAGCACGTGCTTCCGGTGATGCTCCAGCTCTCCCGTGTGGCGTTCGGAGGAGCCATAGCTTGTGTGCAGCAGCCCTGTCTTTGTGAATGACAGGAGGCTGCTGCATAGTATATGGAGTCCTTGCCTGTAATAGAGCTCCGTAGGAAACTAGCAATTTTCTCATAGACTCCAATGCTAATGCATTGGGGTCTATGAGAATAGCAATCTAATTATTAAAAAGTGTAACAAAAAAAAAAGTTAAAAAAAAAAGAAAAACAAATCACCCCCCTTTCCCCAAAATAAAAATAAAAGAACAAAAAAAAAATAAAAAAATACACATCATGGGTATTGTCATGTGCGAAAATAGTATAAAAATATTAAAATATCTTCCCCATACGGCAAACAGCGTAACGGAAAAAAACTTAACAATGGCAGATTTTTCTACAATTTTTTTTTATAAAAAGTGATCAAAAAGTCATACACACCCCAGAATGGTATCAATGAAAATTTCAGATCCCCCTCAAATAATGAGCCTCCATACTGCTCCGTACACATAATTACCAAAAAGTTATAGGGGTCAAAATATGGCAATGAAAAAATAAAACAGATTTTTTAATTATTTTAGCATTATCAAAATACAAGAAAAACTATACATATAAAGGTATCACCATATTTGTACTGACCTGTAGAATGAAAGTTACTGGTCATTTTTATTGCACATCGAATGTCGTAAATAAAAAAACCCGTAAAACTGTGGCGGAATTGCTTTTTTTGCAATTTCACCCCATTTAGAATTTTTTTTACCGCTTCCCACTACATCATATGCAATATTAAATGGTGAATTTAGAAAGTACAACTTCTGCAAAAAACATGCCCTCATAAGGCTATGTGAACAGACAAATAAAAAAGTTATGGCTCTGGGAAGGCAGGGAGCGCAAAACGAAAACGCAAAAACAAAAAAAACTCCTTTCATGGCCTCAGTGTTGTACGCTGTGACACCTTTGATGTACATGCCAGTTGCCAGGGGCAACACGTGGTTGTCTGCATGTGTGTTCTTTGCTCCTCTTCTCCTGGTTCCTCCTCTGTCTGATGCTGGAAGGGTTAACTCCCTGGCTGGGTGTGGTCACTTGGGTTTTATTACCTGTGGCTCCCTGGCTGGAGTCAGTTGTACTCCAGCCGTCGTTGGTGCTGGAGCTCTGATCCAGTCCAAGGTGTTCTGTCTGCCCAGTCCTTGAGGGCCACCTAGTGGGACATCGATGTCTCCTGTGATGTCTCTCCGTTGTCCTCCCTCTGTCCTTCCCCGTGATGTTTATGTATGGGTGGTTGTTGTCTTGTCTAGTGGTTGTTACATGTCTGGTCCCTTGTTTTTTGTAGTCCAGCATGTTTGCTAGACTTGTTCCTGTGTTGTGTACCTCCGGAAGGGGGCTGGTTTCCCAGAGGTGTGAACCATAAGCCTGTATGCAGCGCTGCCTGGTTCTGCCGTGCACCTTGCCGCATGGGGTCCAGGCAGTAGCTGATGTGCTGGATACCTGTGTGTGGGTGTTGTTGATGCGGTGTCCTGTTTGGTGTGTGGGCTCCTGTACTTATGCACGGGTTCCAGTTATGGTGGCTGCGGCAGGTAAGTGTGTTTCTCTGTACTTACCTGCCAACTTAGTTACTGCATACAGTCTCCTACTTTTCCTTGCAACTAGGCCATTTGAATCTCCTGTTCTTCCGTGTCTTGGAAGAACAGGTCGTCTCTCCCCAGCTCCTATGAAAGGGATTATCAGGGCAACTCAGGGCCAAAGGTATCCTGGGTATGAGCCATCCTACCATCCAGGTCCGCTCATACGTTGAGGAGTTAGGGTGAGGATTAGGGACGCTTTAGGAGGTGACCTGCTCCCTGATACCGGCGTCGTGGCCTAGCTGCTTCCCCTTCATACCTAACATTGTACGGTGGTGGGTTTCCCCCATTCCCCACCGTGACACCTCTGGGGTAGAAAGGGTTAAACATCATTTGCCAGGAGCAGATTGTGCAGTCTAAAGAGTACTCTCCTGCTGGCAAACAATTATTCTGTATGGGGATGAGCAATGGCATTAGTGGTTGCTCCTCCCCATACTGTGGAACAGATCACTGTATGTATATGCAGTGGTCTCCTCCACTGAGGAGCAGGAGATTGTTGCGTTTCTTCACGGCAATCGCTTGCTCCATAGAGACGGGACCTTACTGGAAGATGCCTTTAAAACAACCAATACATGACACTTCAAGTCTTGGGGAAATCAAACTGAAAGAATAATATACACAACTCTTTAAAATCTTAATCTTAGAATCTAAAAATATATAAAATCTGCTCAAACCTTAATTTCTTATATGTCTTCTACTTTTGAAATTTGTACCTCCAAATTCTTTTTTTAAAATTGGACAACCTGATATCCAAGTGGTGGGAGGTAGACGAAGATCAGCCCTTTTATGTCTTTACCGTGTAATGGTCTATTTCATCTGATGGGACACGTTACAAGCTCAGAGGTTGACTTCACCTTACTGGACCTCCGTGAACATGAGTGGTTTTATAACATTTTCTACATATTCACATAATAGCGGAGAACGGTATAGTATGAATGCAACCTGCCGGTTCAGCCGCCAAGAGAATTAACAGAGCAGAATATGGAATAATAATCTCCCAGACGCTCCTCAGCGGGGAGAGGAAAGTATTTTCTCAGGCTGCAGGTCAGGAAATTTATATTCCCAAAGCTTTTTAGAAAGACTGTAACTACAGGGAGATAATGGTTTGTTCAGATCATTTGATGCTCTGTGAACTGTTTCAAATCCCCTCAAACATGGTTATATGAGGGAAAGTTCCTTATGTGAAACACTAGGCCAACAACTTGGGGGGATGAATCTATAGAATTCTTACATTTCTGTGTATTTTGATTATGCTTGGAATTTATTTCCATGCTGTTTGCAAGGAATGAGAATGAATATATGAGTTGATTTCATTTCTTCACATTAACCAAGAGCTCAGAATAGAGTAAATCCTGTTTTTCATTCCATAGCAACCAATCAAAGCTTAGTTTACATTTATCCACAGAAGTTTCAGCAATGAAAGCGGAGAACTGATTGGTCCTACCCTAAGGACAGTTTCCCAGATAGACAATTAAAAAATAAATATTCTATGGGACTTACAGAAACAACTGAGCTACCCACTCCCCCTGCCCTAAATTCTATGGTTCTATGGACATGCATAGCTGTCAACAGTCCTGAGTTTATAGGGACTGTTTCAGTAACCCGGTAAAAGGGGTATCTGTAACATCCCGAAGTTATGTTACTAAACTCTTTTTTCCCGCTACTATTTGTTGGTAACATCTGCATTGTCATCCTGTGTAATTTAACATCACATTCCTCACAAATGTGCATTTTCTAAGCCTGTTACATGTATTTGCTGTAATTTTCATGTTCACCAGCAGGTGGCAGCAATGTGTCAGCAGGGCCTTAGTTCAGTTTAGCATATCTAAACTGGAATAGTACATTCCAGTTTATCTCCCCCATCTTTGAGGAGGTGTGGAATGTTCCCACATCCTGCCTCATGGGTGGGGAAGGAAGTTCAGTTAGTGTGTTCCAGCTCTCCCTGCAAGGGGAAGGCTGTGCAAGTAGGAGCTCCCAGAAATTGGGATCCCAAACCAGGATCTCATCTCGGTTGAGACCAAAGATCACCCTTCCCAGTCTGAGCCCTTCAGCCTCAACTGGTAACCAGCAAGCAGCCATCTCCAGAACTTCAGGACGATCCATTCCCTGTGAGCATAACTGTGAGTAACATCCAGAGACCAGGAGAAGCCAAATTCCTCCTCAGCTAGTCAGTCCCATACACAGCAGAAGATAGACAGAGCAGAAGATATAGATTCCTGCCATATTCTCCAGGCATATGATAGAAGCAGAAGAGATAGTAATCCCTGCCATATATTGCCAATACCTGCTGGGACCCAAGACTATTGCTGTATCTCATGTGGATTAATGCTGCCTCCAGTAAAGACAAGTTGAATTATATTCCAAGTCTGGATCTCATTCATTGCTACCAAGTTCCTCAATTACTCCTACTAGTCACACTCATTTTATTGCAAGTGAGCCAGGATCCAGGAGTCCAGCCATACCAAGGTAGGAGACACCGTTGACACTATACCTACTACCATACAGAGACATTATCCCTACTCTGGCATTCCTAACCTGGTACGTGAGTTGCAACACCTTAAAGGGCCCTGAGACTGTACCCTGCGCACGCTGCAATTGGCGTCACGAACAAAAAACATAGACTATTATACCCATATCCAGACCCACTGCATATTTTGGCGTCCGACTAACCGTACCACGGTCCGGCTCATTGCATATCTACAAATGTTTTGTTTGTAATGTTATTTAATGTTTTCTCTTTATGTACTCCATCAGGTGAGGTAAAGTTGGCATCAGCAATGGGGCCAACCCCCATTCCTCTCTTATTGGAAAGGGTGGGCTGGTCCTATTTTCTACCAAGGTAGGCCAGTTAGGACTATGAGAAGTGAGGAAGCAAGTCCCATTGCTCCTGCTCTTAGGGTCTTAGGGACCAGAAAATCAATTCATCTATGAGACCACTACTCCAGATATACTTAAAAGGCAAAAAATTAAGATATTCTGAAAGACTACAGTGTTACAGTCAGTAAAGTAACCACAGTGATCCACACTTTTCTGCAGGTGAGGGACTATGGCTCAGACACCCATCACCTTAAATCACATCCAGATCAAGTAAAAAAAAAAAACACAGTTGACATCTACAGCTACAAGTATCAGCTTTCAGCTGTAAACCAGAAGGTCAAGGAGTTGATATCAGCTAGATAGCATACCAAAGGTGCCATCATGCCATTTGCATTGGCTCCTCAGGGGCTCACTGCACTGCTCCTAACTCTCAGGGACAGTACCTACAAATTCTGTCTGTCCAGGGCTGAAAAATGGTTGGCTGTAGGTAAACCATGCCCATAAATAGGTGGTTCTGTACAGTTTTTGGGTGTTCCCCGGGAGGGGACTATTATCCCGAATTTACCAACTGCAAAGTTGTTAAGTATTAATTAAGTATGGATATATAGTTCATTGTTAACATGGAAGAACTTTTTTTAAGAGGCTATTGCATTAAAAGTATTATTCAGATGCTGGGTGATAAGTATCAGTTCTGTCAGTCCCACAGCACTGAATGGAGTGGGCAGTGCAGTAGACAAGGCAGTAATCCTGTAGACAAAATCCTCACTCATCTATCAGTCTTAGCAGACTCACTAAATCAATGCATGAGCCGATAGATGGGGGAGGATTCTGTCCACAGGATTACAGCCCATTCCACTGCGCCGCCCTGTGCGGAAATGACGAGCACATCTATTCCACAGGCAGGAAACTTCAGGAGTAAGAAAATGGATGTGATGATGGTGGAAGTCAAGCTTTTCCAAAGAGGTGATGTGACTGGTTCACACAGATAAGCTGAGGGTTAGGATATCCCCGATACTCAGGCTCTACCTTTCATAACTGGGTAAAAAAATCATACACTAACATTTACAAAAAGTAAGGTTCTTCCCACCGTTTTTATGCATTTTATTTCAATTTTGAGTACAGTAAACTGGATGGATCAGACCCAGAAGTCACAAAATGTAAGCCTATTCATTACATATGAGTTCCAGTTTAAGAGGTTGCTCACATTATATAAAGCCTTCGCAGGTCTTAAGAAAACAAGCAAATGTTTAATCTCCACGCTTAAAGACTAGAACTGTTTGCCCGGAGTAAAACTTAAGCTCTACCAACTGGAACCGTTCACCCCATTTATAAGTATTACGCTGCGTTGCGTCTGCCTAACCCCTGTTCAAACAAGACAATATTGATTAAACCCATATACAACTGGGAGCTCTGCTCTTTCCAGTTTGAAGACAGTTTTATTTTAGTGAAGTCGAGACTCTTTGATCTTACTTTCATTACATTTTTATTGAGTCTTTTTTTTTTGTAAATTAAGTTACAAGGGAAAAGCATTGGGGCTAATAAGTAGAAAGGTAGCAGTAGAGGATTCTGGCGAGGACTATGTGACAGAATTATTTAATCACTTGCTCTTGTTAGTTTTGTGCATGAGTATAGATAATGTATGTTCCACCGGTGTCTGACATGCATCCATATAATATAATTCAGGAGGGAGGAGAAATAGGAGAATTTTCAAGAAATTCTGAATTATATATATTATTTTCTGGTTCCGTAAATTTTTTAAAATATATTTTAAAGAGGTTTCCAGGATTAGAAAAGCAGCACCACACCGGTCCTTGGTTTGTGCCAGGAATTACAGCTCAGCTTCACTAAACAGACAGGGCTGGCTTGCAATACCATATACTACCTTTAGACAGGTTGGGCGTATGTGTTTTTATGTGTGTTTATTTATCAGTACCCCAGTAACTACTCCAGCCACCCCGTGCCAACCCAGGGTTGACAGATACGTCAGGGTAATATAACCACTCATTCTCTTTAAACCTGTTTCCCAAGACACCGCCTTCCCCAAATGGGAACAACCACTAAACTTTCCATTATGTCAGTGGGGTTCCATATTTCTGTTGAGTGTCATTCAAGACTTCCTCACCACAGACTCCTACAACAGAAAAATATGGGCAGTTAGCCCTCGCACCAACTACTAAGTACAAGGACAGGCTGGTGAGCCTGGTCTGAACATGTCCAGACCAAGAGAGAAAAAATGATTCCACCAAGTTCTCCTTCTAATAAATGTGCCATTGCCCCCCTCCTCCATGAGCTAACCCTAGCCACTCTCATCAATGTCTAAGCCCTCTCTGGCTCTACCTCTACCTGGCTCCTGTTAATCCCTTATCCTCATTCCCCTGGATTCTCCCCACATACCAAGTCATCATTTTTGGGCCTACACTAAGGTTTGCCCGTGTTCCATACCTCTCTATGTTGTAGGAAGCAATCTATCATCTTTCTCTCTGTCCAGGAACATGCATGAATCTCTTGTTTGACTAGCAGACTAAACTGCCGACATCCATCTTCTATAACAAACCCCAGAGAGAAGAAATAATGCAGATATGGAATACAATACACAAGAACTCAAATGGGTTGGTGTGGTTCAGTGCCAAGAGAGTTTGACCAGACAGCAGGGGTGCTGTTGGGCCTCAAGTCATGTTCTGCAGCAGTGGTTGCCGTATGGTGCTGCACCAGTATAGTGTAGGGATCAACTCAAAAGAAGCCACCTTAATGTGGTGAGCAAACCTATGCATTTTGATCAAACTGTATCCAAATTATATCCACAAGCCATAGATCAATGCATGGCATGTGGATGAGTGATCCATGTCTTTTTCTGCACAGTTTGTTTCATTTGCAAAAACTCAGATCAACTCTTTGAGTTATTTTATGATGGTTTCATTCTTGCAGGTTTTATGCTGATTATATTGAGGCATTGTATGTCACTTTCAGAGTATTCAGCTTGGAGAGGACAGTTGTGGCAGTCTAAATATACATCAATGTATAGGGCAATGTGTGCATAAATCAAGATTCAACTGCAACTTCACAAGCCAAGTAGTTGATACTCCGTGAGCCTATGCAATGAGAAAGCATTAAGAATCATACACATGACATGTAGACACGACACAAGCAGAAAGTGTCACATAACAGGATCACGTACCACTTATTAATAGTTCTAAGCATGGGCACACAGAAGGACAGGCGGGACGCATTATTGAATCTGGAGACATATGAAAATGCCAAGACGTGCCTTCACATTGCTGTGGAATTGTAGACCTAACAGTTCATTTCTTAGTCTCAACAAAAGCCATTATTACTAGCCACCAAGTCCCGAAGAACACAAGCCACTTCCTGCCCCCAATAGCTGTAATACTGTATGCTCGTTGACAGCTTTGATTTATAGAATAAGACTCTTAGGGCTCATGCACACGACAGAATTTTGCGTTCAGTATACTGGCCGTTTTTTGAGTTCAGTATGCGGAACATATACTGAACCATTAATTTCAATGGTTCAGCAAAAAAAACTGGTGTCTCCGTGTGCATTCCGTTTCAGTATTTCCGTATTTCCATACCGTGAAAAGATTGAACATGTCCTATTCTTGTCCGCAAATCACGGTGCTTGGCTCCATTCAAGTCAATGGGGCCGCAAAAAAAATGGAACATATACTGAAATGCATCCGTATGTCTTCCGTATCCGTTCCGTTTTTTGCGGAACAATCTTTTGAAAATGTTAAGCACCATTTTTTTAATGTAATTACTGTATACTGTATATGGAATACGGAAAAACGGAACGGAAAAAACGGAAAGGAAACGGAAACAAAAAACGGAACAAAGGATCAGTAAAAAACGGACCGCAGAACACTGAAAAAGCCATACTTTCGTGTGCATGAGCCCTTAGGCCTAGATCACACGAACGTATGGCTTTTATAGTTTTTTGCGGTCCGTTTTTCACGGATCCGTTGTTCCGTTTTTGAGTTCCGTTGTGTTTCCGTTTCCTTTATGTTTTTCCGTTCCGTTTTTCCGTATGGCATATACAGTATACAGTAATTACATAGAAAAAATTAGGCAGGGCATAACATTTTCAATAGATGGTTCAGCAAAAACAGAACAGATACGGAAGACATACGGATGCATTTCCGTATGTGTTCCGTTTTTTTTTTCGGAACCGTTGACTTTAATGGAGCCACGGAACGTGATTTGCGGCCAAATATAGGACATGTTCTGTCTTTCAACAGAACGGAAAAATGGAAATACGGAAACGGAATGCATACGGAACACATGCCGTTTTTTTTGCGGAACCATTGAAATGAATGGTTCCGTATACGGACCGTATACGGAACACAAAGGAACGGCTCGTACACTCGCAAAAAAAACGTTTGTGTGAACTAGGCCTTAAAGACATAAAGAAAACCCATATTAGTTAAAAGGGTTACCCTCATCTCTGAATCTGGACCTGCTGGCAATCAACTGATCACTGGTGAAAGCTGTGTTGACCAAATACTTCTCCTGCAGTGACCACTGCTGGAGAAATAAGGTATTACATGGTGCGCAATAAAATCAATGGGCCACCATTTAACCCCTTCCCAATTGAGCAATTTTAAATTTTTGTTTACTTCCTGCCTTCCCAGAGCCATAAATTTTATTTTATTTTTCTGTTCACATGCCGTATGAGGGTTTCTTTTTTTTTTTTTGTCCTTTCAAATGGCACCATTCATTATTGCATACAATGTATTGGGAAGCTACAAATAAATTCCAAATGGAGTGGAATTGTAAAAATAAAAAAAAGGCAATTCCGCTCCAGTTTTATGTTTTGTTTTTACCTATTGGTAAAACTGACCTATTGCTTTAATTCTCTGGGTACTGTAGAAAGGCGCAAGGGTCCGTCGTTGACGGAAGGTATGTGTCACCGAGGTTCCTGGCCTCGGTGAAGTAAGAGCCGGTATTTTCAAGTGTTAGCGGCAGCTAGTGCTGGTTGACACGTTGCTATTTTAGTATAGCTGTAAGCTGATCCGGGCCGGCTCTTACTGGGAGTAGCCAAAGTGCTGGGTAGGTAACTCCTCCCCACACTCCAGGCCGGGTCTTTAGAAACCCAGCCAGCAGTCTCAGCTGTGTGTGGATTACTCCTCCCTGACAGTGGAGCGCTGTCAGTCCCTGGGTGTTTTGGGATCTGAAAATTTGTGCCATGCAAAAGGGCTGGGAGCCGTATGCTCAGAAACAGGCGCCCTAAAGCCTGCTGTGGACCACAGGTGGAGAAACTGCAAACTAGGTGAAGGTTTTTGTTCTGTGGACTTTTCATGGTGTGAACCAACACCTAGACTGCAAAATGTCACTTTTTGTTTTCCTTATGTGTGAATAAAAGACTCAACTGTTTAAGTTAAAGACTGTGTGATTGCCTTTGTACTGTGTCCTCTAGCCTGTCTACCAGAGCAAATCCCCACAGTACGTATGATTACAGTGATACCATACTATAATTTATCTTGTGTTTTAATACTTAAAAATGTAACTTTTTGGAAAAAAAAATCTTTCTTTGCCACACTATATTCTGATGTCCATAACTTTTTTATGTCTATGGAGCTGGCTGAGGGGTATTTTTTTTTGTGGGGCATTCTGTCGTTTTTATTGATACCATTTTGAAGCGTGTAGGACTTTTTGATCACCTTTTATTCAATTTTTTAGGGGAGGTGAAGTGACAAAAAAAACTGTTTTTTGTTATGACATTTACCATTTGGGTTAAATACATTTATATTTTAATATTTCCCCCATTTTTGGATGCAGCGATGCAAATGATGCTTATTTTTTTTATGTTTATTTTTTATTTTTAATATGGGGAAAAAGGAATTATTTGAATTTTTATATTTAAAAACAACTTTTTTAAGCCCCTAGACTTAAACATGCGATCATCTGATTGCTTCTCCCATAGACTGCAATGAATTACAATTACAGTCTATGGGAGATTCATTATGCTACAGGCAAGGCTCTATTGGACGTTTGCTATGATAAGGCCTCAAATCCTTCAGAAGGGTCGAGGCTGCCACAACAACCAAATGGTTCCCTTAATCTCAGCATAGGGGAGACGTTCGGACCCATGTTGTTTTTCGCTACAACAATTAGAAAGTTATATGTCGATTCATTTCATATTACATCTTTGTACGGAACCAAACACTGTCTTTCTGACAGAGAGATAGAAATTCCTGCTTCTCTTCATATAGGGTTAAATTGTAACATGTTGCCTACCTGCAGCCACAAAGATGAAGTTATTATTGAATACAATAGGTGCTGTGCAAATCCGTCTTTAGTTTTTTCCCCCCTAGTGGCTGTATGCTGACAGGCAGGTTGATTAGGAGATTCATATAAAAATTTTAAGGGTTTGTCCCACAAAGACCATTTATCAACTAACCTATGGGGCAATGAAAACCACCAAGTACAGCAGTCTGTTGCATTAGGGTACATGCTCATCCACTCAGATGAGTAGAAATGGGGGACTCAATGATTATAGCGATTGGTGGATATCCCAGTGATTAGATGCTGGATGCTAAATAAAGTTGACTTTTAAATCTGCTGAGCTAAGTAAAGTCTGTCACTGCTAGCTCTGTTCACATACGCAGATGCCTACAATGTGTATATACCACTATTGGAGAAGAACATGGTCATGGGACTTGTCTTTCATACCGTAGAGTACAAGGTCAAAAGACACCTGTACAAAGAAAGCTGTTACTGTATATAGGAGACTGTAAACGTAATAGATACTTCAGTTTATTCCTTTCTAAATAACACGAGAGGGACAGTATTCTCTAAATGTAAAAAAAAAAGTCTAAAAACCATATATAAAGAAATGTATAAAAATCTATCTAGGGAGCGTGAAAAGCTCCATAAACTACCTCCTGTGACACAGTGAGGGGTTGTGTGTGGCAAGGCAGGTATTTTCCTCCCAGCATGTGTGGCTGGGCTGTTTTCCAGCCAGGTGAGGTCAAATACTGGACCGGAGTATAAGTGCCTCCCTGGCTTTTGGCAGCACCTGGCTGTCCTTAAATAGGCAGCTGGGCTCAGCAGAGATACCTCTGTTTTTGGGATCTGAGGCTTTGTGCCGTGCTGGAGGGGTGAGAGCCGCATGCTGGGGAAACAGGACCCCTAAAGACTGCTGTGGACTACTAGAGGCAGAACTGCCAGCAAGGTGACTTGTGTTATATGAACTTTCCATTGTGTGTGAATTAACACCAAGACTGAAAAGTTATGTGCTGTTTTGGGCAATAGCCTCAAGTGTGAATAAACACTGACGTTTTGAGTTAAGAACTTGTATTTTGCCTCTGTACTGCGCCCGCTTACCCTATCTACCAGAGAGAAACCCTACACTCCCCTCTCTAACATATATTGCATCACATAATCCAACCATAACACAATTCATTGACGGGTTACATAATGTACCTGTGAAATACTTTTTTACCAGTGTCCTCTTGTTCGAGCAGCACAAGACCTTTCTTGTTTAAATGAGCAAGGACATCATGTTCTGTGAGGGGCCGGCCACGCGGTCAGGTTTCCTGATGCAGTTTTGGAAGCCTATATCAGGAGTGGATTCAAAAAAGAAGAGACGTCGTATCTGTCCTGTATACTTTTCTCTCTTTTTATGATTCACTCCTGATTTTGTCTTCCAAAACTGTATCAGGAAACCTGACCGTGTAGCTGTACTCTTTAATCTGCATAAAATGAAGCAAGTATTTCCTAATTGCATTACTACGAGAAATATTTAAAGGGGTTGTCTCACTTTAGCAAATGGCAATTATCATGTAGACAAAGGCACTTATTAATGTATTGTGATTCTCCACATTGCCTCCTTTGTTGGCTGGATTCATTTTTCCATCACATTATACACGGCTAGTATCCAGAGGTTATGATCACCCTGCAATCCAGTAGCAGTGGCCACGCCTACACAATAGAGGAAAAGGCGCTGGCTTACGCGTGCTTCCATGGTCTGTTTTCCTCCAGTACCTTTTCCTATAGCGTGTAAGCATGGCATGTGTGGGAGAGGCACCTATTTATTTACCGTGCTGCTGCTGACCTAATGGTCCTCCTCTGCTCTCTAGCAGTGGGCCTAGCCTCCAGATTCTCGTGTCCCCTCTTGCAGGTTATCATCTGCGCTGGACTGCTGGGATTTAGTCCCATAGGGAATGCTTCCTGGCTCTTAAAGGGCTAATGTGCAATGGTAAACTTGGGATATCGTAGGCACTTTTCCCAGTGGGAGGGTGCCTGAGCAATGGATGTTCTAGTGCGCTAGTCTCTGCAAAGATGTTCTGTTTCATTTGTCTGCCTGTGTACTGACCTTCGCTCGATTCCTCACTGGCTAACTGGTGCCTGATTATATTGACTCCTTTTTGCCTGCCATGACCTTAGACCCATCTCACGGATTCAAACAAACTCTGCCTGGTCTGACCTTGGCCTTTTACTGACTATGAGTTTTGCCTGATCCCTTAGTGCCCCATGGGTCAGCTGTCAACCACACGGAGGTAGTGCCCTGGTGTTTTCCCTGCAGTAAAATCCAGATCACTGTATAGGGGTTAAAGGGTGAATACCAGAAAACTGCCAGGATAACGCCCTTAGATTTAGCCTACGGTTAGGAACCACTGGTTGATACAGCGTTCTAAACCCACTGTTCGTTAAAAATAGTTTGTCATCGGGCAAGAAGCGGTTAAAGCCATCTTTAATCTGTCAACAGACTATACAAATACATTGCCAAAGAGGCAGTTGGGGACTCCAAGGTAGGGGATTCACTTCAACATAACACTCATAAGTTAGAAACCAGGTTAGCAATGAAGAGTATAATTTACACATAACTGTAGCAGTCTGTACCAAGAAATATCTACAACTGTAAAGCAATTCGTAAACCTGAAACTGTAGTAGAGCATAATAAAAACCCAGTGTGGAATAGTTTACTTTTACGGCACTCAGCAAGGAAGTAACTTGGGCTAAATTTTCAATAGAGCAAACATACTGCACCATTGGGACGGCAAATTCATTTTAGCTGAATCACAGCACTTTATTAATATTTCTAATATGATTTGCCTGCATATATTTTATCGTATTTTATATTGTGGATAATTCAATCTTAATGAGGCCCTGTTGGAAGTTGGTCACTTTTTCTTCGGCTACATGGCTTTACTGAAGCCTACAGTGTAGAAAATAGTTAAATATTACAACACAAGTAACTAGAATCTGCCTGTCCCACCAGAGAGCCAGAAGATCCTACAGTGTGCCCAGGCTTTCTCACAATAATGGTTTCCAAATGTCCAGTTGAATACAAAATCATTTGGAGCTGGCTTTGGAACCAATCACCTGCAACTAGGGTCTATTACTTATCAGCAACGCGGGCACATATGTACATGGGATAAACACAGATGCCTTCAGCTGCCAAGTGCTTATGTAACAGGTCAGCTACGTTCTAGCAGACCTCAGAGTCTTATACACAACCTTTCAGGGTAATTGGGGCACTCTCGATTTGGACTGACTTTATTCGGACCAAATCGAATCTGATGGCTGATTCTATCAAATAGGACCTAAAATGTAGGAAATTCTCTCTTCTCTAGTTATTAATACATATAAATGCATTAACACACAGAAGATTTAGAATAACCTTCAAAATGATAGATGGAACCCTCACCCTTAACACAAGTTCCCTATGAGTATGTGGCCTCTAGGACCTTAAGCAAAAGATGCATGAGTGGAACTTTCAATAAAATCTCCAGCTGCCTACATGAACCCTGCTAGCCTCGATGACCTAGTAACACTAAAGAAAATCCAATTACCTTTGACAGCATTACTATAAATATAATGGGCATTGGCAGGCTTGATGGCTTTAAGATAAATATTTGAAGATACAGTAAATGTCTGATTATTGTATGGGTGTGAGTTGGGTGGGGGGATCTGCCGGGAACCGGACCAATAATAAGAATTTGGGGAACTGTCAATAGCGCATTACTAAAACATGGTCCTAGTGTCAAAACTAGCTCACTGGCAGGTAAAGGGGTTGGTCCACGAACACCATTTATCAACCATCCAAAGAATGGGTGGGAATTGGGGGTTTGACTGCTAGGACCCCTATCAATCATGAGAACAGGGCCCTTAAGTCACCTGTAGATAGGTGCAGACTGACTATAGACCCTACAGGGAAATTTCCCAGAGGGCTGATCCCAGGGGGTCACCTAATTATTGCTAGGAACATCAGATACTGTACTTAAGCACGTAGCCGGTTGCTGCAGGTGCCCTCCTAAATTCAACTGTATCGTCCTAAGGGGTTGGCAGTATTTTCTGCTGTACTGCAGTATTTGGTTCTGCTGAAGCAGTATTTTGTGCTGCATTGTGATGCTTGGTTAAGCTACGGTTATCTTTTGTGCTGCACTGTGATATTTAGTTCTGCTGGGGTGGTATTTACTGCTGCACAGTGATATTTAGTTCTGCTGGGGTGGTATTTAGTGCTGCACTGTGATATTTGGTTCTGCAAGGGTGGTATTTTGTGCTGCACTAAGGTATAGCTGCTCCCCGCCTACTTCTGCTGTTCCTATCTACTTGTGTTGCCCCACCTTCTGTTAATTTGGATTCGCCTACAACTTGGGGCCACTGTTAGGTGTTTTTCAGAGCCCCTTTAATTTCCTAGTCCACCCCTGTCTGTGGAAAGAAGCAGTTGAGCACCAGTGTACTCGACACTCCCATAGACAGTGATACATGTTGTCTATCGGCCTACCCCATTATCCCAAGGGTAAAAGTCTTATCAATGGGCCACATATACAATAGAATAATTTACTTTTACTACTCATTGGGGCTCAGCACCATATGTCATTTTTGAACATGGTTTGCGACCTACAGTACAAAAGGTTGGGGAACCTTTCATAGTATAGTTGGCCAATCCTTTAAAATTGGTATGTTTAGGTGACATTTTTTTTTATATAGCACGTATGGCCATTTTAAATGGTCAATGAATTGTAGGCAAATCACAGCAGAAATTTGCTTGCCTCTAGTCATGAGTTCCTATCAACATATTCCTTGTGGCTGCATATTGTATTGTACAAAATTCTATGGATATATACGTATATAACCAGTCCAGGAAATATTTACAACATAGCTGTGCCTAATTTCTTACAGGTGAAAACACTAAAGTGCTATATCATTCATATACCATTTATGAGATGGAAACCGGGGGGAGTAAAAAAAAAGTATAATAAAGGCAAATATGTTTCTGCAGACCACCCTATCGTCTACCGCCTATTAACCTCTGCTGTGGTCTGGTGCACTGTTTGCTCCGATTCGGTGAACTGGTTAATTGTACTGGTTGGACAGGCTGACCCATACAATTCAGCTATATGTAAACAGAGCAGACATAGACTTGGTTTCCATTTGGAAAGTAAATTGCCAAGTCTGAATGTGAAGTGTGAAGGGTGTCCTATGCTCCATAAAAACCACCTGTGGGTTATTGGAACTGGTGCCTTTGTATGCAGCCTAGAAGATCGTTGTGCTTCGAGCACCTGGACAGGGCCCCGGACAGTCTGCCAAGACAGCTCAGTGACAGAGGGTGTTAGGGAAAAGAAACAGAGTACGGGGCCAGGCGTGGGCAGCGTGTGTGGCTCTGCTCATTAAAAGATTCAAAACCATCACCCACCACTTCATATGAACCGAATAAATCCTGCAGGGTTCCAGTCATTTAAAAGGACATTACCCTAGAAGTTTATTATATAATAACTTATATTTTGCACTTATAGTTATTGAATTAGTTTCTCTCCCATGTAAACATATTATGTATTCTGGCTTTATTGCATTGTAATATCGGTGCCAAAATTCAACCATGGGGATTTTTCACTCTCTGATAAATTGGAACTCCAGGGTGGAGGACCAAAGACAATTTCAACGTGTAAATCACTTGGCTAAACTTGCATCATGGCTTTCGAGATATTTCCAGAGAAGGAGCCAATCTGCTCTATGTGTTCACAGGAGGAATACTGCTCAAAATGCATTCTTACCAAGTCCTATAGGTTACAGGAATTTTACAGTAAATGGGTTTTTCGGTTTGCATCAACATCCTTTAAAGTAATCATTCATGAAGGTCGCTGCAATTTTGTAATGTGTTTCTTTTATCCGTTATTGCTCCTATCCACTGTTTTCCTGTTCTGGGCTGACCATGTCCATGCCGTTTCTTCTTATTTACTGTGATGTCATGTCCATGGGCGTGTCAAAGCAGCAACAAAGGCAGTGATGGTGTTGTGTCGATGTATCTAGCTCGGTGGGAGGAGGTATAAACTAGCTGGGCGTTTTTAGAAAGGAAAAGTGTATCATGGGTTTGGTTGGACACAACAACAGGAAGTGTTACATACAGGGTGGAAACCAAGCAGATGGATTGGTTTACCTGGTGAAAACGGGTCAGGAGAGTCCAAATTGAAAAACTAAATGAAAAAATCTACATGAGGTTAACAATTACACAAACATATCCGTTGAGAACCATAGTGATTCAGGAAAAACCCTTTAAGTTGATGGGAAAAGTTTAAAACGCCATACCCTGCAAAGGCAAAGATGCTAGACGTTACATTGTCATAGTATTTCTGGGGTCCTACACCTTGTATAAGAGATGCATTTTTATTTTATTGCTCATACACCTGTAGGTTGCTATACTATAAAACTATAGTATTATCAATAAATAGGAAAACTTGCTTCTGTGTGCTAACCTTCATCAGTTTATCTAAAAAGTCTTCCTCTATGATATTAAAGATGTTGCCTGCTTTAAAAAAAAATATTAGTAGGGTCTCTTGCCAATAAGATGATCACAGGGTGCTCTGATCCTGTGACCTATAATGATCATCTGTGGCCTCAAGCATTTAATTCACCTACAGTGCCCCCGCTGGAAATATTAAGCATTACACTGTGCTAATTAAAAACATTACAATGTGTCTGCTTTGCAAGGACATGCCGCCACTATAGCAAATAGATAAGAGTCCATAAGGGGCACATCCTATCTATTAACTCATAAGGAATTGGAAAAAATGTATCTTTCCTGAAATCGGACAAAAAATTATTTTTGTGTTAATATATGTCCTACACAACCTACAGCAGATGTTGTATATATCTTTGGTGACATCAACCAAAGCTGCTATGCTCATTCCCAAGGCATTGGGTTTGCGCATTTAGGAACAAATGGGAATATTGCCATAGGTATTCCTAATAAATAACCAGCTGAGAAACTGAGTTTAGAGAATCTCATGTGATGACTCAAATATCCTATACAGAAGTCTAGTCTCCTGAGATATCACAGGTATGTGCTACTCCAGAGGTGATCATTCAGAGGAGCAAAGGGCTTACATAGAGATGTGATTAGATATACATGTAATACTAAATTCAATGGGTGGGGTGGCTATTAGTAAAAAGGGGTGTGTCTACCACCAATATGGGTGTGGCCACTAGTAATAATGGGTGTGGCTGTGTCAAAAGAAGCAGAACATTAGCACATGCTTTCATGAACTTTAAAAACTTTTGAAATATTCTAAAAGCTCCACAGGTAAACCAAGGATAAACTAAGCCTGCAGAAGCTACGTCTTTAAAGAGGTTTTTAGAGGCTTTTGTATTTATGGCCTATCCTCAGGATAGACCATCAATATCTGATTGGTGGGGGTCCAACACCCTGGACCCCTACCAATCAGCTATTTTGCAGTAGATAGATCCAGTGCTGGAACTACACAGTAGCCACAATTCACAGAGGCACAATGGAAGTAGCTGTCCAGGATCGGACTGGCCCACCAGAGTACCAGAGGATCCTCCGGTGGGCGCAAGCTGGACCCTAAGTGGACCCCTAAATAAAACAGGGCCCATAAGATCCTATATACACAGAGGGTGGGCCTTCAGAATAATTTTCTCTGGTAGTCCCAAGGAACTTCAATCCGATGCTGGAACTGACTACTAATCCTGAGGATAGATCATCAATATTAAAATTCCAGAAAACCCCTTTAAGGGTGAGTTTTTATTTTTTGCACACATTGTTCTTGTACTTAATTGTGCCCACTTATTTTTCGTATTAATCAAGTTAAGAGAACTAAACAACTGGTCACAACTTCAAATTGACAAATTCAAGGATCACTACGTGGTACACAATCTAAACGAAATGTCTAAAATCAATAAATCTCAAAATATTTCTTACTAGAGCCTTAAAAAATGCAAGACATTGGTATTTTATGGTATTTCTGTTGCCTTTTTCCGCACAACTGATAAGGTTGCGCTTATGAGCTGTGTCTGGAGAGCAGCTTTTGGGATGATCCAGCTGAGGATATCATCACTCGATAGAATGTCCTCGGTTTTAAAGCTTTTGGAATAATCATTCGTATTTTTCCCTCAAAATCCCTTTACACTATACTCTGCCAGGTTACAAGATTTCAGCTGTCACTTTATAAATCATGGTCAAGCACAGTCTCCAAAAAGCCTTGTAGAGAATCTGAAATGAATACAGGATTTTTGAAAGACAATGCCGGTTGTTATAGGCATGCGCGGCATCAAAGGGGTTAACCTGTAAGCTCCCCTAGGGCTGGGCTATTGGCCTGATGCTTACATCTGGTCTGTCCTCATTGTGTCAAAATGAATATATAGGCCTCAGTGTCACCAGTAACCATCTGATAAATCAAGACAGGGTGAGGTCTGTTCAGCTTTAAGGCGGCTTTAGTAAAAGAACAGAGTTTTTTTTTTAGGTATTCTGTAAATACATTTGTGTGTACATGTAATGTTACTGTGCCAGAAATGAGCAGAAATGGACAAATCATGGCTGCTGGGAGCTTTGCCCAGTGCCACACAAGGTTGTTGCAATAAAGCATTACAGCAACCATTCCGAAGGTGAAATAAATTTTTTTTTAAAAAAACTGTGAAATAAAAATAAAAACTGTATAAATAAGTGATCAGGTGCAAGGTAGTGTTGATCAAGCACTAAAGTGCTCGTGTAGAAAACACTTTGCGATGCTCGGGTGTTCTACCGAGCACCAGAGCACAATGGAAGTCAATGGGAGAACTCCAGGCACCCCCTGCTCTGAAGAGGGGAGGGTGTCGGGACTCTAGTTCGGCTTAGGAGTCCCTGCTCTGACTCCATATATAGCTATGTCCATATATGGAGTCAGTGCTTGGGGACACCCCAGTGTATTCAGATCTAATTTAGCCTGTATTTCAGAAAAGTTTCTGCCGGGATTTAAACTCACGGCCTTCTGTATTAGAGGCAAGGCACTTAACCACTCAGCTATAATAGCTGCATGGCCTGTTTTTTTTTTAAGTGACTGTGAAATGTTCGCGAACCGCAAGTGCGCGTCGGGCCCCATTCACTTTAATAGCAGGCGAACCTAAAAAACCTTCAGCTCATATTTGCAGCCAGCGAACACTTACTAGAAGTACACAAATAGCCCCACAACATGGACAGTGATATACCAGAGGGGATCATTGGCAAAAATTCCCACAAAAAATATGTATTTTAATCATTCCCCATTTGTGAATGCGTCTTAAAGGGAAACTCTCAAAAATGTGCCCTGCTGGAGCCTAGAATTTTTTTTATTTCCTATCGGTTTGATGTATACAAATGTGCAGCACTCCACATTTTTATATCCTGCAGAGTCCATTAAAAAAATGCATACATTAACGTAATTTTTTTTTTCTACCATGGGACTGTATGGTGAACGGACGCCACTGTACGGCATCAGTCTGAGGCATCTGTTAACGCATACATTTTTGGTATGCATTAAATGGATGGCAAAAATAGGATGTGAACCCAGCATTAGTGTCAGAATAAGCACCAGTACACAGCAGAGCAGCGCGGCGGAGAGGGGAGGCTGCCATGTACTGACAGAGCACTACCTGGTCCTGGTGGTCAGGGATGAGGACTGTGTTTCCCAAGGATCATTTTCTACTGGGAAATACAGGGCACAGTATAATACACTAGAATCTATATAATATAAAGATATTAGCCCTACCCCCGAATAATAATACAATTAGGTGGTCATTTATTATATAGAAATACGTCTATGTTAGGCGTATTTCAGACACAGATTGTGGCGCAAAGGTCCTTAGCACCGCAATCTGCATAATTTTCTCGCTCATGCCAGGTCTAAAAAAGGATGGCGTGGGCAAGGAAAGGGATACAGTTATCGCCATCCAGTTATTAGATACCACCACCATTTATTGACCAGGTAACACCTCTGCACAGTGACCGGATAACACCGCCATACCGTGACCGGATAAAAGGGTATAAGAGGGCACAGTACAGGGAATGAGTATGGGGCACTTCACAGGGTGTGGTAAGAGGGCACAATGCAGGGTATAAGGGGGCACAGTACAGGGTAGGGGTCACATGACCCTGTGACATTAGAAGGTCCTTATGGTGAATGCGGTTCATACGCCACCATAATGAGAGGCAGAGGAGTGAGATAAGGGTGTGATTATGTGCCTAGAGAAAAAAAATGTAACTGTTGACCAGTAAAGGCCCCAATAATTAGCCAGCAGGCATTCACCTGACAGCAAAGAACTTTGGATTCGGAGCGGAGGGGATATGGTGGTGGTGGTGTCTTTACGGGTGCACACAGCAGAGAGTGAAGAGGGTGCAGATAGAGAGGATGAGGAGGGTGCAGATGCGGAAGGCTAAGTGAGCCACTCAACCAAGTCTGGTGCGTCCTTTGACGTAATCGCACGCACCTTTTGCAACTTCCCACTTAAGCTCCGGCCTGGTGCACCTGCCCGACCCCTACCACCCCTGCGGAATGGCCTGCCTCTTCCTCTGCCTGTCATTTTCAAAATGACCCTGTGACAAAAGTCCCTATAGAAGAGCAGTATTTGTGGAAGAAGGTATATCACACACCTGCCTCAATCAGTTTTTTGGGGGGCAACTGGTAAATCATACCAGTAGAAATTATTGGTTCCAATAGTGTTTGTCACTGTGTGTAGCTGAGGTAACACAGCAAAACAGCAAACAAATGCTGCACTACCTAAATGCACTATATAGAAAGTATATTATTGGTATATAAAACCCCGCTTCTATCAGTTTTTTTTGGGGGGCAACTAGTTAATCACACCAGTAAAAATTATTTGTTCCAATTGCGTTTGTCCCTCTGTGTGGCAGCAATATCACAGCAGAACCGCACACAACTGCTGCACAATACAATTCCACTATAATATACCAAATTTTTCACCCTATGAGATGCACTTTCCCCCCCAAAAAAGTGTGGGGGGGGGGAAATAGCAGTGCGTCTTATGGGGCGAATGCTGCAAATTACAATGATACATAGCCACCGTGATGCCGCACAGCGCGTTCGGCGGGTGTATCAACTGAGAGGGAGGAGGGGCTGGGGGCCGGCATCTGGATTAGGAATGACAGCGGGGACCGGTGCAGTCCCTGTATTCTAATGCACCGGCTCACTGTTGTATAATCTTAGCTAAACTGTAGTCATTGTTAAAATATAATAATCATGTGTAATCCAGCTGTATTACTTACAAGTTCCGTAGCAGAGAGGAGGGAAGAGGCAGGCCTGGAGGGCGGGCGGGAGGTGTGTCACTCACTACGTCATGCGCCTGCGCCGCCCACTTTATGAATGAAGCAGGTGGCACAGGTGCCCGACGTAGTGAGTGACGCGTCGCCTGCCCGCCCTCCCGGCTTGCCTCCTCCCTCCTGTCTGCTACAGAACTTGTTGTAAGTAATATAGCTGGATTACACATTATTATTCTATTTTAACAATGCCTACCCTACAGGTTAGTTAAGATTATACAACAGTGAGCGGGGCCGGTACATTAGAATACAGGGACTGCACTGGTCCCCGCTGTCATTCCTAATCCAGAGGCCGGCCCCCAGCCCCTGTATTGGGGGTCATTCACACTGCAGAGACACTGTTATGGGTGGGATCTGTGGATGGCACATAGCATAAGATGCTATATATGTGTCATCCACAGATCCCCCATAGCAGTGTCATCCATAGATCCCCCATAGCAGTGTCATCCACAGATGTCCCCATAACAGTGCTATCCAAAGATCCCCCATAACAGTGCCATCCAGAGATCCCCTCCATAAGTGTGTCATCTACAGATCCCAAATAACAGTGTCCTCCACAGTTCCCCATAACAGTGTGTCATCCACAGATCCCCCATAATAGTGTCATCCACAGACCATCATTAGTTCAAAAACCACCAAAAGCACACCTTTTGGTTCAAAATATTTTTTTCTTATTTTCCTCCTTAAAAACCTAGGTGTGTCTTATGGGCAGCTGCGTCTTATAGGGCGAAAAATATGGTACTTTCTATGTTATAAAGTATATTATAAGTATATTACACCCCTCAGTAAGTCACACCTATCGATAGCACACCTATACCAGTCCATTAAAGGACTTTTGTGGACCTATTAGCTAGCGATTGGTGTTCCTAACAGCCTGTCCCTGCTCCACACAGCAACCTCTCCCTACAATTGCAAAAGACTGAATGTAAAATGGCAGCCAGATCAGGTTTATTTATAAGGTAGGGGGTATGTCCATGTGCTGAAACATCTCAATTGGCTGTCCTGTACCACCTGATGGATGTGTCATGGGTCAAAGTTCTTCACAATGTAAAAGAATATAGCAGCGTGAATATCGCCATATGTTTGCCGAACAGCGAATGAGCAAAGTTCGCCGCGAAACGACCGCTGGGCGACCCGCAAGGCCATCTCTACTGATACATTCAGTATCAATCAAACATCCTCTCATATCATTATTGTAAAAAAAAAATTGACTTCTTACAGTACACGACAGACTCTTTCTCACAAACAGAACCAGCCCAGTACCTCACATGGATCCAGAGATGTGCCCATTCATTGCTCCGGTTGCTCAGCTAGATTTATTTCATTCTGGCAGCTCAGGGGGCGTGCACTTTCTCAGGGGGCATGCCCTTTCTGCTGCAGATGGTGGCAGTTGAATGATAGAACTGTGCATGTGCATTCACCTCAGTGAGCAGGACAGAAAAAGGGCAAACAGCAGGTGGCGCTATACAGTCAGATAGAATTCAGTGAATAGCTCAGTGGCTATACTTACAAAAGTATTCAGATCTAGGCGCTGGTTTGAAAAATGTAGAATATTTTTTGTGGGACCACCCCTTTAAGGATTGAACATCAATATTATACAGTGGGGGAAATAATTATTTGACCCCTCACTGATTTTGTAAGTTTGTCCAATGACAAAGAAATGAAAAGTCTCAGAACAGTATCATTTCAATGGTAGGTTTATTGTAACAGTGGCAGATAGCACATCAAAAGGAAAATCGAAAAAATAACTTTAAATAAAAGATAGCAACTGATTTGCATTTCATTGAGTGAAATAAGTATTTGAACCCCTACCAACCATTAAGAGTTCTGGCTCCCACAGAGTGGTTAGACACTTCTACTCAATTAGTCACCCTCATTAAGGACACCTGTCTTAACTAGTCACCTGTATAAAAGACACCTGTCCACAGAATCAATCAATCAAGCAGACTCCAAACTCTCCAACATGGGAAAGACCAAAGAGCTGTCCAAGGATGTCAGAGACAAAATTGTAGACCTGCACAAGGCTGGAATGGGCTACAAAACCATTAGCAAGAAGCTGGGAGAGAAGGTGACAACTGTTGGTGCGATTGTTCGAAAATGGAAGGAGCACAAAATGACCATCAATCGACCTCGCTCTGGGGCTCCACGCAAGATCTCACCTCGTGGGGTGTCAATGGTTCTGAGAAAGGTGAAAAAGCATCCTAGAACTACACGGGAGGAGTTAGTTAATGACCTCAAATTAGCAGGGACCACAGTCACCAAGAAAACCATTGGAAACACATTACACCGCAATGGATTAAAATCCTGCAGGGCTCGCAAGGTCCCCCTGCTCAGGAAGGCACATGTGCAGGCCCGTCTGAAGTTTGCCAATGAACACCTGAATGATTCAGAGAGTGACTGGGAGAAGGTGCTGTGGTCTGATGAGACCAAAATAGAGCTCTTTGGCATTAACTCAACTCGCTGTGTTTGGAGGAAGAAAAATGCTGCCTATGACCCCCAAAACACCGTCCCCACCGTCAAGCATGGGGGTGGAAACATTTTGCTTTGGGGGTGTTTTTCTGCTAAGGGCACAGGACAACTTATTCGCATAAACGGGAAAATGGACGGAGCTATGTATCGTGAAATCCTGAGCGACAACCTCCTTCCCTCTGCCAGGAAACTGAAAATGGGTCGTGGATGGGTGTTCCAGCACGACAATGACCCAAAACATACAGCAAAGGCAACAAAGGAGTGGCTCAAGAAGAAGCACATTAAGGTCATGGAGTGGCCTAGTCAGTCTCCGGACCTTAATCCAATCGAAAACCTATGGAGGGAGCTCAAGCTCAGAGTTGCACAGAGACAGCCTCGAAACCTTAGGGATTTAGAGATGATCTGCAAAGAGGAGTGGACCAACATTCCTCCTAAAATGTGCGCAAACTTGGTCATCAATTACAAGAAACGTTTGACCTCTGTGCTTGCAAACAAGGGTTTTTCCACCAAGTATTAAGTCTTTTTTTGTTAGAGGGTTCAAATACTTATTTCACTCAATGAAATGCAAATCAGT
Source organism: Bufo bufo (assembly GCF_905171765.1). NCBI lineage: Eukaryota > Metazoa > Chordata > Amphibia > Anura > Bufonidae > Bufo > Bufo bufo. Next base: position 40,555,449 of record NC_053397.1, on the reverse strand, counting down.
TGCTATCTTTTATTTAAAGTTATTTTTTCGATTTTCCTTTTGATGTGCTATCTGCCACTGTTACAATAAACCTACCATTGAAATGATACTGTTCTGAGACTTTTCATTTCTTTGTCATTGGACAAACTTACAAAATCAGTGAGGGGTCAAATAATTATTTCCCCCACTGTAGTCCTGAAAAATGAAGGCCCCTTGCAGACGAGCGTGTCCGTATTAGGTCCGGATGCGTTGTGAATGCGTTCAGTGAAAAATGCGCGATTTCGCAGGCAAAGTCATTCAGTTTTGTTTGCGATCGCATTCAGTTGTTCAGTTTTTACCACACGGGTGCAATGCGATTTAATGCGTTTTGCATGCGCGTGATAAAAACTGAAGGTATACAAACAACATCTCTTAGCAACCATCCGTGAAAAAACGCATCACATCCTCACTTGCTTGCGGATGCGATTTTCACGCAGCCCCATTCACTTCTGTGGGGCCAGCGTTGCGTGAAAATCGCAGAATATAGAACATGGTGCTATTATCACGCAACGCACAAGTGATGCGTGAAAACCAACGCACATGTACACAGCCCCATTAAAAATGAATGGGTCCGGATTCCTTGCGGGCACAATTCGTTTGCATCACGCATTGCACCCACGCGGAATACTCGCTCGTCTGCAAGAGGCCTAAGACTCCAAGTGTTTCCACAACATGATATCATACAGCATATAGTGAACATGTAACTCCATAACTTGATATTTACTGCACGTATTCATAGTCTCCGCTGACTTTCTACTCTGCCTTTGCAGGTTTGAGATATTTTGACTGAACACTAATTTGCAAATATTTGACTATGCTCTCACACGACAACCCATATTTCAGAGCCAGAAAGGAATTTATTAGTAAAGGGAAACCCTGTTAAACAAGAATGCTGGGGCCCGTCAATAATAAAAGACTAAATGCTACAGGGCAATAACAGATACCGTCACTCCTTAAATCATCATCTTTCATCTTAAAATTCATATCTTTTCACAGTACGATTTAATGGTGTTGGGAACAAGTGTTGTGCTATTGCTGGCCAAGGAACGCACATGTGGTTTAACTTTGCCTGACCTTATTCTATTAACAGGTTACTAGATTGTTTTGTTGCTGAAATAAATGCAATTGCAACTCTAGAGGATAAGGTCAAATATCATCTCGGTTAGAAGTTTGTCTGGAATTTTTGGAAACTGTGGCCTTTGGTCTGGGGGATAAGGCCTGTGCACATATTATATGAATGATGATTTATTTAACTGGTCTGTCTGTATTACCGCATTTTCCTTATAGTGGCTGCTGCAGGAGGAAAGTATGACCAGAAAGAGGTTCCTCTAGCGAAAACAGCTGATTCCAAAGATTTTCTGCAGCGCCGAAGGTTTGCCTGCACCAATCAGCTGATTGCTGGGCTAGCCTCAGTATAAAAAGGGGTTGTCATGATGGGACAACTTATAAAAAAAGCTTGGTCATGGGCTACAGATGTTAGACAGAGGAGACGACATAGCTTATAGTCACTTCACTGATCCCCTGCTCAGGGGTAGACTGGCCATAGACCATACAGGGAAATTTCCCAGGATGCAGATGCCCATGGGGCCGCCTGAGCCCTCTTCACGGCCACCAGCTGGGTACCAAAAAAATCTGATGCTCTCACTATTAATTAAAGCTAGGAGCACCAGGCCGCAGGAGCCCTCCTGAATTAAACTGTATTATTGTGCTCAGGAAGGTAATATAGTTGAATACTGCAAGAGGGGTGGGATTATTTTGTGCTGCACTGTGTTATTTGGTTCTACTGGGGTGGTATTTTGTGCTGCACTTTCATACTTAGTTGTGGTGGGGCGGTATTTTGTGTTGCACTGTAGTACTTGCTTCTGCTGGGGCAGTAATTTGTGCTGCACTGTGGTATTTGGTTCTGCTGGGGCAGTATTTTGTGCTGCACTGTGGTATTTGGTTCTGCTGGGGCAGTATTTTGTGCTACACTGTGGTATTTGGTTCTGCAGGGGCAATATTTTGTGCTGCACTGTGGTATTTGGTTCTGCTGGGTGAAAGTTTGTTCTGCACTAATGTATTTCTGGCCCTGATTGCTTCTGTTGGTCCTGCCTTCTGTCAGTTTGGATTTGCCCTACACATGGGGCCACGTTAAGTTCCCAGTCCACCCCTGCCCCTGCTGTTACTGTTCCAACAGTGCCAAAGTCTGCTTACTGCTCCTCCCCAACATGAAAAGAAAATGGCTGTAAATGTCACCCAGCCAATCAGTTGCTGCAGCTATGACCCGCCTCAGCCAGTGATTGGCTAACTGGTATTCACAGGCATTTCCAGTGGTGTCAGTACAGAAGCAGGAAGTGGAGTACAGTGGGGACCTTGGAAGAGTCAGAATGGCAATGGCAGGGGATCGGTGAATATAAGCTCTGCTATGTTTTTGAAGCATTTGCAGGTCATACACAAGTTTTTTTATTCCACTGTAATAGGATGACAAATACAAAAACATATCAAGTGTCAAAAGAGCCAACCGATTCCAAACTATTGGAGAATTAAGGGAAGTGCCAATTGAGCAACATAACTTCAAACTCAACATTGCTATAAAATGCAGATTTTTTTTAAATTGCATTAGGTGATTTACAATACGTAGATCAAGTTGCTCCCTACATCACATAATCCCCTTGTAGTCTATTCGTATTCACCACATTGAAGTTGTGCCGATCAAGTGGTTCCCTAAAGTATATGATGTTAAGTTGACAGAATTAAGCATATTTTAATCCAAAACTGAAGTTGAGATATTTTCTTACATCTGGATTCGTTCCCGATTCAGCCAAATCGTCCGATTCGATTTGGGTTTAAATAAATTCAACCCAAATCAAAGGTGATCTGATCACCTGGAAGAGTCTCTCTCTGTCTCTCTCCTTTACCCTCTTTCTGTCTCTTCTCTCCCCTATTCTCACAAATTAAATCATACAAAATTCTGACTCATTAGAATCATAACTTTTTGAAAGATTTTTGTCTAATTTCTGAATTGTAGACTCATCTCTATCCAAAACTACATTTTAACTATAGACCCAAATTTTGGTCTCTAGTTCTTGTTTTCACAACTCTTCAAATGCTTCACAAATTGCCAGTTATTAGCCTTTCTTCAGCAAAACTATTTGCTATGTTTCAGATTTCAGAAAATGTTTCTTCAATGTAATATTCACATGGAAAAAGGAAAAAAAACAACAGAAATGCCATGATATTGTATGGATGCAAACTCCAGCTCCATAGTGATTCCGACAAGTTCCAGTGGAAGTGCTTCAACTGGCAGCCATATGGTTCTGACCTTGGTGCCAAGTTTCTGTAATGTTATGATATCCCTGGTATTATTGGTGCAAAATATGATCAGCAGCCGCCAACAGCTTGGGAATCATATCCAGGGGAGTAATCAACGAGATGTCACTGTACAATGCAGTACATTGCCTCCATTCATCACTGTGGGGAACAGGGGTACAGCTTGTTCTGTCCTCACAGCATTAAATATCTCCAGTGCTCCTATAAATAATCCTCTATGTTAATGAAGAATTGTTATCAGGTAACATTGGTGAAATAGTTTTGATATTTTCTAAGATTGCATCAAACAACTCGGTTTAATATTTATTTTTTTGTAATTGGCTTCAAATGATCACAAGAGTTATTATGCTCATAGGTCCATTGTACCTTGTGAACTTAAGAATAAAATATTCACAGGCTATGAGCTTGAAGAGTTATTACTTCACTTGAGGGCCGGTCATAATAGCCAAAACAGCCTTGGAGATGGTGAAAACTTTAAAATTGTAGGCCCCCGAGGCTGCCTTTAGGTTGGATGGTGCCCCATAAAGAATTTGTCTATTTGAAAACAATTATGGTAAATCATACTATCCACTGTCATTCCCGTAGCTCCAGAATCCAGAATGACTTTTTGCCCTTTTATGCCGCTTTTGAAAAGTGGGTGATGAAGTTAGCTATGTTAATTAGTTGTACAGCTGACCTACCAGCTTTGACTTTCATAAAAGTTGCAAAAAAAAAAGAGACAATCTTACCCCAGTAGGTAGTGGAGTACTAAAACTACAGTAATATCTCTAGACAAAAGTTTGGTGCCGCGCGCGCCCAGTGTAATCATGTAGTGAGGTCAAGACGCTTGACTCGGGTCCTTTTGACAAGTTTAATTCATTCAAGATATGAGCAAAAGGCCTCTCCATGATTTTTTTAGCATATTTTTTTTATTTTCAGCTATCATTTTAGGAAAAATGTATTCGCTACCACAAAGCGCAAGGAAATTCATTTTTCAATTTTTTATAAAAATTGTGACTGGCCCATCTACCAGAGAAAAGGTGGCTCCAACAGATGGGACCTACACCCTACATTATCAGACTTGTCCTGTGATTTTGGCCTACAACATTTCAGGGCAATATAGAATGTAGAAATGTTGTAGGCCAAAAGCTCAGGCAGGTAAGTCTTTTAGTGCGGGTCTTTTGGAGCCACCTTTTCTCTGGAAGATGGGACTGACACAATTTTGATCAAACGTGCTCAAAGAGCTTCTAATTCTCATATAGTAAGTATAACAGCTATGCAGTTAACATGTATTCATGTTTCTAGTGTTTGCATGTGTCTTGGTGCATGGTAGTGTATTGCTACTTATAGTCCTTGTTTCCTTTTACATGGCAGCCATGGTAGCATGCACCTGAACCCATTTTTTCATATTGTTTAAAGGTACTGGTTTAACATTGTCTTTTGCACTGTATACAGTTGTGTTCAAAATAATAGCAGTCAGACATAACTAACCTGATCAATCACAATATTTGGTAGAAATTATATTTCTACTGGGCAAATAATTTACTAGCAGGTGTAATAGAGTAATAGAAATCCAACAGACCCAACAGTCATGACATGCATGCTGCTGATTCAATCACTTATTGAAAGGGGCATGTATAAAATAATAGCAGTGTGGAGTTCAATGAGTGAGGTAAGTCATTCTTTGAAAAACAGGTGGCAATTATTGTCCTTATTTAAGGATGGAAGGCAGAAAATGTTGTACATGCTGGTTACAGTGCATTTCTCTCTGAAATTCTGAGGAAAATGGGTCGTTCCAGACATTGTTTAGAAGAACAGTGTACCTTGATTAAAAAGTTGATTGGAGAGGGGAAAACATATAAATAAGTGCAGAAAATGATAGGCTGCTCAGCAAAAATGATAGCAAATGCTTTAAAATGGCAACCAAAACCTGAAAGACGTGGAAGAAAGCGAAAAACTACCATTGGAATGGATAGAAGAATAGCCCAAATGGCAAGGACTCAGACAACAATCAGCTCCAGGAAGATCAATGAAGGTCTAAAGTTACCTGTGAGTACTGTTACAATTAGAAGACCCCTATGTGAAGCCAAGCTATCTGCAAGAAGCCCCCGCAAAGTCCCACTGTTGAAAAAAAGGCATGTGCTGAAGAGGTTACAATTTGCCAAAGACCACATTGACCGGCCTAAAGAGACATTTTGTGGACTGATGAAAGTAAGATTGTTCTTTTTGGGTCTAGTGGCCGGAGACAGTTTGTCAGACGACCCCCAAACACAGAATTCAAGCCACAGTACACTGTGAAGACAGTGAAGCATGGTGGCGCAAGAACCATGATATGGGGATGTTTCTGATACTGCGGTGTTGGGCCTATTTATCTCATACCAGGGATCATGGATCAGTCTGAATACATCAGAATACTTTAAGAGGTCATGCTGCCTTTTACTGAAGAGGAAATGCCCTTGAAATGGGTGTTCCAACAAGACAATGACCCCAAACACACCAGTAAACGTGCAACATCTTGGTTCCATACCAACAAGACTGACGTTATGGAGTGGTCAGCCCAATCCCCGGATCCTAATCCAATAGAAAACTTGTGGGGTGACATAAAAAATGCAGTTTCTGAGGCAAAACCAAGAAATAGAGAAGAACTGTGGAATGTAGTCCAATCATCCAGGGCTGGAATACCTGTTCACAGGGGCCAGAAGTTGGTTGACTCCATGCAACACAGATGTCCTGCAGTTCTTAGAAACAGCGGTTATACAACTAAATATTAGTTAAGTGATTAAAAAAAAAGCAAAATCTTCAAACATTTTTCAGTTTATATAGTGAATGTTTGAGTTTGTAAAGAAGAATACAAACACTGCTATTTTTTTGAACAGTCTAATATTCACTTTTCTTCAATGTTTTTAGAGGAACAACACAAATTTGATATATTTTCTTCTTGTGTTGATTTAGAATAGAATGTGTAGTGTTCCCAATGCATTTGTGTGTATGGAAATAGAAGCTATTAGAAGGATCTTGAGCTTTATTCACTTTTTTAAACACACTGCTATTATTTTAAACAAAACTGTATTTGGAGGAGCGGCTACCCCCTTTTGGACTATGCACTTCCACCGATCTGCTCAATGACTCGCCCCTTAACCATTGCTCCAAGTATCGGCGCAATTGCAGAGAAGCTGCCGCTGCCACCTGAGTAGCCTATATACCAACTGGGCATGTCTAACTTTGCATTGTACATTTGGAGGAGTGGCTTCCTCTTTTTGGACCATGCACTGCCACCCATCTGCCCAAGGCTTTTAGTCAGAGTGTGATACAGCTGGATTCTACATCGCCATGAAATTTTGTAGGCCAAAAGCTCAGGGGACGAAAGACTGTTAGTGCAGGTCCCATCTTTTGGAAGCCACCTTGTTTATGGTACAGTAGATGGGCCCAACATAATTGTGATCAAAACGCGCAAGAAGAGCTTCTAATTGTCATATATCAACTAAAGCAGGAATGAAGTTTCCATTTATTCATGTTTCCAGTGTTTACATGTGTCTTAGTGCATGGCAGTGTGCTGCTACTTGTAGTCCTTGTTTGCATTTGCCTTTTGCTCCTCAGCCACACGGAAACCTCATCACGTCTGTTTAATCCGAGAACATCTTTATTGATGTCTATTTCACGGAGCGGCATGGAGAGTTCATTTGTCACGTTAATTTTAGATACACTACAAATAGCAGATAGAATTGAAGGGCAGCTGCGTCGGGAAGAAGCGTGACTCTCATGAAAAGTTTAACCCTTAGCATGCTCTCGCGTTCTTTGTAACCTGAGCGACGACGTCCCGACTGAAGGTATGCCTGGATCACTCATGAGACCAAAGTCCTCCACTATACACTGCATGTAGTTATATGTATATATAGACAAGCGTAAGACAAGTGCGCTCTAAATTTATCTATCAGCGGCTACTTGGAAAGAATAGCTAATCCCATTCTCTTAAAAAAGAAGTTAAAATCCGTATCCCAAATTTGTGTCAGCTCAGCGAGTGCAATCTTTTCAGATGTCACAAGGAATAATCCTCGGGGTAATGCAAACAAGTTGAGCTGTCCAACTCTGTCATCAACATGCAAATCGGTGGGTAGCGATACACACACGAACACACGGCCTCCCGTGGTGAGCCTCGGTGACCAGAATTACACGTCCGTCGCTGTCCCCTGATTTCGCCGTAACTGGCACGAGCAATAATTCAGAAGAATTCAGGACCAACACGGGATTAAAAGGCAGCTTAATTGTATGACCTCGATTTCAGGCAGATTAAAGTCAGAGAAAGGACTAGGACTGAGGATGAGATTTGCTTGTTACAGCTGTCCACTCTGACACGACAGTCAAGTCACTCCCCGGCCCTGTTGAGTGAGTAAAGCAGACAGCATCTCTTTGATGATGCCTGGAAAAAAAATAATATTATGAGGGGGCTTCTGGATGCAAAAATAGCCAGTTGTGCACCTGATGGGCGACTTACAACAACGCGGGAGTGTCGAGGCGATGAGAAGGAGCGTGTCTCGCTCGGATGAAGGTCGTTAATGAAGATGGATTGATAAGCAGACAAGTCCCAACTTTGCCAATGTTTTTCTTTCTGCACTTCACTTTTAAGAAAACCTGGTAACAGGGCCGACAGCGCGGTCAGCAATGAAAGGTGAGAAAAATATCCACAAAAAAAAAAAAGAAAAAAATCATCCCCGGTGTTAACATTTCTCAACCCTACAGCAATTTCCTACAACTTTTCCTGAGATTTAGAAGATAATTCTCCCCTGAGCCCCCAGTGAGAGAAACTCATAAAATATGTACGTGGTTCACTGAAAGGAAAAAAATAAAAAGGTCATATGTGGAGACATCTGCAGAGGCTAAGCATGCACATGGACACACGTGTGAGAGCAGAGTGTGTGCTGGAAGTGTGTGATATCATAGAAATGCTGCAGCAGAGATGAATATACCTTTATAGTATACAGTACCTGCCATCCTGTGTAGAGATTGTCAAATTATCTATCTATCTATCTATCTATCTATCTATCTATCTATCTATCTATCTATCTATCTATCTATCTATCTAATATAATATCTATTTTATCTATGTGTATCACTATCTATCTATCTATCTATCTATCTATCTATCTATCTATCTATCTATCTATCTGTCTATCTATCTATCTATTTTTAGCTATCTGTTTTATATCAGACTATCTGTCTGTCTATCCATTTTTTATTTATCTAATATCTATCTATCTTGTATATGTGTATCATTATCTATCTATCTGTAAATATCTACATGTAGTATTGAACAGTGTACTGCAGGTACAGTGGTCTGAAATAACGTATGGAACTTTTTGGATTATCATATGTATGGTGGATGTTAAATGCTTAGGGTACTTTCACACTTGTGGCAGAGGATGCCGGATCGGCAATCCGGACGCAAACTGTTGTCATTTGTCAGACGGATCCAGATGCGGATCCGTCTGACAAATGCATTGCAATACCGTATCCGTCTCTCCAGTGTCTTCCGGAAAAACTGATCCGTTATAAATTTTTTGGGGCATGCGCAGACCGAAAAGCCGGGTCCGTTTTGCCAAGACACTTAATGCCGGATCCGACACTAATACACTTCAATGTAAATTAATGCCGGATCCGGCATTCCGGCAAGTGATCAGTATTTTTGAACGGAGATAAAACTGCAGCATGCTGCGGTATTTTCTCAATCCAAAAAACGTAAAAGGGACTGAACTGATGCATCCTGAACGGACTGCTCTCCATTCAGAATGCATAAGGATAAAACTGATCAGTTTTTTTCTGGTATTGAGCTCCTGTGACGGAACTCAATACTGGAAAACAAAAAACGCTAGTGTGAAAGTTCCCTTAAAAGGGTATTTGGATAATTTAGATATATTTTACCACACATCATGGCTGTAAGCGGTATCATACTCATTACTCATACATCTGTTTCATGAGAAGCACTGAACAAAAAATAGCTGCCCGGTCGTTTTGTTTTTTTCTCCCACTAGTCACTTTGTCGCGATTGGAACATTATGATACAGTAAAACAAATAGGGGTTCACCATTTGGCATCTGACTATATCTGCACTGTCTATGCATTGTTTAGAGCAGTGTTTTCCAACCAGTGTGCCTCCAGCTGTTGCAAAACTACAACTCCCAGCATGACCGGACAGCCTTCGGCTGTGCGGGCATGCTGGGAGTTGTAGTTTTGCAACAGCTGGAGGCACACTGGTTGGGAAACACTGGTTTAGAGCACCTGATTACCAGTTTCCAGATCTTGTATGTAACAGACTTTTTAAATGTTTTTCTATTTTATTCTTTGAATGGATTTCTTTTAAGGAAGTCTGTACAACATAAGGGTTTTTTGTCCAGAGTGCATATTTAAAAAAATAGTGTTTTTTTTTGTTTTGTTTTTTTAGGGGGGGGGGGGGGGGCGTGTTATGTGCAGATAATAGATTTTTAAATTTTCATCATGTTATAGTTCACAGTAAATGCCGCCAATGCTCATGTATCGGTATTCTGACCTTGTCCAAAGAAAAATTTCCGTCAGGTGCGATTACCAGGAAGAGAGTAAAAGAAATTACAATGGAAACCTGATATTCTATTTAACATTACTAAGTCAGTGCTACCTATTGGGCTCCAATATGTATTCTATTTCAATTTTTTTTTTAAAACGTATGTGCAAAAATGACATGCTCCCACTAAATGTCAAGTACAGAGCTCCAGGGGGACATGACACGGGGAGCACTGATTCCTCAATCTGGAAGCTCTGTGACATGTTCTGCTCCATCAAGCCCTGCTCTAACATAAAACCATTTTATCCTACTCTTCATTTATAGCCCAACCCTACCATAGAAGAAAAGCTACAGACTGCAAAGTAATTTACAATGATAAAACAAGGTTTATTAAATCTACACAAGAACATAATGGAAAAAATATATATATATTGCATTGCTGTAGTCTGGAGCCTTACTTATTCGTAGGCTTGGGTTATGATTGTAAAATTGGCTCAAGCTGATTGTACGATTATTTGCCCCATAATTTATTTACGTCGTTAAAGGGTTCCTTGGTTGTTTGGTGGGGGTAAAACCCATGAGGATAAGAATTAAGGAACTATAGTGCTGATTAGTAAGGCTTCTCAAGGGTTCTCAAGGTCAGACACTGATCAAAGACTGATTCCCTTAAAGCAGGGATGCTCAACCGGCGATGCTCAACCCTCCAGCTGTTGCAAAACGACAACTCCCAGCATGCCCAGACACCCTACAGCTATCAGCCTATAGCCAAGCGTGGTAGGAGTTGTAGTTTTACAACAGCTGGAGGGCCGCAGGTTGGGCATCCCTGCCTTAAAGGCTATGTACACCTTCGGAGGCAATTTTTTTTATGATTGCATGTTACTTACTTTTGGCTAAAAAACTTTTTTTCAATTAGCCATTTATTAAAATATTGAGCTGTTCTGTCACAAAGGGTTAACTGTTTTTCTAACTGTCTGACTGGTACTTTCACTTTGTTCCGTTATCTAATAAACCTTACCTCTAAACTACTGAGAGGTCACAAACACTTCATTAAGCCACATTCTCATCAGTAAGATAAGAACTGAACTGTAATGAGTGTTTAGGAGGTTAGAGAGCAGAGATAAGGAGTCTGTCAGCTCCTGGTCTGACAGAAAAGGCAAAACCCAAAGAGTGCTACTAGAGCATCTCAGCTCTGTACAGAAAAGAGGATGCCATATTTTTAATATAGATCAATTAAAAAAATTATTTTTAGCTCAAAATGAGTACAATGCAATAATTTTTAAAAATGCCCCCGAAGCTGTACATAGCCTTTAAAGAAGACCTGTAAGCTATCCTGACATTTTAGAGCAACTATGCTATATATTGTACCATTTGTTATTTATTCTTATTCAAATTCTGAATGAATTGCTAGTAGTTTGAAATGAAGGTCCAGATGGGTGTTAACAGTAGGTGTTTGTCTCTGCACAGTCTGACACTGTGCAATCAGTGCTGCCAGTGTCAGTTGTGCAGTAACACCCACCACAACTGCTAACACCCAACTGAACCATCATTGCAAATATCTCTTTAAGTCCCTGAGAACCCTCTCTAACATTTATTACTCTTATTATTAAATAAAAATTTTAAAAAATTACACTAAAGGGTTAAATCAAAAAATGTTCACGAACACTATATAAAATGCTATTAAAAAAAACATTTAATGCAAACATTTCTCTTAAAAATCTTCATGAAAATGGGGCTTCTGTTGCTTGTACCAGATGTTTGCCTCACGAAAAAATAAAACTGACATTGCACAATATAGGGTAATTATTTTATTCTGTCCGGGGAGCCATAAAAAATAGGTGAACACTTCCCCTCCACTCTCAGAGAGAAAGAAAGAATCTGTGAACAATAGAGTATTTTCTTAAGTCCCAGATATCTTAATCGCAGTCACGGATCTTGGGTGTAGGTCACAACTTCAGGATTGAATATCACTTTGTGATCTTGTGACCTCATTTATCATTTTAACAATTCCTCCTGACAAATGTTTTAACAGTAGATAAAGGACAAGTTCAAGTACTGAGAAAGCAAAGTTGGCTGTGAGATATAGAGATATCTGTGACACCAGCCATGAATGAACGCTAGGAAACTCTCTTTCAATTAAATCTCCCAGAGAATGACTTGGAGTGACAAACTTTGGATTGACTCTTCTGAGAACTTTCAGAGAACAAACTTTTTCTTTGATATGTAATTCCACAGCAATAACACGTTTACGTTAAATAGTGAGAGTAGAGGGGCCCAATATCATAGACCAAAATGGACCCAACACTACAGTACCAATCGACCTAAATGAATCAGTTCTAAATTTTGAAAATTAAACCATAATTTTCCAAAAAGTTCTAATTCTAAAAAACCTGAATTATGTGAAATTCAATTCAGCAGAATCGAAATTGAGAAATAGAGAGTTTTCTAGGGAATATGTGCACTTTTGATTCGGGTCGAATTTGTCTTGCCAAATTGGAGGTCAATGAAATTTTAAGAAATTCGCTCATGTCTAAGTACCAGGTAAATCCAAATTAATTCCAGATTAACCATGCCATCTGTGATACACAGACATGAGTATTTTTGCACATAGAGGGGCCTCATATCATTGACCAAAATGGACCCACACTACAGCACCAATGGACCTGAATGTCTAATATTTTAAAATTCAACCAGAATTTTCCCAAAATATCGAATTCTAATAAACCCAAATTCTGTGTAATTTGAATCCACAGAATCGAAGGAGAGAGAATAAGAGAGAGAGAGTTTTGTAAGTAGTCTGGTTCCGGTTAAAATTGTCCTACCGAATCGAAGCTCAATCAAATTTTAAGAAATTTCCTCATGTCTGAGTACCAGGTAATTTCACCCAGAAGGACTTGGTGTTTGTACCATCTAATAGCAATAGGAATAAGGACAATTAAATTTGAGCCCCTGTCTCACCAGGACCCCCATAGCAGTCGGTTGGACTGCCTCTATGGCACATTGACCCTTGAAAGTAAGGCCATAATCTAGTAATCTAATTTTCACACTGGAAAAATACTCAAAGCAATGCCAACCTCTGTGAAGGTCCGATATAAAATGTGCAAAAACAAAGCTGTGAAGTTCTGCATGCATGAAAGGTTGCCTGAGATGAATAGAAGATTAACCACGCCGTCTGTGATACGCAGGTGATCAAACTGTTATTTAATATAAGGGTGACTGCTTTGAAAAGCATTGTTCAGATGTCACCGTGTTGAGGGGAAAGTACTGTACGCCTCTGCAGGCTGCATATCAGTCGGGAATCCCTTGTCCTTTAGTGTTTGCCAGCGAGGAGGACTTCAGAAAAGCATTTTCCTTTGTGAGGCATTCAGGAGAATATTATTTGCTTTAGGCTGTGCATATGGAGTATAAAACAAAGATGGGTTAGTCAATGTTCAACTGTAGATTGTGATAACTCAGTTTAGGTAATGTAGTAGTATTTTCTACTTCTATGCTAAGTTAATTTGAACCTTAGATGAAGCTGTGGTCTATTACTAGTGCGCACTGCACATAACCTTAATAAGGATATCCTGGTCTAGCCTCAGGATAGGTCATCCATATTAGATTGTAGTGGTCAAGCTCTTGGCAATCCCAACTGTCTAAAGGTCTCCTTCATTGCTGTGCATGGTTTAAGGGTAGATGAAATGTAAAATACAGCACAAAAAAATCATTTTTTGTTTATTTGCCACAAATTTTTTGGTGAAATTCACTGCAAGATCTGTATATTTTACCCCTCTATGTTTTACACGTCTAGAATGAGTTTGTCTTTGTAGTCCACACCACAGGTTGAAGGGAATTTGTCATCCCGATTTTGGACTATTATCTGAGGTAATACAACAGTAGTACTTCAGATAAGGGATCTAAATCACTATTTTTTATTTTTCGTCTCACCCTGGTTACCCTACATAGTCAGGACTGCTGTTCCTGCTCCCATGAGTCCTCTCTATTATGTTAGCACAGCGTGCACAGCAGTCCTGAAAATGTATTTCAATGCAGCTATAAATGCTGACAGCAAGGGAATGGAGCGAGTAGGAACATAAAAATAGTGTCCTGGACTCTTTATCTGCAGTACTACTACTGTACTTTATGATTGTAAATAATAGTCAAAAATCAGGATGACAGTTTCTCTTTAAGTTTTACACAGATTCGGCACTGACTTCTTCTGTAACACGTGGATGAGATTTGTTAAAATGTGATCCACTTTGCTGAATCTATATTACGCTGTATATTTTCCACCTGAAAAATCTGAACAGAAAACCTGCAACATATCTATCCAGGGTGAAGATACCTTGCAGCTGACTACAGCTCTGCCCAATCAAGTGAACAGGACAAAGCTGTAATACACCAACAGCCACTACTAGAAGTATGGCGCTGTGCCTGGTAAACAGTGAAGGCGATGCAGCATGAATCAATGGGCTACAGAACCTTCTTTGCATCCCTACCTATCTAATTCTGACTATCTAGTCTAAGAAATTTTAAATTCCTGGATATCCCTTTTAATGGAAGCACATTCTAGTGTTCATATTTAAAACCAAACTTACACTAAAATGTGACTGAAACTATGACACCTGCTCCGTCTTCATCACCTCTGTTTAGACTAGTTTCTTTATTCACATTAAATATACCAAAGTAATTTGCAGTTTCCGATGGTCCACAAATGAAATAATATAACCATAAGGGCAAAAATAAACAGTAGGGAAGTTGCATGATATACGGTATCAAGGTGATTTATATTTTCTGGAATGTGGAGCCTTAAACTTACTTCTCAGACCAATATTGTTAAATTTGTTCGATGGATTCCCCGGTGAAAAGTCATAGAGCAGGGATGCTCAACCTGCGGCTCTCCAGCTGTTGTAAAACTACAACTCCCACCATGCCCTGTTGCAGGCTGATAGCTGTAGACTGTCTAGGAATGCTGGGAGTTGTAGTTTTGCAACAACTGGAGGGCCGCAGGTTGAGCATGCCTGTCATAGAGGAATCTACTTACCCAACAGTGCCGACTCAGGTAAAAAGGAGTATCACATAATTCTATTTGAAATTAATGGGCTGTCTGTGCAGTGCATGGACATGCTGAGTACTCCAGAGCAAAACGGTCTATTTTTAGAGTTAGTCTGTCTGCTCTGGCTAATAGACAAGGGTAATGTTTGTAGGAACTTTCTCTAGAAACATAGAATTTTCCCATAGGGCACTTGAAAACTGATTTTTAACCCCTTAAAATGTGCTGTAAGGAATTCCCATTTCAAAATGTTTACTCTCATTTTGTGTTTACTTAGGCGGACTGCTATTAGCCTCATGTCTCATGCTGCTTTTCCAAACGTCTTCGGGGTGTCCTGAGATCTGCATTTGTCAGCCTTCTTCGAGGACAGTTGACTGCAGCTATAGAGGACTTTTGGAAGTTCCAAGTAATTTGCCATCACAAACTCAAATACTTCAACTACAGGGTAACCAGATTCGGGTGATCAACTATACATCCTTTGTCAATGTTCCTGGCCTCAGAATCTTAGACTTGTCTAACAACTCCATTTCAAGAGTTCCACCATTTGCTTTCCACTACCTACGTTCCCTCCAGGTTCTAAATTTGACCAGCAATGTCATCCACTATCTTGAAGGTCAGGTTTTCACACCTCTACTTGCACTGAAGGAACTGGACTTGTCTTTTAACAACATTAGCACTTTGCCAGAGTCCTTGGGGAGCAACACTCGAAACCTGACCTTTCTTGGATTGAAAAACAACCATCTACAAGCAGTTGACAGGATGGTCCTAGACACATTCACAAACCTTAAAGTTTTGCTTTTAAAGTCCAACCCTTGGCAATGCAGCTGCCCAGTTCTAGCTCTAAAGCTTTGGCTGGAGAACTTTTTATACAAAGGTCAGTAGACAAAAAACACACATAGCTGACACTGTTAGCACAATGGAAAATGTAATACTACAGTCCTCACAGTCCTTTCACATGAAGTCAGTCCTATTAATACAGAAATGTTATTACTGTCATCGCCGGAGGTCAATTTAAGAGTGAGAAAAGGGTTTTAGCGAAAATCCACTTCCTTCATTTTACACATGATTGTAAATGATCTGTTACTGTATACAGATGTCAGAGTGTAAGGAACAGTAGTCTCAAATTCTGCAAACATCATATTTTCACAGCTCATCAGCCAAATACTTAATTACATTTCTCAATACTTTTTTTTCTAAGATTGAGTTACTCCTATTATTTCTCAGTGTATGTTTAAACACCAGTCTTTTAAGGATATTTGTTTCTTGTGGCACAATTCCAAAAATGAACCTTCAGGATATGGGAATATCTGAAATCAGAATGCATTTTATTTGGTTGAACTGTACATGTATTATCTATATAGAAATATAATATTTTTTGAGTGTTTTATACTGATGACCTAGATTCAGGATAAGTCATCAGTATGTGATTGTAGGGGGTCCGACACCTGGCACCCCTGCCAATCAAGATGTTTGAAGAGGCGGTGGCACACGTTTGGTGACATCACATTTATCGGTCACATGGCCTAGGTAAGCTGAGTCCAATTTAAGTGAATAGGGCTGAGAGGTGTAGCCGCAAAACATACTGGAGTGCTGAGGCTTCTACAGACAGCTGATCGGTGGGGGTGTCGGGATTCAGACCCCAACTGATCTGATACTGATGTTATCAGTATAAAACACTCAGAAAACCCCTATCTAAACATTTACATAAACATTATAGGAAAAAAACTATTGTACATGTGATAAAAATAATATATGTAATATACTCTATTATTTTATTTATGCCAGGCTAAAAGCCTACCACATCGGACCGGTACAGGCTTTTAGCAGAGCGGAGCGAGTGGAGGCAGGAGCTCACATAGCACATCGCTGCTCCTGTCTGCACTCGCTGCACATATACAACAGGTGTTAATAAAGTTTATGTAAAAGTCTAGGTACACTTTAATAAGGTTGCCTACCAATGGTTTTGATCAGTACGGCTCTGAGTTCTGAGACACCCACCAATCTCTCAAATGAGGGGAGAGAAGAACTCACAGGAAGCATTGTCTCTCCTCGCTATGAGCTCTACCACAGTTGTGAGCTTTATATCCATGTGCCAGTATTCATCCAAATTGATCTTTCAATTGTTCACTTTCCAGTTTAGAACACTAGATTCAGCATCCAGTAAATAGTAAATCATTTATTTGAAAGCCAGAACAAAGGTTAAAATCAATTTAGCCTACACGTTTCGAGTGTACAAACACTCCTAGTCATAGTGCACCACTCTGCTATCAGGTGACACTTTCCTTTTCAGCCGACTGTTCACTTTGTCTGTTTTTGACATTGGAACCACACAGCTAATGTCTTTTATCAGGGATCTGTCTTTTGACATGTGCTGAATCGGTTCAAGATGACAATCAGTAACCTGACAGAAAAAATGAAAAGGTTTAGAAATGTCTGAGGAACGTTCCTTGGGGGAATTGTTGGGACTTCCCATGTTGTAGAATGAAACAGAAGACATCCAGACTCCTTTTCAGGCATTCCCATACCTCATATTAGCATTCATAAGGATTAATAATGTATTTTAGATTATATTCCTTCCAGGGAGCAGCTTTTCTCATCATTTGTCTATGTGAAAGCCCCAGCTTGAGTCCAAATGTCCTAAAGTCTGGTTAAACTATTGCATAATGGAAGTAACCATCGTCTGCCTCCACGGAGATGACTAGTAGTCATCTGTAGGCTTCACTAGGAAATCTCCAGGTTTTCACTTGGGTTTTCAAACTGTGTACTGCAGTACTATTCCCCCATTGTGTCCTGCATTTATTTAAAATGCAAGTACACCGAAAACTCTAGTGTCTTATGATAACAAGCTAATCAAAAAATAAACACGAATAATAACCCCAAGGGCTAATATTGTTGTATATGTTACTTGTGCAATTATTCATCAAAAAGCTGATACACTCTATTTGTGCCACAGAGTATAATATCATATCCTGGGCCCACTGGATGATCCTCAGGACCCCCAGTCAGACTATGCTTTTATTTTAGTTGGATTATATTGCACTACTTGAGATATCACTTACAGTATGAACCAGAGTAGAGAGTCCCTCTCTGGAGGACCTATCCCTTCCAGTAGTAGATGGTCATGCATGGCAACCATGTAACACCACATTTTTCCCACAGTGCAGTATGGCCGCAATGTCACCCTATGACAACTGTAAGTGCTGTGACTTTTTGTTTCTAACTAGCCCTGCTTGGCTTTCCTAGGGTGCAGTATAAGGGGGAATTTGATAAGAGTCGCATTTTATACAGCAGTCATAATAAAAAAATATCCTGGAGTAAGAAAGACCAAATTTATTAACCCCTAATGACCACATGCAGTTTTTTTTTTTTTCATCACTGTTTGGCCTCATGCACACGACCGTTGTGTGCATCCGCGGCCGTTGTTCCGTTTTCAGTTTTTTTTTCGCGGACCCATTGACTTTCAATGGGTCCGTGGAAAAATCGGAAAATGCACATTTTGCAGCCGCATCTGTGATCCGTGTTTCCTGTCCGTCCCAAAAATATGACCTGTCCTATTTTTTTGACGGACAACGGTTCACGGACCCATTCAAGTCAATGGGTCTGTGAAAAAACACGGATGCACGGAAAAAAAAAAACACGGATCTGTCTGCATAAAAGCTTTTTAGATCTGATTTTTCACTTTGTGAAAACTCAGATCCAACAGTATATTCTAACACAGAGGCGTTCCCATGGTGATGGGGACGCTTCAGGTTAGAATATACTAAAAGAACTGTGTACATGACTGACCCCCTGCTGCCTGGCAGGTGCTGCCCGGCAGCAGGGGGCAGCAGACCCCCCCTCCCTCCCCCCCTGTATTTAACTCATTGGTGGCCAGTGCGACCCCCCCTCCCTCCCCTGTATTTAACACATTGGTGGCCAGTGCGGCCGGCCCCCCTCCCTCCCTTGTATTTAACACATTGGTGGCCAGTGCAGCTCCGATCGGTTACCATGGCAGCCAAGACGCTACTGCAGTCCTGGCTGCCATGGTTACTTAGCAATTTTAGAAGCATTATACTTACCTGCGATGTCTGTGACCGGCCAGGCGCTCCTCCTACTGGTAAGTGAAAGGTCTGTGCGGCGCATTGCTTATAGCACAGACCTTTCACTTACCAGTAGAAGGAGTGCCCGGCCGGTCACAGACATGGCAGGTAAGTATAATGCTTCTAAAATTGCTAAGTAACCATGGCAGCCAGGACTGCAGTAGCGTCCTGGTTGCCATGGTTACCGATCGGAGTCCCAGCGATTAAACTGGGACTCCGATTGGAACTCTCCTCTGCCACCAATGATGGGGGGTCGGTCATTTTAATTAGGGGGGGCGGCCGCACTGGCCACCAATGAGTTAAATACAAGGGAGGGAGAGCCGCACTGGTCACCAATGAGTTAAATACAGGGGGGGAGGGGGGTCTGCCCCCTGCTGCCTGGCAGCACCAGCCAGGCAGCAGGGGGCAGTCATGTACACAGTTCTTTTAGTATATTCTAACCTGAAGCGTCCCATCACCATGGGAACGCCTCTGTCTTAGAATATACTGTCGGATCTGAGTTTCACAATCTAACTCAAATCCGATGGTATATTCTAACATAGAGGCGTTCCCATGGTGATGGGGATGCTTCAAGTTAAAATATACCATCGGATTGGAGAAAACTCTGATCCGATGGTATAATAGGGACTCCTGACTTTACATTTAAAGTCAATGGGGGACGGATCCGTTTGCAATTGCACCATATTGTGTCAACGTCAAACGGATCCGTCCCCATTGACTTGCATTGTAAGTCAGGACGGATCCGTTTGGCTCTGCACAGCCAGGCGGACACCAAAACGTCTTTTTTTTCATGTCCGTGGATCCTCCAAAAATCAAGGAAGACCCACGGAAGAAAAAACGGTCACGGATCACGGAAAAACGGAAATCCGTTTTGCGGACCACAAAAAAAAAACGGTCATGTGCATGAGGCCTTTCAGACATTGCAGACTACTTATGTGAGCACTCCTGCTGCACCAATTAGCTGTAACTAACAGCTTCAGTTCTTAGAGCAGCCTTTGGCTCTACAGCCAGGATCAGATATAGCTCCAATCACAAACTGTAAACCTTTGATTGCTGCAGTCTATGAACATGGCGTGATCAAAAGGGTGTTATTTTTCCTATTGGGTCACAGTGATCTGATTGGAAGCTAGGTAACACCTCTGCTTCCAGCCCTGGGGGCCTAAGAAGCAGCCCAAAACTGCAAATTCAGTAACCATGTTGTTAGGGCACATTAGTGTCACCCTAACCACAGCCTGTGCCATAGAGAAACAGAGCATAATGTATTAGCACACCGAAGTACGCTGATAAAAGTATAACAGGAAGTTCAGCAGCTCTCACCTGCCCCTCCTCCACCTGTGAGCACGGAAACCCGTGTCAGGCCCGGGTAGTACAAATGCAAAAAGGTTCAAGGAATCCAGCTCCACTTCGATAAAGGAATCTTTATTTTGCTTGCGGTAAAATCACATCCAATTGTGGTTACAAAAAGTCTTGTCTACACGTTTCGGGCTACCAGAGACAATTCCAGCCCTTACTCATGATACCATGGGTGTCAACTCATGACACCATGGGTGTCAACTCATGACACCATGGGTGTGATCTCACAGGCTTGTCACCGGAAGGCAGCGTGGATGCCTAAGGAAGCCATCGCGCTGCCTTCCATGCCATCGGGTCCCCCCTACAGCCGCATAGGGATCCGATGGCACCGCCGATCGCCGCCGCAAACCTCAGGTAAAGCTGCAAACCGCAGGTCTGAATTGACCTGCGGTTTTCTGCGATCGCCGATGCGGTGGGGTCACATGACCCCCCCCCCCCCGGCGTTGTGACAGGATGCCCGCTTAATGATTTCAGCGGACATCCTGTTCCGATTAACCCCCGCCGCAATGTAGTTTTAAAGTTAGGACGTACCGGTACGTCATGGGTCCTTAAGGACTCGGCAAACATGGAGTACCGGTACGTCATAAGTCCTTAAAGGGACTCTGTCACCACTTTCTAACCCCCCCTTTTAAAAGTATTGTTCTCTCCATGCCGCCCTTGTGATTACAAAGGTGTTGTTATAACATAAATTCGCCGTCTCGTTTTGATAAAAATACCTTTTATCTAACCTGTCAATCTTGTGGATAAGGTGCCCAGGGCGTTTCTGAAGGTCTGAAGCTGCCACCCGCCGCCGCCGCCGTTGGTGCCCAGCTCCTCCCCTGATCCTTTCAGCGCCGCCTGAATGTAAAGAAATCCGCCTCCGGCTCTCGCTCAGTGCCCCCTCCTCCTTTTCAAAGATCCCGCGCGTGCGCACAGGCCTGTGCCTGATGCGCCCGTGCGGACATTCAGAATCAGCCTCATTGAGCGAAGTGCGCATGCGCGCACTTCGCTCAACCTCCTTATAAGACGAGCACTGCAGCCAGCCACTCAGAGCCTGCCAAGCGCTGTATGGAGCCGCAGGCTCTGAGTGGCTGGCTGCAGTGCTCGTCTTATGAAGAGGTTGAGCGAAGTGCGCGCATGCGCACTTCGCTCAATGAGGCTGATTCTAAATGTCCGCACGGGCGCATCAGGCACAGGCCTGTGCGCACGCGCGGGATCTTTGAAAAGGAGGAGGGGGCACTGAGCGAGAGCCGGAGGCGGATTTCTTTACATTCAGGCGGCGCTGAAAGGATCAGGGGAGGAGCTGGGCACCAACGGCGGCGGCGGCGGGCGGCAGCTTCAGACCTTCAGAAACGCCCTGGGCACCTTATCCACAAGATTGACAGGTTAGATAAAAGGTATTTTTATCAAAACGAGACGGCGAATTTATGTTATAACAACACCTTTGTAATCACAAGGGCGCCATGGAGAGAACAATACTTTTAAAAGGGGGAGTTAGAAAGTGGTGACAGAGTCCCTTTAAGTGGTTATGGTAACGTGTCACCATAAAAACCTGCCAACATAAAAATGCAGTCCAATTTGCAGGAATCATGTTTAAGAGCAGGAGGAGCTGATCAGATTGATGTACTGTTTTATTGGAAAAGATTCAGTAAAACTTGTATTTTTTACATTTAAGGCTACTTTCACATATGTGTTATGCATTCTAGTTCTGGCAAAGGGTCTCAAAACCAGGGCAAGACACTTCCGTTTTGTCCCCATTCATTGTCATTAGGAACAAAACAGAACAAACAAGATCAGGAGGCATCCGGAAGCATTCTGTTTTGGTTTGTTCAGTTTTTTTGATCGGACACAAAACCATTGCAAGCTGTGGTTTTGTGTCCTGTCTGCAAAACTAAACAAACTGGATCCGGAACTAAAAACAATGTAGGTCAATGGTGCCTATTGATTTACAAAGTTTTTAGTGCTGGATCAGGTTTGTTCAGTTTTTAATTTAATACAACCGCATCCAAACAAAATGGATGCATCCGGGTATATTAAATCGAACTGAAGTATTTTGACCCAGTTTTGAGATCCTCTGCTAGATCTCAAAATCAAAGGGCAAAACGCATATGTGAAAGTAGCCTAAATCCAGGGGCGTAGCTAAAAGCTCATGGGCCCCGGTGCAAGAGTTCAGCTTGGGCACCCTTCCCTCAATGCTTTGTGGCAAGGGGCAGGGGAGCACATAGCCTTTATGCTGCCTGGGGCAAACCCCCCCATCCTCCACTTAATGCCAAAGCCAAAGCCAAAGCCAAATTATTGACCTAACCTCTTCCCTTCAGCCAGAAGTATAACTTGAAGATTCTGAGCCCCAGTGCAAAATCTATAACAGAACTCTCCCAGCTTGCACTATCTATAAAACCAGTGTCTTCTTATATGACACAAGGGTCGTTGGGCCCCCTCAGGCTTCTGGGACTGGTAGCGACTGCTACCTCTGCACTCCCTATAGCTATGCCCCTGCCAAAATCTGTTTTCTATGCTGAGGAGTCATGTGGGCGGTCTCACTTATTGATTGACAGCTAACTCCATGCCGAGTCAATCACTGAGTAAGATCACCCGCCTGACTCCTCATCATGAAAACAGCAGAGATATAAATGCATGAATTACAAGCTTTACTGAATCTTTTTATATAAAACTATACATACCGTATTTTTCGCTTTGTAAGACGCACTTTCCCCCCCAAAAAAGTGGGGGGGAAATGTCTGTGCGTTTTATAAAACAAATACTAGTGAGCGCTTCCATTAGGGATTAGGAGCGGAAAGCGAAGCGCCGCAAGCACAGGTAATATTTACTCTCCCTGGTCTGCGCCGCGGCTCCTCTTCAGCTGTCTCGCTCCCATCTTCCGGGCCTGCGCTGCACTGTCCTGACCCTGTACAGCGTCAGGACGTAGTGCGCGTACTATGACCTGACGCTGCACGCAGTCATGTGACAGTTCAGTGCAGGCTGGGAAGATGGGAGCTCGACAGCTAAAGAGGAGCTGCGGTGCAGGACAGGTAAGATGATTTTTATTTTAGTCTGATCTGAGGTCTGATGGGCTATTCTGAGGTCTGGGGGTACTGATGGGCTATTCTGAGGTGTGGGGGTACTGATGGGCTAATCTGAGGTCTGGGGGGTACTCAGGGCCGGCGCCACCTGTAAGGCGACCTAGGCAGCCGTGCGGTTTAAAAAAAAAAGCGTTGCCGCAAGTTTTTTTTTTTTTCAAGTACGGCGGCAGGCCCTCCCCCGCACCGGGTGACAAGGGAGTGGGGGGGGAGTAAATGAGAGTGACAAGGGAGGGGGGAGTAAATGAGAGTGACAAGGGAGGGGGGGAGTAAATGAGAGTGACAAGCGAGGGGGGGAGTAAGAGTGACAAGGGAAGGGGAAATGAGAGTGACAAGGGAGGGGGGGAGAGAGTGACAAGGGACAGAGGGGGGGAGAAGAGAGTGACAAGGGACGGAGGGGGGGAGAAGAGAGTGACAAGGGAGGGGGGAGAAGAGATTGACAAGGGAGGGGGGAGAAGAGAGTGACGAGGGAGGGGGGAGAAGAGAGTGACAAGGGAGGGAGGGGGGAGAAGAGAGTGACAAGGGAGGGAGGGAGGGGGGAGAAGAGAGTGACAAGGGAGTCCCCAGAGCCAAACCAAGAGCCAGACTGCAGCCAGAGACCAGATCATCTTATTGTCCTGGTGGTAAGTAGACAATGCAATATGTTTATTATTTAATTGTTTAGTTATTAATACTACATTGGAAACTAATTTACCTCAAATTAAGGCTCCATTCACACATCCACAACATGTTTTGCGGATACACGGAGCCGCGGATCCGCAAAACACGGAAAGTGGCAATGTGCGGTCTGCAAAATGCACTAATAGAATATGCCTGTTCTTGTCCGCAATTGCGGACAAGAATAGGACATGCTCTATTTTTTTGCGACCCGGAAGTGCGGACCCGGAAGTGCGGACCCGGAAGTGCGGATCCGCAATTACGTGTCCGGGCAGCACATTGTGCTGCCCCATAGGAATGAATGGGTCCGCAATTCCGTTCCACAAAATGCAGAACGAAATTGCGGACATGTGAATGGAGCCTAAAAGGACACTATAGTCCCAGAACCACTACAGTTTAATGTAGTGGTACTGGTGTCTATAGCCTGTTCCTGCAGAGAAAAGACACTGTGCAGTACTGGTGGAAAAGGAGCACTATAGTGCCAGGAAAACAAACTCATTTTCCTGGCACTATATAGTTGATAGGAGTGGGGCACCCTTGTGTCCCCCTCCCACTGGGCTGAAGGGGTTAAAACCCCTTCAGCCACTTACCTTTCTCCAGCGACGGCACTGGGAACTCTTCTCCCCGATCCTCCTCTCAGCTGCAAATGCGCACGCATTCAAAACTATGTTCCGCGTCTTCCCACTGTAATTTTCACAGTGAGAATCGCGGAAGCACCTCTAGCGGCTTTTAGGGAGACGGCTACAAGAAGCTGGATTAACCCTAAGGGAAACATAGCAGTTCTTTTAATTTAAATGCTGAGAAAGGGGTGGAATATATGTGATGTCATGATATGGGCAGATCATCTGATAAGGGGGGGGGGGGGCAATTTTTATCTTGCCTAGGGCGGCAAAAATACTTGCACCGGCCCTGGGGGTACTGATAGTCTAATCTGAGGTCTGGGGGTACTGATGGGCTAATCTGAGGTCTGGGAGTACTGATGGGCTAATCTGAGGCCTGATGGGGGTCTGATGGGATAATCTGAGGTCTGATGGGCTAATCTGAGGTCTTATAAGGCTCTGAGTGGGCTGATATGAGGTCTGATGAAAAAAAAAAATTCTTATTTTCCTACTCTAAAATCTGGGTGCGTCTTATCATCGGGTGCGTCTTAAAAAGCGAAAAATATGGATATCAATCTGCTCAGCTCCTCCTGCTCTATAACAGGCTGCCTGCAGACTGCACTGCATTTTCACAGTCACAGGTTCCCTTCAGATTAAAATTTGAAATACAAATACTAAAAGAATCCAAACGTAGAGCTAGGGTCAAATGATCTTTTTTTTACTTTTAGGGATAGCACATTTTCTATTTGTTACGCTTCACATTTTTGTGGTGCAGCTAAACCAGTCAATAAAATATCGTTGTTTTATTATTATTTTCTTTAAATGCTCGTATCACAAATTGCAGCATAAAGCTTGGAAAACCAAGCCAGTCATTCAGAGGCTTTTGGCAGTAGCTGCCTCTATTTTCTCTGGAGGTTCTGTCCATAAATAAAAGCTGCGTGAAAAAAAAGCTGTGATCCAAATGTATCACGGGATCCAAAAATCCACAGAAAAATGAACGGCAAAGAGTCCAAATAGGACGTCTGCCTAAAATATTTATTCTTTATGCCAGGTAAAAGATTATGGGCCTGTATGTCTGTGTCAAATAACCCATTATCTGATTCATTTCATATGCGGAGACATGCAGGGGTTTTAGGGGCTTCTTGGTTGCCAATGCAGAAAAGAACTATAATTATATGGGCTTGGAATTAACGGGAAAACAAATGTTATTGCTATCATCATCATCATTATAATCCAGGATTAAGCAAATGTTACTTCAACATAGTAAGAATTATTAGTATTGCATTGCATGCTTGATTTTGATCAGTTAACGAAGGCAGAAAGTAATCTTTACACACTACTCAACTATTTCCACCAAAAATAACATGTCCATGCATTTCACATGGAGGTCATTTATTTCGAATGTGCACTGTGCAATACTTGATTTGTCCTGTAGTGGCGCTTTAGGAGAATTTTATTTATGCTGCTAATTTCCGCCACAGATGATAACTGGTTGTTTGGGGGTCTAAGCAGTGGGACTCTCTGTAATAAATAATGACTTTTTTGTCTTATGAAGGAAACCTCTTAAAAATGCTAAGTTCTCTATTCTTTGACAATCAGCTGTTAATAAGATGGCAAAAGGTATCTAGCTGTAGAGAAATTTAACATTGGATGACTGGCATTCAAATGAATGGAATAGGTGAGTTGGACCCACCAAAATGGGGACAATTGTAGCAGAGTCGATGTGTCCTGGACTATAGAGGGAGGCCAAATGAATAAGAGTTGTTGTGGTGGCTACACATAGCCTGAATATTTTTGGTCTAGTTGAATTATTGCTTAACAGAGGGCACAGCACATCCAGTGGTGTAATCTGCTAAAATGGAAAAGGATGGATCTTGTGTATATTGACTCTACTCCCAGAGCTGTGAGTGGAGAAATGGCCTCGGTCCTCAGTGCTCTAATTTTACATGCCTGTTCACACTGATTCCCTTCACACACTATGCTATCAATGTATTCCATTAAAGGATATGGACCCTTTCGGGGAATTTTTATCAATGAATATTACTCATTATGGGCTAAAAAAATATTTTTTTTCTCATTGGTCCTTATTAGTGTTGGGCGAGCATGCTCGGCCAAACACCATTTTGAATCGAGCATCGCGTGTGCTCGAGCGCGATGCTCGAGTCTTCTCCCCACACGTTTGTTGCAGCCAATAAACGTGCGGGAAGTACTGGCACTCACTGTTATGCTGTAGCCATGTTTAGTTACTGGCATTACAGTGATTGGCTGGCCGGAACGCGTCATCGGATGCTTCCAGCAGGCAGACATGTCACTCAGGGCAGCACTTATATTTACTCCCTTTGCAAAGCAGGGGGAGGGGCAGAGATTGTTGTTATTGCAAGTAAACAAAGGGCCAGAAGAGAACCAGGGAAATGAGGAAATATATATATTTTTTTACCTAAAACTTGCTTAGCTCATTTATATATTGCTACCCATTAGATTTACAGTGCTATATATATATTTTTTTCATAATTTGGGCAACCCCTTTAAAGTCAGGGACCTCAAAAAACTAATAAGTACAAGTCAAGTAAGCCAATAAAACTAATATGAGAAAAAAACCTTGATGTACAGTTCATGGAATTGTAACTTTAGAACTTTCCTATCATATGCATTCATATTAATAAGAAAAATATTATGGGGCACATTTATTAAAGGCCCTGTGCTGATGGTGGATCCGCCAAAGTTATGAAGAGGCGCCGGCCTCTCCATAACTTCGGTGCATTCAGCACCAGTTCTAAATGTAAGACAGCTTCCGAGCTATCGTACATTTAGAAAATTTTATATGCCCAAAACAAGTGTAGAAAATGATAATTGAGACGGGCCTACCCGCACGCCCCCTTTCCCGCCCACGCCACACCAACAATTGTAGACTTGGTGTGAAAGGGACAACATCTCAGATAGCCACCTGCACCTAAAATACAGCTAATTTAGGCGTATTTTAGTATGGTAAAAGACCCCCTAACAGTTTTTGGCTGTTTTTATTGTTAATTTCTGCAGTACTATACAATTGAACATTAAATATAAAATATTGTCCTTCTGCAGGAGTCAGCACATAAAAATAAAACTCCTATACAGATAGGTAATATGCTGCCAGTTTACTGCTACTGTGAGGGGAAAGATATTATCTGCTATTATAGTGCTAGCTGTAGAATTGGGATAACAATATGACAGAAGTATTATTCTCCAAATGTGTGTGTGTTTTTAATGTAATGTGTGATGTTCTACGTCAGTCACTTATCCCCCTGCCTTGCCTCTCTGGTTGGAGTGAATGGTGTGAGGCTGTTTCTGTGCTAAAGTCCGAACACAGTGGACTAGAGCCAGGATGGGAAGTGGAATACATGAAGTGACTTCAAGAAGGTCTATCGAGAAAAACATCCACCAGATTTTTGTAAAATTACATAGAAAATTCACATGTAGGCTATTAATATGTGATGAAATTTTTTTTATGGCAGTGTCTCTTTACGTAAGCTTTAACTTACAATACCAAAAAACATTATTATATAGACATCATTGTCCAACCTCCAGCTCTATTTATGTGTCCAAACCATTCATTGACTTGTTTTTTTTCTTCACCATTTCTAGGGAATGTTATTGATGAGCTGATCTGTACCAGCCCAGAGAACCATAAAGGAAACAATCTTCTCAAAATCCCATTTGAATTGTATAAAAGTTGTCCTTTATTCACCACTTCATTCCCAATGGCCAGTATCCACCAACACAGCCAAGAACACAGGAATAATGGCCGACACGGATATCATGTGGATCACATGGAGGGTAGTCACCCTGAATGTGAACCAAAGCCAAAGCCTCGGCCAGCCAACTTGAGGCATGCCATAGCCACTGTCGTCATCACTGGAGTCATTTGTGGAATTGTATGCCTAATGATGTTGGCAGCTGCAATCTATGGATGTGCCTATGCGGCAATTATGGCAAAATATCATAAAGAGCTCAAGGAGGTGGAACAAATCACCTCTGCCACAGAACATGGTAGCCCTGAAGAGAAAGAACCTCTTGATGGCTCATTAGCCTAAGTTGCAGATTACATATTTTTCCAACTTACAAAACTGTTTATTGCTGAATTCTTCACTTTTTAACATATTATTTATCTTACGATTATGCAGTTTAATCCTATTTGTACTCCTGTATGTTAAAACATAAGCGTGCTGCCCCTCCTAAAATCGTAAGAAAGGAATGGCTGTTAAGTGTATTTATGACCTAATAATGGAGTTAAACTTAATTAGAAGATTAGAATCCCTCCAATTCATAAAACTATTGTGAGCCTCAAAATTACTTCTATTGAACTTTATGGATGGTTCAATTCCAAGAAGAATTGAGAAGAGAGATATATCATTTTGTACACGTCGATACATGTATCAAAATGTTATGCCATAAATGTCAAACGCATTAGATAATTGGTGATCCTTGGTGGATTTTTAGCCCATTCCCTTATACAAACCAGCTTCAACTTTGTTATGTTAGTGGGTTTCTTCAGGTCCTTCTACAACATTTATAATGGATCAAGGACTTTGACTTGACCATTCCAAAACTTAACTTTATTCTTCTTTAATTATTCTTTGATAGAACGACTTGTGTGAGTAGAATTGTTGTCTTGCTGCACGACCTACGTTCTGTTAAGATTCAGCTCATGGACAATGACATTTTTCTTTAGAATTTGCTGGTATAATCCACAATTCATTGTTCCATCCTGGCCTAGATGCAGCAAAACAGATGGGATGAGGTTTTTATGGTGGAATGCAGTGTTTTCCTTTGTCCAAATATAATGCTTATCATTTAAAAAAAAAAAATATATATATATAAAATTCTATTTTGGTCTTATCTATCCACAAAACATTGTCCCAGTTACCTTCTGGCTTGTCCAGTTGATCTTTACCAAACTGCAGATGGACGCAAAAATTATTTTTAGAGAGCAGCCCCTTTCTCTTTGCAATGCTGCCATGCACAGCATTGATTGTTATTCAGTGTCCTGAAGGTGGATTTATGAACATTAACATTTGCTAATGTGAGAAAGGTCTATAGTTGCTTAGAGATTCCCTTGGGTTCCTTTGAAACTTTGTGGACTATTACATGTCTTGCCATGATCTTTGTTGGTTGACAACTCCTAGGGCGAGCAGTAATGGTCTTGAATTTTCTCCATTTGGACACAATGCATGTGACAGTGGATTGGTGGAGCCCAAACTCTTTAGAGATGGTTTTTCAATCAACCTAACCATCAACAACTCTTTCTTCGTTAGACATCTCCTGTGTTTGTGCCATGATAAACTTCCAAAAACATGTTATGAAGATAAGACTTTGATAGATTCCCATTCTTTAGATAAAACAGGTCGCCCACTCACATCCGATGTCATCCCATTGATTGAAAACTCCAGATTCTAATTTCACCTTTAAATTATCTACTAATCCAAAAGGTTTAAATACTTTAGCCACTGACTAGCCAAGTGATATTGGTTAATTTCCCTCAATAAATAAATGACCATGCCTAAATTTTTTATTTTGTTATATTTATCTACTTTTAGGACTTGTGTGAAAATTAGATGTAACTTTAGAGCAAAATTATGAAGAAATATAGAACGTTCTGAAGAGTTCACAAACTTTTAGGCACTTCTGTGTAGCTTAGACGAGTGATATCATAAATTTCAATTATGGGACTACCTCTATGAATTAATTTTTGGAAAATTCTGATATTTTAGGCTGAAATTGGGAAATACTTTGCTGGACTGCTCCAAATTTGATTTCCCCTTGCCTTCAGTATGCACCGTGCCCGTTCAGCACTTGCAAATTCCTTTCAATTGAGTTGTCAAGAAGTAAATACCCAGCAAATAGATTATTCCGGGGCAATGTGTCTGTATACTATGGAGTACTTTACACTGCGTACACTGTCATATAGGCTCAAAGCATAGGTCTTCACTTTGTGCATGAGTCCTCATAGTGATAAATAAACCTCTGGAGCAGGATTTTTTTTTTCTTCAAAGAAACCAGGGAATAAAACATAACTGAAAACAAAACATTGATTTCTAATTGAAAAATTTATATCTGTAGATTTAGAGGGTTTTTCCAGGATTTCGCAAGTGATAGACAATCAGCAGGGGTCTGACATCCCACAGTCCTGCCGATCAGCTGTTACAGAGTAGCTCTGGTCCTGAAAATCGGCAGCAGAGCTACACAGCTCCATCCATTGTGTAGTGGATGAAGCTGGTTACTGTAGCACTGATCCAAATTGGAAGCAGCACTACAGAACTTAACCCTGTCCACTTCACAGTGGACTAAGCTGTGTAGTTCCAAGGAAAATTCTGTACCAGAGCTACTGTAAAACAGCTGCTCGGTGGCGAGTGTCAGACCACTGCAGTTCAGATATTGATGGTCTATCCCTGTGATGGCTAACCTCCGGCACTGCAGCTGTGGTAAAACTACAACTCCCAAGATGCACACTTGCTTGGCTGTTCTCAGAACGCCACAGAAATGAATGGAGCATGCTGGGAGTCATAGTTTCACCACAGCTGGAGTGTCAGAGGTTAGCCTCTACCCTATTGACACCATAAATTGTAAAATCCTGGACAGTGCCTTTAAATGCATTAGCTTGGAAATTTACATTGGTATATTAAATGATGAAGTTTCTGAACACAAATACTAGCGGAATAAACTGTCATTGGACTTTGGATCAACAGTACAGAGCAAGCTGAGTGATCCACCTGCATAGTATATACTGTGCAGCCATCCATAACTGACAATGATTAATGACCTCTGGATACGCTCTCATATTAAGGAACTCAACTGTGTAGCACACAAAAGAAGTGGAGCTGCTCCAGTTCAATGGCTCAGCTATGTCATTCCAAACACTTCAGACAGATGCCACCATCATACAATACAAAGCAAAGAGTTTAAACAAACCTCCACATGGTCAAAAGACGATGCTGGTGTCTTGTCTATTTCTACAACTGTATCCTTCACAAGCAAAGTAGGTGTTAGAGGTCTGGACTGTAACATATATCAGTGCTAGTGGTGAGAAAATTTACAGATATTCTATTAGCATCCATTTCAACCAAATTGGGTAGCCAATTTAATGGCAAAAAAAAATTAAAAAAATTACAATGATATATACAGAAAAAAGTGGGACCAAAGGTGTAAAGGGGCCTCATAAGGGTCTCAATCTTTATTGAACAGCCCCACAATCAGACAACAGAGAGAGAGAGAGCTGGAACAGCCTGACGGATAGCTTTATCACAGGTATGGAACCAGCCTAAGCAGGGGATGTGATAAAATAACAAAATATGCGTTGCTCACCTAGAAAATCCCCTGCCGATTCAACATGTTTAGGTTGGTCTCTGTTGCTGTCCTGCAGTGATGAAGTTGTGACTACTGCTGCAGCCAGTCACTGTCCACTGACTGACTGCTCTGGTCACATGTGTATTATAGTCATAACATTGTCACTATAGGACAGCAACAAAGACTGGAGGGAACACTTGAGTAGCAGGGATGAAGAGGCTGGGGATCTTCCAGGTGAGTGATACTTATTTTATTATTTTATCACATCACCTGCTTTTAAAGTCAAGGACAGCCCCTGAGTAGATCATAAGATAGAGTTCAAAATAAAAATGGCTGAAATGGCATGTTATATAGAGTGCAATTCTTTCTTCTTTACACCCCCTGGGGTACATGAACACCAGGATTTTTGTACAATGCTCTTCGTGGTCTGACTTCCTACCATCTAATAGCCTGTAGCCAAGTTAAAAAACCAAGGAGAGACTTCTGTGGATCTCCTGTATCATCTCAAAAACACAATTCATCAAAATGAGTACAAAGGAAAAGTGTAAAAGCCAACAAGGTTATGTCTTCATTTTCCATAGGCAAAAATATTAAAACACACTGACAAGTCCCTTCCCAAACACAACTTTTTCAAGCATCTTAAAAATATCCCTTTCAATATGGTGAATCTGGGCACTTGGACATCTTAGTAGGTGTAGCCAGTGCAATGAAAGCTTCTGCTCTAAGGAACTCAACACAACCTTGCATTGTATGGTTATTTGTTAATTTCAGTGGTTGTCATGTACCCATTTCAATCTGCGCTGCACAGAGCTTTATCAGCTGATCATCAGTGGTTATAGAAGCTGGATCATGGTAAACAGGCTACATTCTGTGAAGAGATTGTACAGATGGGAGAACCTCTTTAAAAAAAATCTTCATAGGGAAACCCTTTTTCTCTACACTTACTGTTCAAATAACAAAAATGTCATACTTTGGAGTCCTTTATACAGATCTTCAGCTGTAAATAAATGATATTTTTACTGTATTAATTTAAGCCTTTGACTCATTTGCATCATAGTTTTGAATCTGTTGTTAATGGGAACCTGTCATGTTGAACATGGTGGCTGAGTTTCAGGAGGATCGGAGCAGATTGATATATCGTTTGTGGGTAAGATTAAGTAAAACTTGCACGATATACAGATGTAGCAGGGTTAGCACTCAAACTCTTAACTCAAATTTCTAAAATCATCGTGTTATCTTGAAACAAAAGCCATTGAAAAGCAATTGAAGGTGTTTGCTTAGTTTAGATAACACATCTCAGAAATCTCAGAAAGAATGAATGTTAACTCTACTACATCGGTACATTAAAATTCCTGTTTATTCTGGGCTTTAAGTCCAGGAGGCGGTCCTATCAGTAATTGACAGCATTCCCTCTATGACACTGCATACAGAGAGAGCTGTCAATCACTGATAGGACCTCTTTCTGGACGGTAAAGCCCAAAATGTGCAGGAATTTTAATGTATAAATGTTATACAGAATCTTTTCCAATAAAAGTATACATCAATCTGTTCAGCTCATCCTGCTCTATAACATGCTCCCTGTAGCTTACATTGCATTTTCATGGTGACAGGCTCCCTGCAACATAATATGTAATGAATTTTACAGTGGTAGCTTTGATTGTAGTTTTATATACTGTATATATTCTAATGCATCTGTGCAAACAAACTGTCAAAAAATGGCAGAAATTGGAGCAATTTTGGCGCTTCTAGGATTTCTACATTTTTTTCCGACATGCTCAGAAAGAGAGTGGGCCATAAAAGAAAGGGTAATGGCCTTCACAGGAAAAGAGAGTCCATCTAAGATCAGCCATTTTGCAACAAAATTGTGCCACAATTCAGGCTTAAAAATCTGTCTCAAAGTAAGTACAACCAGTATAGAGTCATTGTTGGCCATCAAATTTTTTTTTCTTACAAAAAATATAATTAGGAAAGTCTTATTTTAATCCATTTTACTTTATCTTGCTATTATGATTTATTTTTATTCTAGTAAAAATAGAAAAATGGAAGAAGTACATATTCAGCTTTGTCTAGAACTCATAGTTATGTCTGTCTGCTATAAAATATTTACAGTTACGTAACTTTTCATGGAAGCACGATTATATGAATAAGGTGACACGGAGACTTAATGTGATTATTGTGATTGTCTAAATCAAGGGTTCTTGTTCTTTCCAATGCTTGATTTGCTCCAGGCTCTATGATCACTAATTACTGTTGAGGCTTGTTAAAAAACAACACAGGAAAAGGACGAATTCAGATGGCAAAAGATGACAAAAATACAAAAGCTGTCCAAGGGCTTTATTTCTAATGTTTTCCACATTTGTGCTGTTTTTACATTCTGGCGACACTTTGTTTTGTAACCTAGTAATGAGAAAATTCTGTTGATTTTTCCTAGATTTTAAGTCCATTCACAATTGTTGATCACACTTTAATTGCCATCTTGTTGCATTTAGTAAAGGTTTCGATAAACTGATGAATTCTTTGATGTTTTTTAAAAAAGATTTACTCCGGATTTAGAGTTTTCCTTTGCCTAATAGCCAAAAACAATATTTACAAAAGCTTCTGGCTATGAGGAGAATATTACACATACACACTGTCGAAAAGATATTTCTCAATTAGGAGTGAATCAGAACGGACCCTATGTAGAGGGCTTCATTTAAAGAAACTTTTAAGATAAAAAATGACCTTGTTTCCCATAGTCATCAATAAAATTACATCTTGCACTTTGCCAGAGTTTTCAAGATTACAGTTACATTAGGATTTATTATCATGGGCACAGTAGACACATTAGCCAATACAAAATGCCATTTGTCGGGGGATGGAATTAGATTTCCAGATCACAAGTTATGTATGTTAAATTCCTCACTTTTCAATGAGCCCTTTTGGCACTTAGGAGCCATAAGAAGGCAGATCTATAGGCATTTTTTCATTTTGCAGAGTAGTTCAAGTGATTGGAAGCTGAGCTGCAGTACCCAAGAATGTCCACTACACAGTGTACAGCGCTATGGTGTTTAGACAGTGTACACTGTTGAATTCCAGGAACCACTACTGGAGGTAACAGCTGTTCAGTGGGGGTGTCGGTGTAGGACCTCCACCGATTTGATATTGACCTATCCGGTGGCTAGGTTATCAACATCTATAATCTGGAAAAACCCTGAGAATCTAAATGCTGTCTAAATGCTAGAAGCCACGTATGGTCAATATTTAGTGGCATCCGTTAGTTCTCTATTTGTGATCCTGACAAATACGCTTGTAATAGAAAATGTAGCTCATCTTCTAAATATACCCAATGCCAATGTTAAATGCCACTAATACTGTTCAAATCCGAGTTAATCTGCAAGAAAGGAATGTTATTGCTGAAAATGTAAAAACAGATGGTCAATCCCATCTGAAACACAATGCTGTATAGTTCAGTGGTTGGACCCTATAGTTTCATATTCCACATGGGCCCACTAATATAAACGAAGAGGAACAGGTTGGAGTAAATTGATTTGTAGAGATCAAGTTTAGATGGATACAAAGGAGAGACTGTAATAGCCATATACAGTGTCTACACACTACTAATAGACTTATACTCTCTATTCTATATACATAGACATTGTTGATGGCTTTTCAAGCCTTTCTCTGGCTGCGGCAATGTCTAGTTTAGCAACATAGTAGACTCTTATAAATGATTTACTGGAATAGTCCATCTAGGAGCTACGGTAAATTAAAGGTGTGCCGAGGCAAATTTACTAACGCTGCCTAAAATATAGACGGCGTAAACCAAGACAGGCTGTCAAGTAGAGATAAGCAAATTGATTCTAATATTTGGGAATTCGACCGGAATTTTTCAAAAGGTTGTGATCCTACCAAATGCAGATTTTGTGCAACTCAATTCAGGAGAATCAAGGAGGGACAGAGAGAGAAAGTGAATGAGTGAGACAAAGACTCTTCCAGGAAATTAGAGCACAATTTATTTGACCCAAATAAATGGTCAATTTGGCCAAATAGGGCCAAAAATGGAATTATAAGAAATTTGCTCATCCCTTCTGTTTAGACATCCATAAATGTATCACAGGGGCTCAGGCTGAATGAAAATCTGGGGCATGGCATGAATCTGATTGCCTAACTTTATACCACCTAATGGTTAGCTCATATTACAACACAATGTTGTGACAAATCTTAAGGCATTCCCCTTTCTGCTAAGCCACGCCACTTTCCCTATAAGTCACACTGCCTTGGTGTGGGGTGAGATTAAGCAAGTAGGCTGACTACTTGCTTCATAAATGTGTCTAAAGTCAAGTTTGCCAAATTGCACCAAAAATTATGCCAGAATTCAGGCAAAGCCATATTAGTAATAATTTGAATGACACTGACAACTGGTAAGGCCCACAAATTACTGTATTCTGGCTGGTGGGTCTCCAGTAGAAAAAATATTGAGATACCCTGATGTAGGATACCATTTTTTTTTCTTTTTGCCATTATACATTTTATCCATGAATTCACAATAATTGAAGGCATTATCCCCCAATGGACCACATAATAGGTGTAAAATCTCTGATTGATGGCCCCCACTGATCACTAGAAAGGGGGTCTCAAGAACTCTGAACAAAGTGGTAGTCGTGCATGTCTAGAACCACTCCATTTGGAGTCTATGGAGACAGCTAAGAAGATAGGCAACAAATAGAACAGTAGGAGACATGTTTGCCCATCGCTCCATTCAAACTCTTCCTCCCTGCAATTGTGGAGTGAAAAGGAATAGCGTTTTTGGGATCCTGTTCTGTAGAGGTTGGGTCCCTAATGATAACACATTTATCACCTTCCCCGGTAATAAATGTTCATTGTGGGAAACCCACTTTGAGCACTTCATTTGTTTATAGTCATACAAATAGATTGGATTGGATGACATCTGGATATGTCAGCCAATGTGTATGAAGAAAAAAGTGATGAGATTTAAGATTCAGAGGCATAACTTTGGGGAACATAGGCGTTGGAAGTCCCCTGTGGCGTTGGTGCTTAGTACTATTAATTGTAGGTAGTTGTTGAGGAACCTTCCTACAGATTTGTCTTAGACACAAGGGCTGCAGGTTATATCACGTATTATTTGTCTCTAGTCCAATATAGAAAATATGAGCTGGGGATTGAAAGATTAAACTCTTTTACATGGTGTACCTATGAACAATGTATTAAATAACTCACGAAAATGGAAATGGAAAAGAAGTGAGCAAGGCCATCCGCTGTAGAAGGAATGTTCTGTAAAATGACTCCTAGTTGTTTTTTTTTTTACAAAATGTTGATAGGATTTTCCAGTGTTACAAACATTCAGAGCCCCTGTATGCACTTACGAAAGCATGGCATGATTCATCACTGTTAAAGAGGACCTCTCACCTCTCCTGACATGTCTGTCTTAGTAACTACTTGCATTCCCCATGTAATAACAACTCTGGAGAATCTATTCTTAATGCTCTATTCCTGTATTATAACTTAACAGCAGTCTGCCGTAAAGGTACTGCTGGGTGTTACTAGTGGTGGGTGTGTCTAACTCTGCCCAATCAGTGCTGCCAGTGTCAGACAGTGCAGGGGCACACCCCCAACTGGTAACACCTATCTGTACCTTTACTGCAAGCTGCTGGCAATTCATTCATAACTTCTAGCAGAAACCAGCGGAATGGCACAACATAGAGACATAAGAATAGATCAATTGTTATTACATGGGGAATGGATGCAGTTAATAAGACAGACATGTCAGGAGAGGTGACAGCTCCACTTTAATTTCTAATATGGAAGTAAAGCATTGCTGTCACGTTGCATTAATCTCAAAGAATTACGTGTATATTACATTATGGCCTCTCATCCTCTGCCTGTACAGGAATTGCTAACAAAGTCTATGCATATTTTGAGATAGCAGCAGTCAACTGTGAGAAGAAGACTTTATTATAATGCAAGCAATGTGTTACTACTGTATGTCCATACAACTTCCCTTGACTGACTGAATGGATGCTGCCGCTTAGTATAATTGCTGTCCTGCTGTTAAAATGAAACTATTATGTTTAACATGAATTTCAGTGCTGGAAGGAATACTGGAATGACAGTATTACCGTAACCACTTTAGGACTAAGTCATTTTTGGCCTTGACCTTACACATTCTGAATCGAATTGTAGTAAACTATAATTCCTGAAGTTCTGTGCTTCCCCCATTCTATTCTAGCTTCTTATATTATATTGTAAGAGACCTAATGGATCCTTCTTAAAGGGAACCTGTTGCATTGAACATGTTGTCCACTCTGCAGGCAGCATGCTACAGAGCAGATTGATTTTTGGAAAAGGAATCAGTATAATTTGTTATTTATTCATTTTAATTCCTGCTCATGCTGGATTTAGGAGTCCAGTGGGCGGTTCTACTCATCACTGATTAACAGCTATCCCTGTATGCACAATGATACATGGAAGGCTATAAATCACTGATAAGTCCACTGGACTCCCAACCCCAAAATGACCAGCATTACATTACATAATTACAATTTACACTGAATCTTTTCCTGCAAGATTATGTCATGCTAAAGCTCAGCTCTACCTGCTCTACAACCTGCTGTTCACAGATTCGATTTTCGGTACAATGAGACAAGTTCTCTTTAAAACCACCCTAGCAAATATTACTGTTTTAACTGTTACAGCTGCCACATGTTCAGGTTGTTTTAGGTCGTTTTTGAAGCGAAAACCAGGAGTGGATTGAATGAATAAGAGAAGTTGTGTCTACCCTAAATACTTTCTCTCCTCCTATGAGTCACACATATTTTGGCTTCAAAAACTGCTTAAAAAATCCTGAACTTGTGGCAGCACCTTTAGGGATTCCTTCGGTGCTTCAAATTATGCATTTTGTATGGTCACTGTCATTATAACTATGTCGCAGTGAAAAAATGCAAGTTCTTTTATCCAGTAATAGTGCCATTAGTTATTGAGTGTTTTGTCGCATAATGAAAGCTACATTTTTGTAAGCAAGGTACTAGAGATGAGCGAAGTATTGAAAAATTCAATTCGGCTGCTTCGCCAAATAAAAAAAAATAATTAGCTTTTTGACTAATTACTTTGTCAGGAAGGGCATTCCTTTGTAGGTAGTGGTTGCAATGACAGGGAGCGACGATTGTGCCGCTCCCTGTTATTCTGCCCCTCAGATGCCGCGTTCATAGCAGATCGCAGCATCTGACAACAATAATAGTGTAAAATGTAAAAAATCATTACACTTACCTCCTCCGTTTGATCACGAAGAGTCAGCCACCGCCATCTTGATTGAAGATCGAAATATCGCGTGGCCCGTGATGACATCATCACGTCGCCCGGCGTGGTGGCATCATACAAGATTTTGTGCGATGGTCGGCTCTTTGCGCTCAAACGGAGGAAGTAAGTATGATTTTTCTTGCTACCCTTCGGCTTCGCAGCAAATCGAATTTTCCCTAAAATTCGCATCAAAGTCCACTTTGTGTACTAGGTACATTTACTTAATTGTACTATTGCAGAAATCTCTATGACAGTCAAACATTCTGTTATAAGATATGAAACTGTGATTCTGTAGCAATGGAAAATGAGGTTAAACTTGGAGCATTAAGACATTATGCAACATAGTAGTCACACAATCTGCAATTCAGCTGTACTTTTTATGTACAAATAAATTATAGAACATATTGTTCAGTGGTTTATCAAGCATGTAATTTGAGGGGTCCCCTAACTAGCAATTTGGTAATATGAAATATTGAGATGTCTTTGTAATTGCATTGGTGAAACACTCCTAGATGTAAGGCATTAAACCACTGTATTGCAAGTACTGTTATTATTAAATGAATCACTTGTAAGCGGCCAAAAGTCTTTTTATGGTTAACCAAACCAATGAAGACGATTATTGTTTTCCAGTGAAGTTTTAACAGTGGCTGAAAAAGACTCCTGTGTGTGGCATTCATGGACCCATCAGAGATCTGTACAGATTGTCTACCATGCATTTCAGCATGTAAAATACTCATTTGATGCAACAATATAATAATGTAAAAAAAACTATAATATGGCAGAAAAATAGACACATGGAATTTACCTGCCACCACTGGTGATTTTCGGTCATCAAGAAGCTGTATGGCTGTACTGGCGGTAACAACCATACTTCTGTTCACTGAACCTAAAATTATAGAAATGAATGTTAAAATTTAAAGATGGAACAACTATAGTAACTAACTAGCAGTGCATTATTACAATGGTAACAATAATGTAAACTCTAACTATATAAAGAATGCTTCATTTTTTCATCTAATAATCTGAACTGGGAAAATGGAACCGTAATGGGGTCTCATATTACCCCATTATTCTTAAATGTAATTATATTTTTTTGCAAAGTGCTGCTGTTTAAAGGGGACTTAGATACCTATTGTCACGGTCACTCCCAGGCTAAGTGTTAGAAGGTCTGAATGTGATGTCATCTGGCAGCCTCTTTTAATTTCACTTTGTTGTTGATGGTAATGACCACACCTCTAGTCAGGTGCAGCATAGTGGTCATTACTATTTAAGTCTGGCTACTCCCTTCACTCCTTGCGGTGTATAGCTTCATTTGCAAGTGGCTGGTGTGTGCTGTCTCCTCTGGTGTTCCTGCTCTTTCTTCTACTTCAGGAGTTAAGTGTCTCATTCCTTTGTATTTGTTTTGTGTTGTTTCCCCTGCCTTCTGGTATCTGGTCTGAGTCAAGACCTCTGTTCCTTCTGCTTAAGGAATGGGCTGTCTTTGGGCCCTATCACTACCTCAGGGCTTTACAGGGTAAGTCAGGCTTTAGGTTGCAGTAAATGAACGGTCCTACCACTGAAGTCCGTTCATTTGGTTAGCCGCCAGGGCTAGGGTTAGGATTCATTAGGTGGTGACCTTTTCCTCTCCCTAGCTTCTAGGCCAGATACCTCCCCCCCCTCTTGTGTTTGGTGTGGTGTTCCCTCCCACTCCTCATCATGACACCTATCCTCAGTATAGGTCATCAATATCACATTTGTGAGCAACCCCCAGAAAACTATACAGTGAATGGACCCAGAAGCAGAAGGCTTCATCCAACATGTAGTATGCTGTACTAGTGTACTGCAAGTGAATGGAAGCTGGGCTACAGTACCCTGGCACAGCTGCTACACATTGTATGGAGCTGTCTGTTTCCAACTCCATCCTCTGCATACTTTTCAGCGACTGCAGTTGCCACGAACAGCTGATTGGTGGGGTCCTAAGTGTGTGATATTGATGACCTATATTTAAGGACAGGTTATCAGTATCTAAGTCTTGGAAAAAACGATGACACTAAACAAATAGATTTATTATAATTCTTTTTTTTTAACATTTTTAATTATTTTTTTCAATCAAAATTTGTATAAGTCTCCATGCTCTAACATGTAGAATACAGTATGGGCCATGGAAAAGGAGCAGAAATGGGCACATACTATGCCCCACCATTTTTTCTAAATGCAATTGAAAAGTATAAGGGTTCAGCTACAGGGCGACATGTGTTGAGCGACACGAAAGTCACGCAACATTTGATCTTATGATTGTCAATGGTGTCGCAATGTGACAAGGGACATGCTGTGACGTGACAGTTGCAAAAAATCCAGACCTGATACAGTCGATTTTGTGTTGTACATAGCAAGCGGTACCCAGCTTGACTTTAATGGAAGTTGCACATGACATGCAACTCGCCCGTCTTGCCCGTGACTTGGCTGTGTTTTCAGACAATTCATAGTTCTAAAATAGTCAGGTGACAGCAAGTTGCAGCCAAGTCACACATATTTTTGTGTGTCGCACAACTTTTCTGCAACTCAGAGTCACGTGAAAAGTCACTGTGTAACTAAATCCTTAAACTGCAGAAAACTACTGTATTTGTTATTTTATTTCATTAGCTCAAACAATTTAAATGATTAAAAAATGTTTCTCTTAAAGGGGTTGTCTCACTTCAGCAAATGGTATTTATCACGTAGACAAAAGTTAATACAAGGCACTTAACTAATATATTGTTATTGTTTGATATGACCGGAGGTGCTGCGCCTGCGTGCCTGCACATGCTCCCATGGTCCTGCTCATTATAATACAGCACGCAAAATCATCGGGGATGGGGGGAAGGCTTTGAAAAAAAAAACTAAAAAAACATGGCATCAGTGGGGGCCGCCCTACAAGGTAATACCTTAATTAGCCTATGTCAAAACTGATGAAAGGTCCTCTTTAAGCATTTGTTAGAGCCACCTTGGTTAATACTGCTATTCCAGTAACCGTTATGACCACTGGGTTTTTCATGTAATTGTTATAACTTTGACATGCTGTGTTTTTTTTTTTATAATTGCATAATTATCTTGTTGAGGGTTGATTTATACATCCTTTGATTCAAAATGCAAACGAGAAGGCACATATCATTGGTGACCGTGTATTATGAAATTTGATGAAAGCAAAGGATCTTGTGGCTGTCATATGGGTGTGAAGATGTCATATGCCCTTTGGGGGAAAATTTATTAAGAATTGTGTATCACATGCCAGTCTTAATCTATCCCCCACTGGTGTCAGGAGCTCCACAATTATTAAAGGCGTTGTACTCAAGGGTCATTAATATCTGATGAGTGGGAGTCCAAATCCAGGCACCCCCACCCATTAGTTGTGACATCCCCTTTTCTTCGGCTAGTGATATCATGTTCATTGGTCACATGGCCTAGGTGTAGCTCC
Source organism: Bufo bufo (assembly GCF_905171765.1). NCBI lineage: Eukaryota > Metazoa > Chordata > Amphibia > Anura > Bufonidae > Bufo > Bufo bufo. The sequence goes on along the minus strand of NC_053397.1, from coordinate 40,512,792 downwards.
GTCCTATTGAAGCGAATGGACCTGGGTTGCAATTCCAAAGACAGCCAATATTGAATAGACGCCACTGTGCTTGGTAAGAGCGAGGAGTCCATGGTCTCTTCAAACAGCTGATCTACAGGGAAGCCAGGTGTTGGACCCACACTGATCAGGTATTGCTGACTAGAGATGAGCACATTTTTGAAAAGTTTGATTTGGCTGATTCACCAAATAAAAAAATAAAAATTGCTTTGTGACGAATTACTTCACCACGAAGCACATTATTTTGTAAGTATCAGGTGCAGTGAAAGAGAGCTGCGATAGCGTGACCCCGTCATTTTACCCCTCACATGCCGCATTCATACATGATTGCAGCATCTAAGTGCAAAAACAGTGTAAGGCTACTTTCACACTAGCGTTCAGGTGTCCGCTCGTGAGCTCCGTTTGAAGGGGCTCACGAGCGGTCCTGAACGCAGCTGGACGGCCCTGATGCATTCTCAATGGAGGCGGATCCACTGAGAATGCATCCGCCTGCCAGCGCTCAGCCTCCGCTCCGCTCAGCGAGCGGACACCTGAACGCTGCTTGCAGCGTTCGGGTGTCCGCCTGGCCGTGCGGAGGCGAGCGGATCCGTCCAGAGTTATAATGGAAGTCAATGGGGACGGATCCGCTTGAAGATGACACCATATGGCTCAATCTTCAAGCGGATTCGTTCCCCATTGACTTTCAATGTAAAGTCTGAACGGATCCGCTCAGGCTACTTTCACACTTAGAAAATTTTCTAAGTTATAATGCAGACGGATCCGTTCTGAACGGATGCGAACGTCTGCATTATCGGAGCGGATCCGTCTGATAAAACATCAGACGGATCCGCTCCGAACGCTAGTGTGAAAGTAGCCTTAAATTAACATTTAAAAAAATTAAATTAAACTTGACGCCTCCATTTGCTCGTGACGGGCCGGCCGCCGCCATTGTGCTTACATCGGAGGGAGATGACGTCATCACGAATGTCACCATGCAAGGGTTTTTCGGCTAAGATCTTCAATCCAGATGGCGGCTGGAGGCAAGTATGATTTATTTTGTTTTTTACACTGTTTTAGGTTAAATCGATTCGCTAACACGAAATACGAGGAAATTCGGCTTCGAATTTATCCTGAAATTCGGATCGAATTCCACTTCATGGGATTCGATTCGCTCATCTCTATATCCTGAGCATTTAATAATTAATAATTCATAATTAATAATTGTGGCAGGTCCCGGTGCCAAAACAGAAATCTACACCAGCAAGGGGGCTGGCAAATATTTCTGCTATAATGTACACCGGTTCCCTGGAGTAGATGATAATAAATGTGCTGGGCCGGTTATAGCTGCCCCTGCACAACCCTGCTCTGCACACTTTTTGGATATATGGCAAGCAGAACTATAAACTCCCAATGAGTTTCAAAATGTTGTACAACTGTAACATGCGCCAAACTTTGAGGCTTTTTGACGTACATGGGATGATAAATGCCTCATGTATTTTGAATCTCACATATTCCTAATGGATTAGATCTACCTACAATGGAACCAGTTAGCTTTATGCAGTCTTCTGGGATAGAAAATGTTAACCATTTCCCACTGAGGTCATGTGTTTTTAATAAACTAATAGGCTCCATTGCCATTAGTATGGGGTACTATTGCTACAGTAGATGCTACAGTTATTACTAATTAGCATGTTCCAAATGGCCATTTAAGTTCAGAAAATATGTGTTTAAGAGACACATACCTGTATAGGCATGTACTGTGCAACAGAAATAAACCAAAAAGCAGCACCGGAACACTCTACTAGATCAGATTAAATTGTAATCTTATAATGGTGCTGCCTTTACTAAACCAATATTTTATATCCCTAATCTGGGTTTTTTCTGTGCACATCTAACTTTATGTTCCAAAAATACTGAGGACCTTCTGAGTTATTGCAACACTGCAGAAACACAAGTTGTTAAACTCAATTTAATGACTAGTAGTACAGTGAGATTCTGACATGACATGAGGTCCGGGTCCATCTCCACACACATTGGCCTTTGGCTGATTCCTTGTACTGTACGTGATTTATATTAGAAATAGTTTGCTTCGCCAAATTATGAAAACATTATATCTCTTTAACCACACCATCCTCTCGATAATCTGGACATTCTCAAATGGAGATGTCTTGGCTGCAGAATCAAAAGTTTATTGAAATGAGAACACTGAAGACTGGGATGTTCTTGAAGACAAGACCCAGGAACCAGGACTTCAGCTCACCAGATGCTGGATAATTGCAAGCCCTGCCCATTAACAGTTGCAAATTACTAACCAATTTTCTCTATTTAAACATTAAAATTGAGTAAAATAGTCTTTAGTGAAGCTGACCTTTTTTTTTTTAGAAAAAGAGGGCTGATTTATGGTGTTTTGATAAGGAGGAAGCGTCTAATGTGTAGTCAGTGATTGTGAAAATAAAAATTGCAGTGATAAATTATGAGAAACAGAGGTGAGTAAAAAATATGCAATTAAAATGTTCAGTGCATTTTATCCAGAAGTCTTGTTAAGGGTATGTTCATTTCTGAACAATGTTTTACACTTAAAGAGGTTGGGCAGTCTTTGGGGGTCTTTGGCAAACCTCCCTTCTTGGGAAGACCTGCAAAAGGGAAGCATACTTAAAGGGTTTCTGTCATGGGAAAAATCGTTATGTAGCTGACTGATATTAGCATTGTGCTGATGTCAGCAGTACATAACAGTATGTTTGTTAACTCCCTGCCTGCCGCCGATCTCTTAAAAAACAGACTTTTATAATATGCTAATGAAGCCTCTAGGTGCTATGAGGGCGTTGCTGCAGCACCTAGAGGCTCGGTCTACTCGCCTTTTGGCACGCCCAGGTCCACTTGATTGACGTCCTTCTTCTCTGCATCGTCCTCATAATCCCGCTTAGTATTCTGCGCAGGTGCAGTGAGTGAAGGACACTCAGTTGCTGCCAGCTTCCTCATTACGCCTGCACCGATAACGTCACATGCCTCCCCGGCAGACCTGCTTGGCAGCAGCCGAGCGTTCTTCACTCACTGCGCCTGCTCAGAATACTAAATGGGACGGCCTAGAACTGCATTCACAATTTTTCAGGCTTCAGAGCTCAAATCTCCTAAAATTCTGTATCTTCACAGCACTGCCTGAGGCAATTTGTCAGCTATGAGTCATCTTCACACCAGGGACTGTAGAGTAATCTGTTGTACGAACGCTCTCATGGCAGTATAGGAGTTCTGCCCAGGTGTTAGTGATGTGTCCGTCAGCAAGCTTGTCGACTTTATAATAGAAACCAGCAATATTTGAAATCTACTGTACTGATAATGTTACATAAATCTGATGTAGAGTCTCTTCTTTACTTTCAAAGGTGTCCAGGTTTTTCTTTCATTTGCCTCCCAGCCAGCAGTACCAATGGAGAAATCGATACTCACCCGCTCCCTACTGCTATGGTGTCAGGCAACACCTCACTACTGAGGACAGTTATTGACAAACACAGACTAGAAGCCCGGTGCAGAGTGCCTGGGAGCCTCAACAGGACATAGCCCTTGAAGAAATGTGGTTTCTAGGCTTTTTTTTTTTCTTATCTTGGACAAGTCCTTTGAATATATATTTTATCTAGGTTCCCAAGAGAACAAAAAGCTGGGAATGCGCTTTATAGCATCATAACTGGCTAAACAAAGTTATGCTCCAAAAAGAATCAGAATGGTCAATGATTGTGTTTTAACAGAACTAAATTATTAATTACTAAACTATTGTTTTTGGTTATCTGAAAATATAGCCATCTGATATTTCCTCGCATTATCAGATGGTGCACCGTCCCACATCAGTGTGTAAATGGGACACTTTAAACATCTGAATATATATGTGTTTATTTGCAATGTATGGTATTTCCTATTATCTGGCTGGCAATGTCATTACATCCACTCACCCATAGGTGGTGTTGGCACCACATAATACATATAGCTTGGGTGTGGCTAGACAGGAAGTTAGTCAAAGTTAGTTCAAGTTGGAATGTGAGAGGAGTAGAAGCAAGTTCATGGAGGAGAGAAACTGGCTAAAGTCATCATGTAGCTGTTTTCCTTTCCTCTGGGCCCTGATCAAGCCTGGAGAAGACAACCACAGCAAGCAAGCACCAGACAGTGAGTCTATGTACAAAGCTGCAGAGAGCCTAGCGAGGGTAACAGCTAAACTTAGCTCATGGACCTTGTTAGCACAAGTGACCAGGAGTAGCTTTCCGAGTGCCTGGACACAAACGGACGGTTAGTGCGCAGAATTGACCTTATCCACTACACAAGCCTTTCCGGGTCATAGTGGAAAAACCTATTTAGAAGAGTAACCTGCAAATAATGAAGCAGATGTATTTGCCTGCCGCGAGGGGAACACCCTTAGGGTCCATTCACACGTCCGCAATTTTGTTCCGCATTTTGCGGACCGGAATTGCGGACCCATCATTTCCGCAATTTCCGCATTTCCGATCCTGAAAAAAATAGAACATGTCCTATTCTTGTCCGCAATTGCGGACAAGAATAGGCATTTTCTATTAAGTGCTGGCGATGTGCGGTCCGCAAAATGCGGAACGCACATCACCGATGTCCGTGTTTTCCGGATCCGTGGATCCGCAAAGCACACACGGACGTGTGAATGGACCCTTAAAGGATAGCTCATAGTAACTATATATTTATCAACATACTTAGTACGAGAGTGCTATAGAGTGAACTTAGGATTACCACCAGGATCCTTGCCTGTAAAGTGTCTACTTTAAAAGGGACAACTCCTTCATTGACAACTGCCACTACCTGATAATATGATCACAAGTGAACTTAATATTACTTATGCTATACAAAAAGCTTTCCATTGATGAACTGTACCAACTGCCCAGAGACTATTGATTTGCAGTAAATCTTCAACTCGTTTACAACCGACTCCTCATTCTTACTACTACTACTACACTCAACATTTGCACCTAGCGGTGCTGGTGTCACGAACCAGGGGCCAAGCCGCAAAAGCACCTTAAACTCCAATTACCATCAAGGACACCTCAACTTCCATCTGGCTGGTGTTCCCTGCAACCGAGAGTGCCCCAGGGGATTTTGTGCTGTCTTCCCATCCACTGTACACCAGCCTAGGGAGGCATCTGCTAACTGTGAGTACATTAACTATTACACCCATCGGTCAACTGTGAGCCTCACGTGTTTTCCCCTGTGGTTTGGTAGGCTACAATAGGCCTTGTGAGAATTACTCAGCTATCGCTAATTGTCCAATGAGAATAAATGTAGCAGCAGCGCGCATGTACAACATGGCGATCCATTCACAAGGAGGGCAAGGAACCCCTGTTCTTATAATCGGTAGGGATTGCAGCAGTCCCCACCAATATTTAATCTACATGGAGTTTGAACTACAATTATTTAGATAGTTTTACTCCAAGTACTCTGTTTCCTCCCAAATTACAAAAAAATGATAGGATAAAAGGACAGGATAAATGGCCCTCATGTATGTTTGGCTTGGGAATATAGATTGGGGACTCCACTAGAAACTGGGACTAATGTGAGTGATGGCAACATTGATGTGGAATATGAGGGTACACTTTAAGTAAAGAAATAAATAATGTTTCTAATTTTTAAAAGTTTCTAAAAGTTTCAAAAATTTAGGGAACCATTTCAAAATCTCTGACAATCTCATTAAAACACTTCATAGTGTAGGTAAGGCCTAAATAGGTTAGGAACTTCTATTCCTATATCAAAAAAGGAATCAGACAATGGGGTTGTTGACCTTGGACAATCTCTTTTTGTAAGGCTTCCCTGATGATGAGAGGGTATCCCATTGCTGTGACCTGAAATTATTAAATGCAAACTGTGTTAAAACCTAGCCGCAAGTGTTCAATTTCCCTGCAACGCCACCTCATTGCACATGAAGTAACACATATTTCCCATTATAATTAGAGATGAGCGAATCAAAGCTGATGAAGTGGAATTTGATCCGAATTTCAGGAAAAATTTGATTCGCAACTAATGCAAATTTTTCCTAAAATGGCAGCTACACATACTGTATAAGGACTGATGACATGCGGCAAGGAACTCTGGGAAGGCGGGATCACCCAGATTGACAGCCAGCCAGCCATGTGATATCACAGCCCTTTAAATACGGTGGCCATCTTACAGTCAGACATTTTCCAGCGTTTAGAGTGCAGGGACAGATATGTGAAGGCGCTAGGGACAGCAATTGGAAAAACCTGATTGTGGGAAAAAAAGAAAGAAAAAACGATTTATAAGTGCAGGGAAAGGATAGGGAGGAATCATTTCACAGCATTTTAATGCAGGGAGAGACGTCAGAAGGCGCTAGTGACATTGATAGGAAAGCGATTTGTGCAGGGAAAGATGATTTGGGGATCCAAATAGCCATTAGACAGCTCTGTCATTCCAGCTATTAGGGCTGCAAGTGCTATGTTGAAAAGCCTTTAGTGGATAATATCTTAGTATCTTTAGTATCTTCTATCAGTACTACAAGAAAAAAAATATACGCATTTCACTTCTGCAGTTATTTCTGGTGAAAGCGTATAGGGGTGTATTTCAGTACTACAAGAAAAGTATATTGTCAGTTCACTTCTGCAGTTATTTCTGATGAAAGCGTATAAGGGCGTATTTCAGTAAAAAAAGGAAAAATATATGCGCACTGCACTGTTGCAGTTATTTATGGTGAAAGCGTATAGGGTCGTGTTTCAGTACAACAAGAAAAATATATTCTCAGTGCATTTCTGGAATTAAGTCCGGTGAAAGCGTATAGGGACATATTTCAGTCCAACAAGAAAAATATATTCTCAGTTCACTACTGCAGTTATTTCTGTTGAAAGCGTATAGAGGTGTATTTCAGTAAAAAAAAATTATATATATACGCACTGCACTGTTGCAGTTATTTCTGGTGAAAACGTATAGGGGCGTATTTCAGTTAAAAAAGAAAAATGTATATGGACTGCACATTATATGCGAAGGGCATTACCGTATTTTTCGCCCTATAAGACGCACCGGCCCATAAGACGCATCTAGGTTTTAGAGGAGAACAATAATAAGAAAAAAAAATTCCATTACACCTCAGTTCAGACCAGCAATGAGACCTCAAAGTTAATCAGACCTCAGCTTACAGCCCCATTCAGCCCCATTCAATTCTCTCAGCTCAGACCCCCAATGTCAATCAGACCTCAGATCAGACCCCCAATGCCTCAGATCAATCCCCCAACCTTCAGCCATCTATCAGCCCCCATATGTCAGCCATCAGCTCCCATATGTCAGCCAGCAGCCCCCATATGTCAGCCAGCACCCCCCATATTTCAGCTAGCAGCCCCTATATGTCAGTCATCAGCCCCTATATGTCAGCCATCAGCCCCCATATGTCAGCCTTTAGCCCCTATATGTGAGCCATCAGCTCCTATATGTCAGCCATCAGCCCCCATACATGTATGTCAGCCATCAGCCCCTATATGTCAGTCATCAGCCCCCTATATATTAGCCCCTATATGTCAGCCATCAGCCCCTATATGTCAGCCATCATCCCTGTATATCAACCCCTATATGTCAGCCATCAGCACCCAGTGCAAATAAAATAAAAAAAACTCACTTAACTCTCCTGCTCCTGGATGCCACCGCTCCTCACCATCGCAATCCTCTTCCTCCTGCTGTCAGCTGTGTATCGTGGCGCACAGTGTGAGATCACAGAGCACCCTCACGCTGTGTGCAGCCCTGCACAGCCGATAGCCAAGCTGAGGACCAGGAAGCGGTGAGTACAGAGCCTTCACCGCTTCCCGGTTCTCCGGTACCATGATGGAAGCGCTTCATTAGTATTCACTACATTAGACGCAAAGGCATTTCCCCCCCATTTTGGGAGGAAAAAGGTGCGTCTTATGGGACAAAAAATACGGTATATGCGACGAATAAGCATGTTGATATGATGGAAGAGGAGGATAAGAAAAGGAAGATTCAACCATATATCCTTGTTTGTGGTGATACACCATAAAAGCCACATTTAAAGTGCCTTTATGTTCAGCCGCTTTCCTCTGGTGGAGTAGAGAAGTCATGGTCAATCCAGGCCTTGTTCATTTTGATAAGAGTCAACAGAGAGTCAGCATTTTTATTTGACAGGCGGATACGCTTATCTGTTATAGACGCTGGGCAGGCCAGCACCTCCAAGGCGTAGAGCGCCAGTTCGTGCCATGTGTCCAAACCCAGTAGTTGTAAGGCACTGAGGGATCATTGAGGACACTGACACGGTCTGCTATGTACTCCTTCACCATCTTCCAAAATGTTTCCCTCCTTGTGACACTAGGCCCCGCATCAGGGTGAGGGTGCTGGCGGGGTGTCATGAAACTGTCCCAGGCTTTGGAGAGTGTTGCCCTGCCTCTGTTGTAACTGCTATGTGTTCCCCTTGTCTCCCCTCCTCAGTTGGCAAAAGAACTACGGACTCTGCCGCCAGCGTTGTCAGATGAAAATTTTTGGAGCAATTTTTGAACGAGGATCTTCTGGTATTGCACCATTTTGCTCGTCCTCTCCACCAGAGGAATGAGAGATGAGAAGTTCTCTTTGTAGTGGGGGTCGAGAAGGGTGAACAACCAGTAATCAGTGTTATCTAAAATGTGTATAACGCGCGGGTCGGGAAAGGCAGCCTAACATGAAGTCAGCCATGTGTGCCAAAATACCAACAGGCAAGACTTCGCTGTCGTCATCAGGAGGATCACTCTCAATCTCCTCATCCTCTTCCTCCTCTTCTGCCCACCCACACTGAACAGATGGAATTAAACTACAATGGGTATTACCCTCTGTAGTGGAGGCGACCGTCTCCTGCTCCTCCTCCTCCTCCTCCTCTTCATCGTCCAATTCGCGCTGATAAGACGAACTGAGGGTGCTCTGGCTATCACCCTGTGTAATGTCTTCCCCCATTTCCACCTCTTCCACATGCAAAGTGTTGTCCTTAATTGTGAGTAGCGAGTGTTTGAGTAGACACAGAAGTGGGATGGCTATGCTGATAATAGCGCTATTGCCGTTCATCATCTGTGTTGATTTCTCAAAGTTTCTTAAAACCTCACAGATGTCAGACATCCATGCCCACTCCTCGCTTTTGAGTGTCTGGAAAGGCGACAACCATGTTGCAGCTGGTATTCCACTACTGCTCTCTGCTGCTCACAAAGCCTGGCCAACATATTAAACGTCGAGTTCCAGTGTGTGCTCACGTTGCACAACAGGCGGTGAGCTAGCAATTTCAAGCACTGCTGCAGCTCTGACAGACCAGCTGAAGCTGTCGATGACTTGCGGAAATGTGCACACACGCGGCGCACCTTCACCGCTGAACCACTAAGTTTAAGGGTCCATTCACACATCCATGTGTGTTTTGCGGATCCACAGATCCGCGTATCCGCAAAATACAGACACTGGCAATGTGCGTTCTGCATTTTTGGACCGTACATCGCCGTAACTATACTAGAAAATGCCTATTCTTGTCCGCAATTGTGGACAAGAATAGGACATGTTCTATTTTTTTTCAGGAATGGAATTGCAGACCCAGAAGTGCGGATCTGCATTTCCGGATCCGGGAAGCACAACGTGTGGCCCCATAGAAATAAATGGGTCCGCAATTCCGTTCCGCAAAATGTGAAAAAGAATTGCAGACGTGTGAATGGAGCCTAAGACTTGGGCTAGGCATGGGATATGTCTGAGCTTGCTAAGCTCCAAAGCCGACACCAAGTTACGGCCATTATCAGACACAACCATGCCTGGTTCTAGGTTAAGTGGTGAGAGCCACAGCTTAGTCTGGTCTCTTATCCCCTGCCACAGCTCTGCAGCGGTGTGCTTTTGTCCCCTAAGCATATTAGCTTCAGCACGGCCTGTTGCCTCTTCCCCACTGCAGTGCTACACTGCTTCCAGCTAGCGACTGATGCTGCACACTGATAATTCAGATGTGGAAGTGGAGGAGGAGGCGGGGGAGGAAAAGTAGGGATTGGAGCCACTAACGTAGGTGCTGGCGGAAACCCTGATTGACATAGGGCCCGCAATCCTTGGTGTTGGTAGCACCTGTGCCATCGCAGGGTACGACTCGCTCCCAGCCTCCACAACATTCACCCAGTGTGCCGTCAGGTGAAATGTAGCGTCCCTGGCCGAATGCACTTGTCCATGGTTAAGTGGACCTTCCCAGTAACTACGTTGGTCAGGGCACGTGTGATGTTACGGGACAAATGTTGGTGTAAGGCGTGCACGGCACACCTTGAAAAATAGTGGTGGCTGGGACTGCGGGACGGCCGCCGACATCAGGCTGCGGAAGGCCTTAGTGTCCACAAGCCTAAATGGCAACATTTCCAGGGCCAGTAATTTGGAAAGCTGCATATTTATTGCTATGGCCTGTGGGTGGGTGGCTGGATATTTGCGCTTGCATTCAAATGCCTTGGGTAAGGACATTTGAATGCTGCGCTGGGACACGGAAGTGGATGTCGTCGCTGATGGTGCTGGCAAAGGTCCAGGTGCAGGGTGGGAGGCATCTGGGCCTGCGTCTTGGACAGGGGATTGGCCAGCACGTAACACCGGGGAAGAGGAGGCAGAGGTGAGACCTGCAGACACAGATTGAGGACCCAGGCGTTCGGCCCACCTATTATGGTGCTTTGATGCTTTGTTAGTGTTCACGCCCCTGCTCATTTTCGTATGGCACAGGTTGCAAATTACAATTCTTTTGTCGATCGCACGTTCCTCAAAAAAGCGCCAGACTGCAGAACACCTACCCCTTGGCAAGCGAGATTTCCGCAAGGCGGTGCTCCAGTTGCAGGCCTGTTTGGCGTGGCCTGCCTTCTCCATTTTGCCACCACACTGCCTATTCCAGCCTGTTGTGGTGCAGCAGATCCTTCCCCCTCTGTACTGCTGTCCTCGCTCAGCTTGCCACCTTCCCAGGTTGGGTCAGTGACTTCATCGTCCACCACCTCCTCTTCCACTTCCTCACTCTGTTCATCCGCCTGACTTGTTGACCTAACCACTACCTCAGTGATTGACAACTGTGTCTCATCCTCTTCATCAACCTCTTGAGACAGTAATTGCCGTTGAGTTATTGGCAACTGTGTCTCATAATCATCAACCTCATTAACCAGTAATTGCCGTTCCCCACCATCATCTTCTTGTGATTGTGGATGCTCAAGAGTTTGGGAATCAGGGCACAAGAACTGTCTTTCTTCAAGCGTGCTTGGTGACAGGGCCGAATCAAGGAATGGCACTAAAAAGATCTCCTCTGAATATCCGAGTGTGGGATCACTTGTTTGCCCAGACTCTCCATGGTGGGAGGAAGGAGGATCAGGGTGAGGATTGGCTTGCGCAGACTCTTGGCTACTGAGATTGGACTTGGTGAAAGACAGAGTGGGGCTTAACCGACTGGAAGCATTATCTTTTGCATTCCAACCGACCACCTGGTCGCACTGGTCTGACTTCAAGAGTGGTGTCCTGCGCCGCCCTGCAAAGTGGGATAGGAAGCTAGGTATCGTGGATGATTGTTTTACTTGTGCTCTGGTAGCAGGCACAGTTTCACCGCGCCCAGGGCCACGTCCTCTGTGTGCACCATCAGCATCACGGCCATTGCCCGTCCCTTACTGCTTGCCTTCTTCATATTAAATGTTATATATGATTGAAAGTCTGTCACATGTACAGTAGTGTAGGATTTGGAGACACTGAGGAACTGTGTGAGCAGTGAATCCGATAGCATCCAGGTCTGAGAGTGACCAGAACTGCAACTAAGTGAAGCTGATCGTGTTCAAGACCCTGATCCTGTCCAGAGAAATGAGGATTGCTTCCAGGAACGCTGATGAGAGCTGACGGGCAAAGCTACATACACTGCAGTACCGCATGCTTGTTGGAGAGGCATTTGTTCCGTTCAGAGACACCAGTGGATGCAGAGCAGACCCGGGTCGGCACGCACCTCATTACAGTGTTGGCGCCTAGGGACTGAGACCAGGCCTGTAGTTAGTTAGTTAGGGTCAGGCCACAAGTGTTACTTCTGTTCATTGCAAGGACTCCATAACTTAAGGTGACATTTCACATTGGAGAGCTGATAAAATTCCCACAAACTCAAGCCAGTCTGGCGTTTTTCTTCAGAAGTAATACTCAGGCACATGCTACAGGACCAGTTATGGGAGGAGGAATACTGTAGACCTGTGTAAGATTGTAAGCTGTTGTGCTGCACCGCAGGCTAGCCCGTACCACACACCCATACAGTAATTCTTGTTCTTTTAGGGTGATAACAGGTAAGGTGTGGCAGTTTTTTTGCGCCTGCCAGTATGTAAATTACTGCTTTTTCCTCCTGCATCCATCGGAGGGTGCCGTGCTGTGCAACACAAGGGTCTCAGCCTTCGGGCTGGGTGTATGTAAATTTATTGCATGTTCTCAGCATTTGTGCTTGTGATTATTGCCACATTTAAGTAAAATTTTGTTTTGCAAAAGCTGGTGTTGGGGTTGCTTTCCTTGTTCGTGACTTCACTGTATCCTGGGGAGCCCACCCCGGTAAATGGCTTACACCAGTATACTTTACACAATCACAGGCAGCAACAACAGTTGCAGTGGGAATGGACGCTGAGCCAGGAACCACATTGGCTCAGCTTCCAGCCTCACCCAGGGCTTGACTGGTCGGCATGGCAACCCCTGCAGCACAGCCATGCACAGTATCTTGGCTGGATAAACTCTTGACAAATGGAGTCTATGTGGGGTTCAGCTGTGGTTTTCATCATTTTCATGGAAAAAAAAACTGCACTGCACACAATACTATTGGTGCCATTAAATCTAGCAGTATTGCTGACAGGCTCCAATGCAAATGTGAATACAGCCTCAATGTGACCATAACTCTCATGTAGTATACATTGCTATTGTTTCGAGAATATACAGTATATGAAGGTACGCGTATTTGAGCCTTGTAGAAGCGGCCACTGTGAGGTCTGCTTGTTGGTAGCATTTTCATAAGCCTCTTAATACTTAATATATTTTCTAGAAAGAGTTATATTTTACAGGACTCTAAGGATAAGATCTATTCCATTTGTTGCGCGAAGAACATTTTTCTTAACAAATTATTCAGCAGAAGTTGTTGCATGAATCCCATCCTTTCTCTCAACAAAGACCAAGAGATGATATAAATTATGATCCCAACAATGTCGTCATGTCTGAAAGTTGTTTTTTTAATTTAATTTCAGGTCAATGGGTAGCACTAAATTTCAGCCAGTTGACGGGAGAACCTCTGTATGAGTTTCATTACTGCTGGCTAGGACCTGTGGCCCGTGCCCAAAAATATTCTGTTCTCGTTGTATAACAAATCTACATTTTGTGTCAGCTATTGGGAATTAATCCAGCCTCTCTGTCTAATTTCAACTTGCACTGTAGCATTTCAACCAAGAATCTCCGTGCCTTGTCCACCAAACCTAAGTGTTCCAGTACTGGAGAACTAGCCAAGAGTAGTCAATGAATTGCATATATTTCCAGTACAATGAATACATTATATTAATGATGAGATACAACGTACACAGAGGCTTGAGTCAGGATGCTTCTCGAAGGGGAAGTTTATGGTATTAGTTTATTCCTGAATGTGAACATTTATTATTTTTTTACACTCTATTATACTCATTCCAAAATTAATTATTCAGGAACATAAAACACAATATCCTATCGAGTGAAGCCAGGATCAGATCAGCAAGTTCTGCATTATATAAAGGCTAGACATCTAAATGGACCAATTTGATAGTATTATCAAGTATTACTAATATACACGCATATGGTAAGAAGTCAGTAGACAGAATTTGGAAGCGTTAATTTCTGTATAAAGATATGTGTGGTAGATATTTATGAACTAATAACATGAAAAAATATAAAATAAGATAAGATCTTGTAATGCCCACAGTATTCTTACATGCTATCTATCTCATTTATAGTCTTTGAAGGACACTCTGTCACGGAACCATGAACCAGACGTACAACAAGAGATAAATGAAAATAAGAAGGCTTTATTGAAAATAAAGCTGTAAAGCAAAAGTCCAAACGGATGGTGAAACCGAGCAGAGTCTTTGCGAAGCCAGAGGTCAGGAACCAGAAGGGTAGTCAGACGAAGCCAGGATCAGGAACCAGCAGGGTAGTCAGACGAAGCCAGGATCAGGAACCAGCAGGGTAGTCAGACGAAGCCAGGATCAGGAACCAGCAGGGTAGTCAGACGAAGCCAGGATCAGGAACCAGAAGCAGCAGCAGTCTTAGAAGCATGTGAACACAAGAGGACCAAGCAAGGAACTGAAGCCACAGACCTCCTATATATATGAGCTAGGCATCCAGCTCCTCCCAGGGGAAGGAGGAGCCGCAGGGTGGAAGGCTACAAGAAACCCAGGACCCAAGATGGCCGCCAGCACATGTCAAACGAAGGAGAGCAGCAAGCAGGTAAGACCATGACAGTACCTCCCCCTCAAGGGCCCCTCCTCCGCGGAGCACAAAACGGTTTCTGAGGGAAGCGTGCGTGGAAGGCTCGGAGCAAGGCAGGAGCATGGACATCTGCGGAGGGAACCCAGGAACGCTCCTCTGGACCATAACCACGCCAATGGACCAAAAACTGCAACCGACCGCGGACCAGGCGTGAGTCCAGGATATTGCTCACCTCATATTCCTCACGATTGCCCACTTGGACCGGACGAGGCCGAGGAACCGAGGAAGTGAAACGATTACACACCAGTGGCTTCAACAGGGAGACATGAAACACGTTGGAGATCCGCATGCCAGGAGGAAGCGCAAGGGCATAGGCTACCGGGTTTACCCTGCGAAGCACTCGGAAGGGACCAACAAAGCGAGGCGCCAGCTTGGGAGTGGGCACTCGAAGGTTGAGGTTGCGGGTGGACAACCATACACGGTCTCCGACCTGGTAGGAAGGAGCAGGCGCTCGTCTGCGATCAGCCTGGAATCTCTGGCGCTGCGCAGAGACCTCAAGGGACTTCTGGATCTGTACCCAAGAAGCACGTAGGACGGAAAGGTGATCCTCCACAGCCGGAATATCCTGGCGAGAGAATACCTCCGGTAACACGGCAGGTTGGAACCCATAATTGGCCATGAAGGGAGACGTCCCAGAGGAAGAGTTCACCGCCGTGTTCCTGGCAAACTCAGCCCAAGGCAGGAGGTCAACCCAATTGTCTTGGTGATCGGAGACATAGCAACGAAGGAATTGCTCCAAGGCCTGATTGGATCGTTCTGCGGCCCCATTGGACTGAGGGTGGTAGGCCGAGGAGAAGGAGAGATGAATCCCCAACTGGGAGCAAAAGGCGCGCCAGAACCTGGACACAAACTGACTCCCCCGATCCGACACAATCTCCTTAGGCAAACCGTGCAACCGGAAGACCTCCCTGGCAAAAATCGTGGCCAACTCTTGTGCAGAGGGTAACTTCTTGAGAGGAACACAGTGGCACATTTTGGAAAACCGATCCACAATCATGAGAATGACCGTATGGCCTCGGGATGCAGGGAGGTCCACAATGAAATCCATCCCCAGGTGTGACCATGGGCGCTCCCCGGTGGCTATGGGTTGCAGAAGGCCCAACGGAAGGTGCCGAGGGGACTTACTCTGGGCACAAACGGAGCATGCCGCTACATATGCGGCGATGTCGGAACGTAGGGAAGGCCACCAGAACAGACGTGAAACAGCCCAGGACAGCTGATTCTTTCCAGGATGCCCCGCGGTCTTGGAGTTATGGTAGGTTCGCAACAACCGAGTGCGCAACTCCTCAGGCACAAAACATCTGCCGTTGGGTCTCCCAGAGGGAGCACCAGATTGAGCCGCCAAAATCTGCTCACCCAGGGGAGAGGTCAGGCTGGTGCG
Organism: Bufo bufo; assembly: GCF_905171765.1. Taxonomy (NCBI): domain Eukaryota; kingdom Metazoa; phylum Chordata; class Amphibia; order Anura; family Bufonidae; genus Bufo; species Bufo bufo. Next base: position 40,496,948 of record NC_053397.1, on the reverse strand, counting down.
AATGGCGGCCAGGATCTGATTCGGAGGTATGACCGAAGTCGGAATCGACTCCTCCCTGGACAGCTCGGAGTACTGCCGTGATAAGGCATCCGCCCTGATGTTCTTGGAACCGGGTAGGTAGGAGACCACGTAATTAAAACGTGACAAGAACAGAGCCCATCTGGCCTGACGTGGTGTCAATCTCTTGGCCTCAGAAAGGTAGGTCAGATTCTTGTGGTCCGTCAGGATGAGAACCGGAACCACCGAACCCTCGAGCAAGTGCCTCCATTCTTTAAGGGCCTGCACGATGGCCAATAACTCCCTGTCACCAATCTGATAGTTGCACTCCGCGGAAGACAGTTTCCGGGAGTAAAACCCACAAGGAAGCAGAGGACCCTCTGGTGTTCTACGCTGAGACAGAAGGGCGCCTACTCCCGTCTCAGACGCGTCCACCTCGAGGACAAAGGGCAACCCAGGGTTGGGATGCGACAGAATCGGAGCCGACACAAAGGCGGACTTTAGGGCCTCAAAAGCTCGGATGGCCTCGAGCGGCCAGACCTGGGAATTACTGCCCTTCCTGGTCAGATCCGTGAGAGGCTTGGCCAGCATGGAAAAGTCCCTGATGAACTTCCGATAATAATTGGCGAAGCCCAAAAAGCGCTGCAGGGAACGAAGACCACTGGGCTGGGGCCACTGTAAGACAGCCGAAACCTTCTCAGGATCCATGGAGAACCCCTCAGCGGAAATGATGTAACCTAAGAAGGTTACCTGGGATCGGTGAAATTCGCATTTCTCAAGCTTCCCGAACAGCTTGTTCTCTCGTAACCGTTGCAACACTCGTCTGACATCCAGAATGTGGGCCTCCATGGATTCAGAATATACCAAGATGTCATCCAAATAGACTACCACACACTGCTGCAACAGGTCACGGAAAACATCGTTGATGAATTCCTGAAAGACTGCGGGCGCATTGCACAACCCAAAGGGCATAACCAAGGATTCGTAATGACCGGTCCTGGTGTTAAACGCGGTCTTCCACTCATCGCCCGCCTTGATCCTTACCAGGTTATATGCCGCCCTCAGGTCGAGTTTGGTAAAGACCGTGGCCCCTTTAAGGCGATCGAACAGCTCGGAAATCAAGGGTATCGGGTAAGCGTTCTTGATCGTGATGCGATTGAGACCCCTGTAATCGATGCAAGGCCTCAACTCACCGCCCTTCTTTTTCACAAAGAAAAATCCAGCCCCTGCCGGGGACGAAGATTTGCGAATGTGTCCGCGTGAAAGCGCCTCCCTCACGTACTCCTCCATGGCCTCATTCTCCGCTACCGACAGTGGATAGACTTTGCCACGAGGAGGAACGGCACCAGATTGTAACTCTATGGCACAATCGTATGGGCGGTGCGGAGGTAGGGCAACCGCGCGCACCTTATCGAATACATCCCGGTACTCCTCGTATTCAGGAGGCAACAGAGAGTCCGAGGAAGTACACAGCAACTTGACAGACCCATGGATGCAACTAGCCCCACACTGCGGTGACCACGAGAGGATCTCGACCGATCTCCAATCGAAAGTCGGATTATGCTTCTGGAGCCAGGGGTACCCCAAGACCACCGAGTAGTGTGGAGACGAAATAACCTGGAGGCAGACCGACTCTCTGTGAACGGCACCAATGGCTATCCCCACTGGAAGGGTCTCATGAGTCACGTGTGGCGGCAGAAGGGGTCTGCCGTCTATCGCCTCAAGAGCCAGTGGGGAACCTCGAGCCTGCAGAGGAATGGAATTGGCGGCAGCGAACACACTATCAATGAACAAACCACCAGCACCAGAGTCCACCAACGCCTGGGTCGTCACCGAGCCCCCGACCCAGGAGAGGACAACAGTGATCAGTGGTTTGTCAACACGGGAAACCGGGGACGAGGAGACTCCACCCAAGATCTGCCCCCGACAGGATCTCAGGGTACGAGCGTTTCCCGGACGGTTCGGACATGCCAACCGAAAATGCCCACCGAGACCACAGTACATGCATCGGCCCTCGCGTCTCCGGAGTGCCCTCTCCCCCTCTGACAGGCGAGCAAACCCCAGCTGCATGGGTTCACCCCCAGACAAGTCATCCCCAGGAGGCGTGGGAGGAGAGGGAGGCACGGGTGGGACAGCAAACGTAGGCACCAATCTGTTAGAAGACCTCCGCAGGTTCTCCTTAAAGGAAGGTCTCTCCCTGAGTCTGGTGTCAATCAAAATCAGGAAAGAAATAAGAGACTCGAGCTCAACTGGTAGGTCCTTAGCTGCAACCTCATCCTTCAAGGCATCCGAGAGACCATGAGAGAAAGCAGCGACCAGAGCCTCATTATTCCAGCCCACCTCTGCTGCCAGGGTACGAAACTCAATGGCGTATTCAGCTACGGATCGTGAACCCTGTCTGATGGACATAAGGAGCTTCGCAGCAGAGGCAGCACGAGCCGGCACATCGAATACCTTCCGAAGAGAAGCAACAAAACCGGAAAACTCGGCAACCACCGGATTGTTGTTCTCCCATAAAGGGCTGGCCCAGGCCAAGGCCTTGTCCGAGAGCAGCGAGATCAAGAAGCCCACCTTTGATCTCTCAGTAGGAAAGGCATGTGGCAGCAACTCAAAATAAATGCCCACCTGGTTAAGGAAACCTCGGCACTGAGTTGGCTCTCCCCCAAAGCGCTGTGGAAGAGGGGCAGAACCGGTCATACCCCGAAACACCGCAGGCGCAACAACAGGTGTCGGGGTAGACTCTGGCGCAACAACCGGAGCGGCAGTAGGAGCGAGCCCAGGAGCGACAACCGACCCATCGGCAACGGGAGCGAAATGAGCCGTGCGTTCAAGCAGGGTTTGCAACGCCACAGCGAACCGACCCAACAGGTGATCCTGCTGATCAAGTCTGGCAACCAGCGTGGGTAGCGAGGATGGCCCTGTACCGTCAGAATTCATGGCTTGGTCCTAATGTCACGGAACCATGAACCAGACGTACAACAAGAGATAAATGAAAATAAGAAGGCTTTATTGAAAATAAAGCTGTAAAGCAAAAGTCCAAACGGATGGTGAAACCGAGCAGAGTCTTTGCGAAGCCAGAGGTCAGGAACCAGAAGGGTAGTCAGACGAAGCCAGGATCAGGAACCAGCAGGGTAGTCAGACGAAGCCAGGATCAGGAACCAGCAGGGTAGTCAGACGAAGCCAGGATCAGGAACCAGCAGGGTAGTCAGACGAAGCCAGGATCAGGAACCAGAAGCAGCAGCAGTCTTAGAAGCATGTGAACACAAGAGGACCAAGCAAGGAACTGAAGCCACAGACCTCCTATATATATGAGCTAGGCATCCAGCTCCTCCCAGGGGAAGGAGGAGCCGCAGGGTGGAAGGCTACAAGAAACCCAGGACCCAAGATGGCCGCCAGCACATGTCAAACGAAGGAGAGCAGCAAGCAGGTAAGACCATGACACACTCTTATTAAATTGCTTATCTTTAAAGCGGCTTTGTCAGCAGGATTACCAGGTAGGCGTCACATAGCGGTGCTCATGCTGAAAAAGCCTGCCTTCTGGTGCTCGAAATTTCCTGCTAGCAAAGGGATAAAAGTATGATTTTATCAACAACCATGGCACCGACAGTGAGGAGAAAGGTATCATTTTAAACTGCAGGCTATGTGCTTGGTTTAATAGGGGTGATCTGGTGACAGAGCCACTTTAAATACCATTTCTTAACTCTAAATATTTTTTAATATGTGCATTCATTTTCTAATATATCTTTATAGCAGTCAGAGGTCTTTGTGATATAGAGCTCCAGATCTCAGGCATAGACATAGATATAAAAAAAATAATAACATACTAGTTACCTCCAGTCACCACTAGGGAGAGCTTATGAGCTTACTGCATACAGGTTATTCATGTTACTCTCCTCACCAAGCTCCAGAAGTGAGTCCACACAAGCAGCCTCATCTCCAGCTATCATCAATGTCCAGTGGCTGGGCTACCAGATTCCTCTTGCTCTGGATGTCAGCCTTTCTAGATCCTGCCATAGCTCTTTTTCTCACCATGGCCAGCAGTGTCACATTGCCAGGCAATCCGCACTAGCTGATAACATTGGGCCTGGAAGCCCATTAAATTAGCAATCCGCCTTTCATGCCTTGGATGCTGATTGAATTTAATGCTCATTCATTTCTTCAGTGTGACTTATCTTGACTCCTGTGTTGACCGTGACGCAGACTTCGGCCTTGATCCTGGATCTTATTGGTACCTGTTGTTTTACACCTGTCTCTGACCTCTGTCTATGCTCCTGTCTCATGCTTTGTCCTGTGGCATCCTGAATCCTCTCCTGGCAATGATCCTTGCCTCTGTTTCTCACTACAACACTGCCAACTATTAGGTAATATTCTGTGTACCGTGAACATGGAATCCAAAGAGGAAAGTCTGTCTTGGTAGGGTTAAGGGGGAAGGGCAAGAAGATTTCTTAGACTTCATACCCCAATCTAGCCAGCACAAAACCTACTGTATCTTAGAGAATCCACATTTCCTTTCAGAAGCTAAACAGTTTAAGGCTTTTTTCTGTAAAATGTTTTTTCAGCATCCAAGTGACATAACTTCAGGATTGAACAAAAAAAAATCCAACATACTGGACTCCTGAGTTGGTTTCATATCTATATTATCTACGTTTTGCCAATTCTGCCATTTAACTATCATCATTGAGAAACTGTTCCATTCTGTTTGTCCATTTTAACAAAGATTGGATGTTTTTGGATCATTTCTGTGATCTTTATTTTGAAACATATTATTGCTAGAGGTCACATAACCTCACAGATGGTTTATAGATGGGGAAAATATTCTGCATAATGTGTGAATATTGTAAGGCTATAAGGCAGGAGATAGGTCACAGTGGAAGATGAGTAACAGGCCGGCAGCTGTAGTGTTTGAAGAGATTATCAGAAGGAAGTAGAAGGATGAGAGTCCAGAGAAAAGCCACATGGAGCAATGAACATGAGAAAGTGTTAGGAGGAAAATTGGCATATTTTTCTTTCAAAATAGCAGGTACAGTGTAATAAGTTGCTGGATGTAAATGTGACCTAAAATACATATTTTATAGACATATCTCATGAGATGTTTGTGTAATTTTTTTTAATGAAAAGAAAATGTTGAAGACTAGGGGATAATGAAGTTTCCATGTGAAAAAAAAACCTCAGACCAACATGACAATAAGAACAAACCCATCAATATCTGGATCCTCTTTGTATTAAGCATTCGGGAGTCATAGTCTACAAGGCTGGAGCCCATCAGACCAGACAACAATGGAGAGATTAATACATCTACCAATATTGATGATCCCATTTTATGTGGGATTTTCTAAAATCATTCTAAGCAGAATGAATCAATTAGACAATAAAACAAATGTGGAGTCAACACCCTGAGGAAATATGGCAAAGAAGTCAATAACTTGTCTGCAGTGAAATTCTCTCTGGTTGGGATTTCTTTTGGAAAGCATTCATAAATGAACTTAACATTAACTAAATGTAGAAAATTTTAAATTCTGATTTTTATTACCCTCCCGAACCCGAAACCAGAGAGACAGTCTTGTACAAGTTTCAATAAATCTTTAAAAAACATATGTGACATCTGAAAGCAATTGAAACAAACAAGATGATGTTCTTGTTCTATGCAATCAAGTGAAAATGCAACCTTGGGATGGCTGTTTTGGATTTCGTCATGTTAGCTTTGGATACTTGAATTGGGAATTCTGTGTGGTCGGTTCTGTGTATCATGCGTTGGTTGCAGCTATCAATGAGCATATAGCATTACACTCAAAAGCTAAAACATATCTTAATAGACTTATATGAAGACTCATGATGTCTGAACCCAATGGGAAGAGCTTAAGCAGGGATTGATGTGAGTTATGACAATCTGTGTACAGTGACATGGAATAGGCATATATAATTGCATAAATTAATGCAAAAAGGTGAAAATACTATTATTTGCTAGTGCTTCTATAGTCTTGAATCTCACCATTCTCATCAATCTCAACCCATTGGGGCACCATCTCAATTCCATATCTTAGATACACTAGTGCTAATTAAAGCCAATTAAAGTGTCAGTATGCGGCTGAAGTATGGGAGGAATCCAAAGGAAATCCATACAAGTGTGTGGAGAACAAGCATACTCCTTGTAGATGTTGCCCTTGGTTGGATTCAAACCCAGAACCCCAGGGCTGGATCTCTTCTGCTAAGCCATCATGCCGCCAGTGTTTAATGCAAAATGGAAACTGCATCCCCTACTGTAGACGATAGGAATAATAGCAGTCACAGAGCTGTTTTGAAATGAGGTTGGTATTCACATAATTTATGGTAGAGGATACATCATGCCTTATAATACAGACCAAGGCTAATACAGAACCTATGAAGGTAAAGCCGAACTTTTTAAAATAGCTCATTCAGCTGCCAGCTACCTCTCGTGACCACCCTTCCATAGACATCCATACTTAGCTGAGCATGCATGTGTTCTGAATGCAGCTCATCCCCCAAGAACAATAGTAGCAGGCATGATGAAATCCAACTGCCCAATCCTTCTCTCCCAATGTTAGCCATTGAGGGCAAGTCAGGAGATGATCATACACATTAGATGGTTGTCTGCTTCTGCTGAAATTGGTGGGTCTGGCAGACATTAATCTTATGTGTATGATCATCTTAAGAGGGAGATTTCTATCTATAATTCATTAATAGTTTGACATAAGGGGCTTAGGCAGGGTGCTGAAACTCCTTAAAGAGGCTTGCTTCTAAGGCATCGCACTGAGCCAGACAGAATCCTTCTCCATACTTATGAAGGGGGCTCACTCAGATAGCTGTCTATTAGCTGATGGATAATAGCTGATGGATATTTGGTCTGGCTATATTCCCTTGTCAAATCCCAATTGTTTGAAACTCAGATGTTTACTCATAGGGAGCCACTTCCAATAGGTGGCACTAATGGGATAGCTCTCTTTTTAGGGAGATACCTCTTTGCATATTTGTTTCCCATGGAGCATTGCCCATAAGTTTCCATACCATGGAGTACTTCCAGTAAATCTCCATACAGGACTGGTTTAGTTAAGGATATTCAGCACCATGCCTAAGCTGATTCCAAGGCATTGCACTGAGCCAGCCAGAATCCTACTCTGTACTGATGTTACGGTCCGCTATGAAGGTCAGTGTTAAGGGGCAGATTGCTGTAGAGGCCACTGTTAAGGGGGCGGTGTGTTGTGGAAATCACTGTTAAGGAGATGCGGTACTGTGGAGGTCACTAATAAAGGGGCAGCCGCTGTGGAGGTCACTTTTAAAGGGGCAGGCCGCTGTGAAGGTCACTGTTGAGGGACAGGATGCTGTGGAGGTCACTGTTAAAGGGGCAGGCGCTGTGGAGGTCTCTGTTAAGGGGCAGGGAATGGTGGAGGTCACAGTTAAGGGGACGATCCGCTATAAAGGTCAGTGTTAAGGGGCGGGGTGCTGTAGAGGTCACTGTTAAGGGGGCAGGGTGTTGTGGAGATCACATTTTAAGGGAACGGAGCTCTGTAGAGGTCACGGTTAAGGGGGGGGGGGGGGGGAGAAATCACTGTTAAGGAGACAGGGTACTGTGGAGGTCACAAATAAAGGGCCGGCCACTGTGGAGGTCACTGTTAAAAGGGCGGGCGCTGTAGAGGTCACTGTTAAGGGGCGGGAGACTGTGGAGGTCACTATTAAAGGGGCATCTGCTGTGGAGGTCACTGTTAAGGGGGTGGGTTATTGTTGAAATCACTCTTAAGGAGACGGGGTACTGTGGAGATCATTAATAAAGGGGCGAATGCTGTGGATGTCACTGTTAAAGGGGAGGGCGCTGTGTATGTTACTGTTTGGGGACAGGCTGCTCTGGAGGTCACTGTTAAAGGGGTGGGCACTGTGGAGGTAACTGTTAAGGGAGGAGAGGACTGTGGAGGCCACTATTTAAGGGGCAGCTGGGTACTGTGAGGTCACTGTTAAGGGAACATGGTAGAGTGGAGGTCACTGTTAAGGGAGCGGCTTAATGTGGCAGTCACTGTTAAAGGGGCAGTCACTGTGGAGGTCTCTGTTAAAGGGGCTGGGGATGGTGGAGGGCACAGTTAAGGGGACTGTAACCTATGGTCAGTGTTAAGGGGCAGGTGCTGTAGAGGTCACTGTTAAGGGGGTGTACCCCTGTGGAGGTCACTGTCAAGGGGGTGGGGTGCTGTGGAACTCACTGTTAAAGGGGCAGGCTGCTGTAAAGGTCAAAGTTAAGGGAGTGGGCTGCTGTGGAGGTCCTTCTTTAAGGAGGCAGGGCGCTGTGGGAGATCAGTGTAAAGGGGTGGTGGGCTGTGGAGGTCACTGTTAAGAAGGCGGGGTTTACAGATGTCACTGTAATAGGGGATACTATCGATATCTTTTAACGACACACACAAACATTAAATGAAATAGATGAAATATACCCGTGTGAAGCCGGGTCTTTCTGATAGTATATATATATATATATACATACATACAGTATATATATATATATATATATATATATATATATATATCCCTTTAATATCAATGATTACTGACCTGTACTAAATGGAATGGAGTACACAAAGCTTCCGGGAATTTGTTCAGCAGCTCGGCGGTACCACAGGGGGAAGTGGTCGGCATTGTAAATGCTCTCTCTGTCCTCGGATGTAAGAAAATCTCTTGAAACAGAAGAAACATATAGACATGTTACTCTTTTTTTAGAGACCCTTCATGACAAGACAATAGAAAGAAATCACAATAGAATAAAAAATATGCTTATTTTCCGTTCTGCACAATAAAATAAGATCAAATTGTGCAACACAGCAGCTCATGGAGCAAAATGGAGACCTATGATGGACTCCATGCATCTTACCCCAAAGTTTCTCAGATAAGTCCTCAACAAGATATTAACGAGTCAAATTTGTAAGTTGGCTAAAATTCTAAGGTGTTCTGTTATTAAGGTGTTCATATATTAAGATAAGCAGACCAAGGCTTAGAAGAGACTAACAGTTGCCTACAGCACATATACAGTTCTAGCATCAAAGTTAAGGTTTTGTAGCATGCATCATGTATTAATCTCAACATGTTGAAAAATGTGTGATCTAAGGCTAGGTGCACATCTGTGGCCAAATGAAGACACTGTCAGCGCCTTATGGATCCCATCTATCACATTATACATAGAACATCATTCTGGCCACAGAGTAAGTAAATTAGGTGGATTTTCGGAATATTCTAGGTATAATGCTATGGATTTTTGAATACCTTGTCTATATGACAAGATATTCCGCGGTTTGAAGCGCAGACTGCTCTCATTCGAGCGCTACTTACTCTTTAAGATTACACTGCGAATTGTTCTGAAATTTTCGGATGCACAATACCTGAGCATAGGTCATCAATATGTACTGGCCAGTGGCGTAGCTAGAAATGACTGGGCTCCACAAATTTTTTTTTGAATGGGTAATTTTTTCACAACACCTTCCTTTCATGCCGCCCCCATTCCTGAGGCTAGTAAAGATCGCTCTCTCAGACCAGGCCCGGCAGCTGTTCCATCCGTTTCCTACACTGTCTATACTGTCACTGTACATCATTTCATTGTGTAATACTGTTAAGGGGGCCCTGACCAAATCTTTTAGTCCTCCTCCTCCTGGATGGGCCCCTTTTGGGTCAGGGCCCCAAAGCAGCAGCTTCCCCTGCTTCCCTTATAGCTACGCCCCTGGTACTGGCTGCACAATTCCTTAAAGGGACACTGACAGGCCCAAAAAGCATATTTAGGTATATATATGACAGTACAGGTCTTATAAAGTGTATTAGAATCATCTAAGTATCCTCCCTGTCCACCTTATAAATACAGTAAAATGAAGTTTTATAACCTGCTTGAATCGTGTTCAATCTGCCCAAGGGGCGGCGTTTCATCTCAACTTGCGCCCAGCCAGCCGCCCCCCAACTGCCGTTTGAAGCGCCGCCCAGCTCATCAATATTCACTTCGCTGGGCGGCTACTAGTGTCCCCGACGCAAGATCCGGCGCATGCCCAATACAATACTATGGGCATCGGCCTCCGGCTCATCTTCAGCGCATGCGCCCGGCACCCTCACTGGCCGGGATCGCATCGCGCCTGCGCACAGTCTGATTCTCAGAGGCCGATGCAGCCTCTGCTTTATGCGCATGCGCCGGGCACAGTTCATAGCAGCGCTTCAGAGCGCTGCTCTGTTACATCTCAAAAGGGGTTAATTAGTGCGCAGGCGCGATATGATTAGTGCGGATTAGTGCGCTGCCCAGCGAAGTGAATATTGATGAGCTGGGCGGCGCTTCAAACGGCAGTTGGGGTGAGGCTGGCTGGGCGCAAGTTGAGATGAAACACCGCCCCTTGGGCAGATTGAACACGATTCAAGCAGGTTATAAAACTTCATTTTACTGTATTTATAAGGTGGACAGGGGGGATACTTAGATGATTCTAATACACTTTATAAGACCTGTACTGTCATATATATACCTAAATATGCTTTTTGGGCCTGTCAGTGTCCCTTTAAGTAATTATTATTTCTGAACTGAGGAAAATAAACTGTCAGATGAAATGCAGAATGTAAAAGTAAATTCCCCATTAAAAGTGCCGTGTCTGAACCAGGAAGAAGTACAGCGGCGTTTTAAAAAGATAAAAATAGACAAATCGCGGGGATCAGATGGCATACACCCTTGTATACTAAGAGAATTAAGTAATGTCATAGCCAGACCCTTATTTCTGATATTTAAGGACTCTATACTGACAGGGAGTGTTCCACAGGATTGGTGCATAGCAAATGTAGCGCCAATATTCAAAAAGGGGTAAAAAAAAGAGCCCGGAAATTAAAGGGCCGGTAAGTTTAGCACCTGTTATGGGTAAACTGTTTGAAGGTTTTCTAAGAGATGCTACTGTATATTTGAGAACCTCAATGAAAATAAGCAAATAACACAATATCAGCATGGATTTGTGAGGGATCAGTTATGTCAAACTAATTTAATCAGGTTCTAGATTTGACCACAGCGAGTCAATGGATGTCGTATATCTGGACTTCTCCAAAGCATTTGACACTGTACCACAGAAAAGGTTAGTATATAAAATGAGAATGCTTGGACTGGGGGAAAATGTCTGCATGTGGGTAAGTAACTGGCTGAGTGATAGAAAACAGAGGGTGGTTATTAACGGTACACACTCAGATTGGGTCACTGTCACTAGTGGGGTACCTCAGAGGTCAGTATTGGGCCATATTCTCTTCAATATATTTATTAATGATCTTGTAGAAGGCTTGAACAGTAAAATATTAATTTTTGCAGATGACACTAAACTGTGTAAAGTAATTAACAAGGAAGAGGACAGTATACTACTACAGAGGGATCTGGATAGATTAGAGGCTTGGGCAGAGAAGTGCCAGAGGAAGTTTAACACTGACAAATGTAAGATTATGCACATGGGAAGGAATAATGCAAGTCACCCGTACATACTAAATGGTAAAACACTGGGTAACACTGACATGGAAAAGGACCTAGGAATTTTAGTGAACAGCAAAATAAGCTGGAAAAACCAGTGTCAGGCAGCTGCTGCCAAGGCCAATAAGATAATGGGTTGCATCAAAAGGGGCATAGATGCCCGTGATAAGAACATAGTCCTACCACTTTACAAATCACTAGTCAGACCACACATGGAGTACTGTGTATAGATCTGGGCTCCTGTGAACAAGGCAGACATAGCAGAGCTGGAGAGAGTTCAGAGGAGGTCAACAAAATAATAACTGGTATGGGGAGACTACAGGACCCAGAAAGATTATCAAAATTAGGATTATTCACTTTAGAAAAAAGATGATTAATGGACAATCTAATAACTATGTATAAATATATCAGGGGTCAGTACAGAGATCTCTCCCATCATCTATTTATCCCCAGGACTGTGACGGGGGAACATCCTCTGTGTCTAGGGAAAAGAAGGTTTATACACAAACATAGAAGAGGATTCTTTACGGTAAGAGCAGTGAGAGACTATGGAACTCTCTGCCTAAGGAGGTGGTGATGGATGTATTTCTGGAGTGTAATAATATTACAGGTTATAGTTATTCGATTTCTGGAGAGGTTGTTGATCAAGGGAGTTATTCTGATTACTTGATTGAAGTCGGGAAGGAATTTTTCCCTTAAAATGAGGAAAATTGGCTACTTCCCAGTTTTTTTGCCTTCCTCTGGATCAACTTGCAGGATAACAGGCTGAACTGGATGGACAGATGTCTTTTTTCAGACTTACAAACTATGTTACTATATTACTATGTGAGCCGATGCAGCCAACGACTGGCCTCAACAGGGATGTATCCCCAAGTGGCTTGTCACTGAGGGTCATGTGCCACTAGACAAGCCCTTTACAGACAGTGCACCACATAGTGGCCACAATAGACACAATGTAAATATATACTGCATAATAGACTTGCTAATGTATGGCTAGCTTCACATTAACCAAGCGCATCTGTCTTCCTCCTATTTCTTGTGTTGGAGGCATATAAATCATTTCTCTACATCTGCAGGAATGTGGCCCAATGACTTGCAGCAGATGGTAAGATAAGCCAAAGCAACACACCACAGAGCACTGCATTCAAAGCAGCTAAGCCAATTCTACAAACAACCTAACACAAAACTGCTGTGTTCTGAGCTCAAGGTCAGGGAGAATAAGCAATGCTTCAGTCTAAACTCAAGAACATAAAAACCAAACAAAGAAAGTAGGCATTAAACAAATTAGCTGGAGGGAATTCCACCACTGGGGCGCAGAGCATCTGAAAGCTATAATCTCATACAGTTTAGGATCTACATTAGGGAATCCGCTCAGTATTTTTATACTGTCCCAGTTTAGCGATTCAGTTAGTTGCCAAGGGTTAGAACCTTATATTTACATATGTGTTGCTATTAAAGGGGTTGTTTCATATAACCTATTAAGAGAATGATGAGTTACTAGAGGAGGGGATATCTTGTTCAGGGTCCTTATCTCAAGTACAGAGTGATTACAAAAAGCATTTCTCGTCCTGGAGGACCTGCCCTGTCCTGCATTACATGGGCAATCCATTGATATGAATGGGCACTGCGTAATTTAAAATTTACCCTATGGTGTCGCTTCTGAGAAACTGAGCACACACTCATAGATTTTCCCCAGGCAATAACTAATCATTGGGTAGCCGAACAGGGGCGAGGGGAGTCTTCGAACAAGCAGGGATTGTCCCCAAAAAAAGAACTCCTTTAAAGGGGTTATCCAGGAAAATATATTTATGACTTATCCTCAGGATAGGTCACCAGTTTTAGATCAGCTGTAGAAGAGTCTTTGAGCTCTGCAGTCTCTTCCTAGGCCAGTGACATCACTGTACATCGGTCACATGGCCAAGTTGCAGCTCAGCACCATTCAAGTCAATAGGGCTGAGCTGCAATACTAAGCACTGCCACTTTAAGATGTACAGCGCTATCCTTGGAAAGCTGTTGGGAGCCTGCGCTCACCATAGCTTCAGTGAGCACAGTCCCGCACAATCACACAAAATGGAAGTTGATTTTACGTTTCAGAGGAGAGAGAAGAAGGAATCTTCCACCAAAAAGCAATAATTTTTGGACAGTTATTTAATTAAGAAAAAACAGGCTCTTTGAAGCCACCGCCTACCATCTGTTTACCCATAGCCATGTACATCACTGTCACTTTGACATTACTAATGGTGTCTTGGTGTTAAAGAGCTTGAAAGGCGTTGGAAACAGACCTAGGAGACCCCAGGGTGTCAAACATGACTTTTCAGAGCAAAATGGGGAACCTTTACATCAGACCGAATTTATTTTGACTGATTTGAATCGGATGGGTGATTCGAGAGAATTGGACCCAAGTCAAATTTCTGTATGGAGGACCCCTTTGTAATAACTCAAGAATAATTTACTAATACTGTATTTGAAAATGGATTCCACTTATAAAACATTCTTGATTCACTGTGATAGTAAATTAAGTTTTATTTACCATTTGCCCATCAACCATGAGGCAACCATTGGTCATTACTTACTTGTAAGTGAGCTGCTCTGGTCCCACAAAAAGATTCACACGAGTGAGTCCAGTGCGCGTTCCCAGGAAAGCAATCTCTACATCTTTGTCTGAATTTCTAGATGAAAATTCAGGAAACACAGAAAACTATTTAAGACGTATGTTCCTACTGCCATATTTGTAACAAATGGGTGGGTTGGATTGCTGAACTAGATTACAATCAATAGCTACTGGCCCAAGACTAATTTGTATATAAACAATTGCAATATAGAAGAAGGTTGAGTTGATAGATATGGACACAGGTGTTAACATACTAGGCACCATGTACGACATGGCATGCTTATATATCTAACATCAAGTTTGAATAACCTTGAATATCCATAATTCTGAAGTTCTTTTGTATTTTCTCCAACATTTGGAAAGATGGGGTACCAGAGATGGCCGAATACAGTGCAACTAGGCATTCTTTTACAAGAGCTATAATCCAATCGTGATACTGAGGACTAATTGTCCTATCCTGCAGGTCTACCCATAAGCACACTGAAAAATAAGGCCCTATAGGTGTTCAATGTTAGGCCTCATGCACATGGCCGTTGTTTGGGTCCACATCCAAGTCGCTGTTTTTGTGGCTCGGATGCGGACCTATTTACTTCAATGGGGCCGCAAAAAATGCGGACAGCATTCCGTGTGCTGTCCGCATCCGTTGCTCCGTTCCGTGTCCTATTCTTGTCCGTTTTGCGGACAAGAATAGGCATTTCCACAATGGGCCGCCCGTTCCATTCTGCAAATGCGGAAGGCACACGGGCGGCTTCTGTTTTCTGCGGATCCACGGTTTGCGGACCGCAAAAAACTGAACGGTCGTGTGCATGAGGCCTTAGACAGAGGATCCTTGGACCCACCAGAGGAAAAGAATTTTGGGGTATAACCCCTAATTATTAAAGACTAATATGTTTTGAATCAATATAATGGACCCTAGGGGTAAGTGATTTCCAGAGACAGCTTCAAATGGGATTTTTCTCCTGGACCTTTGGTGCCCACTTTGACTTCAGGGACTGGGCCAACTGGAAGATCCTCTGGTACTCTGGTGGGCCAGTTTGGTAAATGTTAGTAATCTCATTGGCTTCACCCATGGATCTAAATGAATTTATATTGACGTTTATTGCTTCCATTGTGCCATACATGTTACACATACTCACTCCGATTTGTTTAGTGCCAGGCTAGTCCAGTAAGCTTCCAGTGGAGCACTGACCACAGCATCAAACAAAACCTCTTGTATAAGCTCCTTGTCACCTGCACCAGAAAGATACATAGTGAGCATCCAGAAACTATTTAAACCTATACCTTAGAGGGTAGAACAAGGTTAAATGAACAATCACTTCTGATCTACATATTTATTTCTTGGCACCGAAATGTCATGCTGCAAACAGAAAGCATTATACAGTATACCATAAGAGGCAATATTTCAAACATCTCGATTTACTCATTATAGAGTATGAGCACCATGCGCAGAAATACACATACTTACACGCTTTGGTATGCTATCAATGAGGTTATTAATGGTTGTCTGAGGGATGTTCTGCCGTTCTGAATGCACTTGTGCATGCAAATCATCAATTACCAACCAATGATGTCCAACATGTGCTTGATGGGAGTCAGGTCTATATAAGCTGCAGGCCATCGTAGCACATTAAGGCCATGCAGGCTGCTCACAGTATCAAGAGCAGCATGCAGCCTGGCATTGTCCTGCTGAAAAATGGCTCCTCTCAGATTTTGGAGAAATGTCTGTACCACTGGTTTCACAACCAAATCAATGTAATGCTGAGCCGAGCCGTTTGTGTTCTTGAAATAAGGACAAGAGAGGTCTGGTTACTGTACATTATGCCACCCTCTCACCATAGTGCAGGAAGTAGGACTGGTATGATGTTCTCTTGTGAAGGTGTAACGGTTACGTCCACACACACACAGGGGGAAGAGTAGTGACCACTGCGCTCCACCCTCACCCCTGGCCCTGCCTACTTGCCTCACGAGTCCTGATGACAGGGGACAACTGGACGGCAGTCCCTAACTTAGGATATGTGCAGGGAAGACAGACAAGACAAAAAACGGAACATGAACGGACCGGGTCAGAACCAAGAGAGCTACGCAGTACAACGGATTAAGCAAAGAATGGTCAGGAGAAGCCGGGGTCAAATACCAGGAGAGTAGCGAAGTACAAGAGGAGTCCTAAGAGAGTAGTCAGGTGAGAGCCGAGGTCACAAAACCAGGATGTATGCGCAGTACAGGAGGAGCAGGCAGAGGATCGTCAGGGAACAGGATCAGGTAAATATTCAGTAGTCCAACAAATAGCCAGGAACCTAGAAATTAACAGGCAACCTGTAGCCAGCAGGCTGCCTGTATTCATAGTGGGGAGTGAGGGTCATGTGACGTGGCCAGCGTCACATGACCGACAGACCAACCAGTCGAGCACCGAGTGATCAGCTCGGCGCTCAAGGCAGACTAGGAGCAGGGAGCCACCCAGCTAGTAAAGCCGCCCTGGGAATGAGGTCAAACACAGAACCTCATTCCAAAAGCTAAGCAACAGTTCTGCGGGCAATGGGGGACCGAGTGCACCTTCGGAACCCCGTGACAGTACCCCCCCTTTTACGAGGGGCCACCGGACCCAAGACTTCAGGCGATGGCTTTTCAGGGTGTTCTAAATGAAATTTACGAACAAGTCTAGGAGCATGAACCTCCCTGGCAGGTACCCAAGATCTCTCTTCAGGTCCATACCCCTTCCAGTGAATCAGGTACTGCAAGGAATTACGCACCTTCCTGACATCCACTATTTTAGACACCACATACTCGACAGCATCATTGACAAGAACCGGCGGAGGCGAGGCTTTCGATGGTACTACCGGTTCAAAATATTTTTTAAGTAGAGATTTATGGAACACATTATGAATGTGGAATGACTCGGGCAGCTCCAACCTAAATGATACCGGGTTAATCACCTCCGTGATCTTATATGGACCAATAAAACGAGGAGCAAATTTTCTAGAAGCTACCTTGAGAGATAGATTCTTGGAGGACAACCATACTTTATCCCCAACCTGAAAGTTCACCCCCCTTGAACGTCTCCTATCGGCCTTGAGTTTTTGAGAACTTTGAGCCTTTTCTAGGTTCGATTGAACCCGGGCCCAAACAGTGCACAGTTCGGAGGAGAGTTTATCAGCTTCAGGGTTAGAGGAGGAGACGGACGACCCAGAATGAAAACGGGGATGAAAACCATGGTTACAAAAGAAAGGGGAGACCCCAGCAGAAGAATTGACACGGTTATTCAGAGCAAATTCAGCCAACGGAAGGAATTTGACCCATAATTGCTGGTCATCAGCAACATACAACCTCAGGAATTGTTCCACAGACTGATTAAGGCGTTCAGTCTGCCCATTACTCTCAGGATGGTAGGCGGAAGAAAAAAAGACAACGAAATTTTACATCTTTGACAGAAGGCCCTCCAGAATTTGGACACAAACTGCACACCCCTGTCCGAAACAATATTTTCCGGGATGCCATGTAAACGAACAATCTCTCTCACAAAAATAGATGCCAGGGTTTTAGCATTCGGAAGTTTAGACAGGGGAATGAAATGAACCATCTTGCTAAACCTATCGACCACTACCCAAACCACAGTCTTACCCTCCGCCAGCGGTAGGTCAGTTATAAAGTCCATCGAGATATGGGACCAGGGTCTACTGGGAATGGGTAGGGGTCGTAGGTTACCAGCAGGGCGAGTCCTAGGTGTCTTAGACCTGGCACAAACCTCACAGGCTGACACGTAGGACTTGACATCCCTCGTCAGAGTGGGCCACCAATAAGATCTAGAAACCAGATCCTTAGTGCCCTCAATACCCGGATGTCCACAAAAGGCAGAATCGTGACACTCACCCAACAGCTGGAGACGAAATTGTACGGGAACAAACAACTTATCTGTTGGGGTGGATACCGGTGCCAGATGTTGTTCAGCCTTAATGCGAGCCGAGATATCCTGGGTTAGAGCCGCTAAGAAGATGTTTGCTGGTAGGATGGATTCAGGCGGCGTCTCAGTGGGTTGAAAAGCATGGAAGCTCCGAGATAATGCGTCTGCCTTCACATTTTTACTTCCCGGCCTGAACGTAATGGAGAAATCAAAACGGGTAAAAAACAGAGCCCATCGGGCTTGTCGGGATTCAACCTCTTAGCGGACTCGAGAAACATTAGGTTTTTATGGTCAGTGACAACAGTTACTCGATGCCTTGCCCCCTCCAAAAAATGTCTCCACTCCTCAAATGCCCATTTAATGGCCAACAGCTCCCTATTCCCTATGTCGTAGTTTCTCTCCGTGGGAGAGAATTTCCTAGAGAAGAAGGCACACGGTCTCAGGTTAGTGAGGCTAGCAGGACCTTGTGAAAGGACTGCTCCTGCGCCGTCCTCGGACGCATCCACCTCCACAATAAAGGGTCTCTCCTGATCAGGCTGGATCAGAATGGGAGCGCTACTAAATGCCTTTTTTAATGTTTCAAATGAAGAAATGGCCTTGGTAGACCAATTCTCCAAATCCGCCCCTTTCTTAGTAAGGTCGGTCAATGGCTTAGCAATTACAGAAAAATTCATGATAAATTTACGGTAGTAATTAGCGAAACCCAAAAACCGTTGTAAAGCCTTTAAGGATGAAGGCCTTACCCATTCCTTAATTGCTAAAACCTTACCAGGATCCATCTTAAAGGCGTGAGGAGTCAAAACATGCCCTAGAAACAGTATCTCCTGTACACCAAAGACACATTTCTTTTGCTTAGCGGATAGCTGGTTCTTCCTCAACACCTCTAATACTTGTTTGACATGGGACACATGAGATTCGAAATCAGGAGAGAATATCAAAATGTCGTCAAGATAGACAATAATAAATTTACCTAAGAGCTCCCTAAGAATATCGTTCATTAAGTTTTGGAACACAGCTGGGGCATTGCTGAGTCCAAAAGGCATCACCTGATATTCAAAGTGTCCTATCGGAGTATTGAACGCTGTCTTCCATTCGTCTCCCTCCTTGATTCGGATTAGATTGTATGCCCCTTTCAGGTCAATCTTGGAAAACCAGGTTGCCCCCAAAACCTGGTTAAATAAATCCGGAATCAATGGGAGAGAGTATCTATTTTGGACAGTGATTTTATTTAATCTCCGGTAATCAATACAAGGCCTAAGACCACCATCCTTCTTTTTAACAAAGAAAAACCCTGCTCCCATAGGAGAGACTGAAGGTCTAATATGCCCTTTAGCAAGGCTCTCCTTAATATAATCTTCCATAGCCTTGCGTTCGGGCCCTGAAAGATTATAAATTCGACCTTTAGGAAATTCGGCACCCTCAATTAGCTCTATGGCGCAATCATAAGGTCTATGGGGGGGTAGAACCTCTGGAGTAAGGGACGAGAACACATCAGAATATTCCTTAATAACAGAGGGTAATGTATTAGACCTTACTGAAACCCCAGCCTGGACCACGGACAAGCATGAGTCACACTTAGGTCCCCATTTCACCAACTCTCCTTTGGACCAATCAATTGTGGGGTTATGTAAACGGAGCCAAGGCAACCCTAGTACCACCTCAACCGGTAGGTTCTCCAGGACTAGAAGAGAACATCTCTCAGAGTGGCACACACCCACGGACAGAGAAATTTCAGAGGTACATGACCTCACCGTACCACCAATCAGGGGAGTAGCATCAATAGCCATGACATGGATAGGTGTAGGTAAAGCAAACATTGGAATACCCAATTTACAAGCAAACTCAAAGTCAATAAAGCTGGCCGCTGAACCGGAGTCAATAAAGGCCTTACCCGGCCACTTATTAACCCCCAGAGAAATTGTTATGGGTACCAAAAGCTTACCTTTAGAAAAATCAGGGTGTACCTGGTCTTTAGGTTGTCTTGCCTTAGAAGACTTGTCAGAGAGGTCCCTCTTAGGACACTTGCTGATCCAATGGCCAGGATCTCCACAGTAGAAGCACTCTCCGCGTCTGCGACGAAGATTACCCCGGGTCATGCCAACCTGCATGGGTTCCTCGGTGGAGACCTCAGTGTTGTCCCTGGAAAAGGCCTCTGGCTGGACCACCATCTGAGAACAGAACTGTCGTTCTTGTCGTCTCTCTCTAACTCGTCTGTCAAGTCGGACAACTAGTGTCATCATCTCCTCTAAGGTCTCAGGAATTTGGTAATTGACCAATAGATCTTTTAAATTATCAGATAGACCAGACCTAAACTGACTCTTCAGGGCTGGTTCATTCCATCCTGAGGGGACACACCACCGTCTGAATTGGGTGCAATACTCCTCCGCAGGGAGATGGCCCTGAACCAGTGCCCTAAGAGCTGTTTCGGCTACCAGGGCCCTGTATGGTTCGTCATAGAGGGTACCCAGGGCCTGAAAAAAACCCTCCACAGAAGTTAGACAACTGGCCCCAGGAGGTAACGAAAATGCCCAGTCCTGGGGATCACCCTGTAGTAGAGAAATGATAATCCCCACGCGTTGCCTCTCGGGACCGGAGGACATGGGGCGCAAACGTAAGTAGAGTTTGCAATTTTCCTTAAAGGAGAGAAACCTCTTCCGGTCTCCAGAAAAGGGTTCTGGGAGCTTGATCTGGGGTTCAAAATATGGACTGGAGGACAGAGGAGTGGAAGAACCTTGCCCTAACTCACAAGAACGGAGTTTCTCTCCTAGCTCCTGCACCCTCTGTGTCAAGTTAGAGACATGGTCAGTCAGGGTAGTAAGAGGATTCATGATACAGTGGTTATTGGGCCTGTTAATCTGTAACGGTCACGTCCACACACACACAGGGGGAAGGGTAGTGACCACTGCGCTCCACCCTCACCCCTGGACCTGCCTACTTGCCTCACGAGTCCTGATGACAGGGGACAACTGGACGGCAGTCCCTAACTTAGGATATGTGCAGGGAAGACAGACAAGACAAAAAATGGAACATGAACGGACCGGGTCAGAACCAAGAGAGCTACGCAGTACAACGGATTAAGCAAAGAATGGTCAGGAGAAGCCGGGGTCAAATACCAGGAGAGTAGCGAAGTACAAGAGGAGTCCTAAGAGAGTAGTCAGGTGGGAGCCGAGGTCACAAAACCAGGATGTATGCGCAGTACAGGAGGAGCAGGCAGAGGATCGTCAGGGAACAGGATCAGGTAAATATTCAGTAGTCCAACAAATAGCCAGGAACCTAGAAATTAACAGGCAACTTGTAGCCAGCAGGCTGCCTGTATTTATAGTGGGGAGTGAGGGTCATGTGACGTGGCCAGCGTCACATGACCGACAGACCAACCAGTCGAGCACCGAGTGATCAGCTCGGCGCTCAAGGCAGACTAGGAGCAGGGAGCCACCCAGTTAGTAAAGCCGCCCTGGGAATGAGGTCAAACACAGAACCTCATTCCAAAAGCTAAGCAACAGTTCTGCGGGCAATGGGGGACCGAGTGCACCTTCGGAACCCCGTGACAGAAGGCCTCTTCATTGCATTGCCCACATTGTCTCCAGACCAATCTCTGGTTATCATTACATCCAATACAAAAGCAGGACTCATCGCTGAAGGGGACAGAACTTCATTCCAACTTAGATTGCCGTCTTGCCGTGTACCATGATAGTCTTTGAGAACCGTGGCATGAGCAGTGATGGTCAGTTCGCAGTGTTCGCCAATGAACACATACGGGCTGCCGTCTTTAGTAAGGTAGACTCACCCGCCGCCGGGGGCCTTCATCGGGCTGTTCTCGGAACTGCCTGCTCCCGGTGACTGCATTTGATTTCAGACCGGCTTCCAGCACAGGCACAGGTAAGGGGTTACCTGTGCATCGTCGGACGGGTGAGTCTACCTTACTAAAGATGGCAGCCTGCATGTGTTCGCCCGGCATGCAGCCCGCAATGTAACACCTATAGCTGGACATCTGACTTGTAGCCCAGTGATGTGCAAACACCTTCTGATGGTTTTTGTAGACTGTTTGCCACCCTAGGCTTAGGATGTAATGTCTAATTTCACTTGCAGTATAGAATGGATCACTGTGCAGCATTCTTCTTATCTGATAATCCATCCATGCAGAGGTTTTTCTCTCTGCATCTCTTGCTGTCATTTCAGTTCATCATTGTTCTCCCAACCACCGAGACACTCAACCTGGAACAATGGGGAGAACTTGGCCTAGGCGCCAAGCGATCAGCCAGAGTGATAAACCAAGGTCTCTCAGTTCAAGGATTCCGTACCTTTCAGTTTGCAAAAAGTGGAGATAACCAGTGATGAGCGGCAGGGGCAATATTCTAATTCGCGATATTTCGCGAATATTTGGGTAAATATTCGTCATATATTCACGAATTAAAGAATTTGTGATCTCCAGTCATTGTTTTCTTGATTGCGAAAATCGGCAATCGGAAAATTTGCGATACAAAAATTTGCGATCAACACTACTCCTAAAGTCAAAGATATTGCAGGCTTCTCATTGGCCCACAAGCAAAAAGTAGTGAGGGATCATGGTTACTGATGAAAAAAATCTAGAATATTCGCGATTACAAAGATATAGCACTATATTCTAGATATTTGCGAATTCTCGAAGTGCCAATATTCGCAATAAAAATTTGCGATTAGAATTTTTACGATCAACACTAGGGATAACTGGCAAGTCAACAAATTAGAAGTATTGCGCAATAATCCCACATGACTTGATCCGATATTTCAGGTTTTATGTGGCTAAAAAACTTTTCGTTTTCAGTCTGGCTTCTATGCCCCTCCCACATGCCACAGATTGGAGCTACAGTAGTTGCTTGAAAATTTGAACATCTGCAGATCTTAGCAACACCTGTTACTACCTCGATTTGCATAAACTTATGGCTTGTCCTCTTGGTGTTGCAATTATATATACATATATACAGTACAGACCAAAGGTTGGACACACCTCATTCAAAGAGTTTTCTTTATTTTCATGACTATGAAGGCATCAAAACTATGAATTAACACATGTGGAATTATATACATAACAAACAAGTGTGAAACAACTGAAAATATGTCATATTCTAGGTTCTTCAAAGTAGCCACCTTTTGCTTTGATTACTGCTTTGCACACTCTTGGCATTCTTTTGATGAGCTTCAAGAGGTAGTCCCCTGAAATGGTCTTCCAACAGTCTTGAAGGAGTTCCCAGAGAAGCTTAGAACTTGTTGGCCCTTTTGCCTTCACTCTGCGGTCCAGCTCACCCCAAACCATCTCGATTGGGTTCAGGTCCGGTGACTCTGGAGGCCAGGTCATCTGGCGCAGCACCCCATCACTCTCCTTCATGGTCAAATAGCCCTTACTTTCAAAGTTTTCCCAATTTTTTGGCTGACTGGCTGACCTTCATTTCTTAAAGTAATGATGGCCACTCGTTTTTCTTTACTTAGCTGCTTTTTTCTTGCCATAATACAAATTCTAACAGTCTATTCAGTAGGACTATCAGCTGTGTATCCACCTGACTTCTCCTCAACGCAACTGATGGTCCCAACCCCATTTATAAGGCAAGAAATCCCACTTATTAAACCTGACAGGGCACACCTGTGAAGTGAAAACCATTTCAGGGGACTACCTCTTGAAGCTCATCAAGAGAATGTCAAGAGTGTGCAAAGCAGTAATCAAAGCAAAAGGTGGCTACTTTGAAGAACCTAGAATATGACATATTTTCAGTTGTTTCACACTTGTTTGTTATGTATATAATTCCACATGTGTTAATTCATAGTTTTGATGCCTTCATAGTCATGAAAATAAAGAAAACTATTTGAATGAGAAGGTGTGTCCAAACTTTTGGTCTGTACTGTATATATATATATATATATATATATACTGTATATATATATACACATGTACACCTATATATGCTACCTGTAATTGTAACCCTGTCTGTAATGATAATATGATAATGAGATAACTACTGAAAAGCCATTTTATCTTCTAATGACACGTTCACTTTAAAGCAATGGGTATTTCTCTTTAGCATTATCTATGGCTATAAAAGACTAAAAAAAATAATAAAGACTGCTGATTTTTTTTCCACATTAGTGCATGATGAGGCCTACTAGGACCACCAAGCAGATCTGTACCATAGAAGGAGCAGAATACAGGCAAGTAATTGTCAGTATAGAGTACAACCCTGATTTCCAATTTATTTAATAATTAGCACTTACATTCTAATAATGGCTCTTTTCCTGTGAGGTATTTTTTAATAGCTTTCAGCTGTGTGAGGTGCCGATGTTCTGGGTGCAAGTCAGTATTGCAGTAGGTCCTAGAAATAGGAAGCGGTTAGTTGTCCTTCAGCATTTTATACACTGTGTATTAATAAGCTTCTGGTTTAATACAGCTACTGTACTTACCACTCATCGGCTAAGGAAACATCGGGATGTTCTAAATCATGTAAACCTGGAAAATGCAAACCGGTCAGAAGACTATCAATAATCTTTATCATACATGTTGACGTGACCAAGGTGAAATGGTGCTTTAAAGAGCAGATGCATCGAATACATCATGAAAACAAAAAAAGAGTTGCAGTAGAGGGGTCATGGGAGTTTATTCTAAAACACTAGAAGGAGAGTCAGAAAAGGAACCTCTAGGTAGTCAAAAAGTATACAGAGATGAGGATAAAGGAGGACACGTGTGCAGAACCCCGGATAGGGGATGCTACAAATTGACACCTTGTCATTGTTTCTTATGGCTAGCTTTCCATGTTCCTATTTAAAATATGTCCTCCTTACTAACTATTGTATTTATACAACTATTAACTTATATTGCATTTGATACAATGTGCCTGGTATCCTGCAGGTGACGTAGCTCTGGCAGAGTCCTAGTGACAAGGCATTCTATTATGTTTCCCCCTTTGGGCAGAAGTGGGCTTATCTGCTTCCCATCAAGTGAGAGGTTTTTCAGGAAGTTGAGTTGAAGTTGGAGTCCTAAGGGACAAGACATGGCACAGCGAGGGGATGTATTTCCCCCTCTCCTGCTGCAGGAGCCCAGGAAGCAACTTATAGATCACAATGCTCTTTGCTTTTGACTGAAGTATAGACTTTATTTACATGAGAGGGAAAGCGGACAAGAAACAGATAACACACTTAAGCCATATACAGTCATGTGAAAAAATTAGGACACCCTTTGAAAGCATGTGGTTTTTTGTAACATTTTTAATAAATGGTTATTTCATCTCCGTTTCAACAATACAGAGAGATTAAAGTAATCCAACTAAACAAAGAAAACTGAAGAAAAGTCTTTTCAAGATCTTCTGTAAATGTCATTTTACAAAAATGGCTATTCTAACTGAGGAAAAAGATAGGACACCCTCACATGTATTCCCTCTTAAATTGGCTCAGATCTCACACAGGTATATCACACCAGGTGCACATAATTAGTAGATCGTTACTCTGCATGTTGAATGAGGCTTGCCCTATTTAAACCTCAGACATTTAGTTTGGTGTGCTCCTGACTGTTGAAGTGAGAGTGAGCACCATGGTGAGAGCAAAAGAGCTGTCAGAGGACTTCAGAAAAAAGATTGTAGCAGCCTATGAGTCTGGGAAGGGATTTAAAAAGATCTCAAAAGATTTTGAAATCAGCCATTCCACTGTCCGGAAGATAGTCTACAAGTGGAGGGCTTTCAAAACAACTGCCAACATGCCCAGGACTGGTCGCCCCAGCAAGTTCACCCCAAGAGCAGACCGCAAGATGCTAAAAGAGGTATCCAAAAACCCTAAAGTGTCATCTCGAGAACTACAGCAGGCTCTGGCTACTGTTGATGTAGAAGTACATGCCTCTACAATCAGAAAGAGACTGTACAAGTTTAACTTGCATGGGAGGTGTGCAAGGAGGAAACCTTTGCTTTCCAAGAGAAACATCGAGGCCAGACTGACATTTGCCAGCGATAAAGTTGACAAAGACCAGGACTTCTGGAATAATGTTCTTTGGACAGATGAGTCCAAAATTGAATTATTTGGACACAACAGCAGAGGACATGTTTGGCGTAAACCAAACACAGCATTCCAAGAAAAGAACCTCATACCAACTGTGAAGCATGGAGGTGGAAGTGTCATGGTTTGGGGCTGCTTTGCTGCAGCAGGACCTGGTCAGCTCACCATCATAGAATCCACGATGAATTCTACTGTGTATCAGAAGGTGCTTGAAGAACATGTGAGACCATCAGTTAGAAAATTAAAGCTGAAGCGGAACTGGACCATGCAACATGACAATGACCCAAAACATACTAGTAAATCAACCAAAGATTGGCTGAAAAAGAAGAAATGGAGAGTCCTGGAATGGCCAAGTCAAAGTCCAGATTTGAATCCCATTGAGATGCTGTGGGGTGACTTGAAAAGGGCTGCACGTGCAAGAAACCCCTCAAACATCTCACAGCTGAAAAAGTTCTGCATTGAGGAGTGGGGTAAAATTTCCTCAGACCGATGTCGAAGACTGGTAGATGGCTACAAGAACCGTCTCACTGCAGTTATTTCAGCCAAACGAGGTAACACTCGCTATTAGGGGCAAGGGTGTCCTATCTTTTTCCTCAGTTAGAATAGGCATTTTTGTAGAATGACATTTACAGAAGATCTTGAAAAGACTTTTCTTCAGTTTTCTTTGTTTAGTCGGATTACTTTAATCTCTCTGTATTGTTGAAACGGAGATGAAATAACCATTTATTAAAAATGTTACAAAAAACCACATGCTTTCAAAGGGTGTCCTAATTTTTTCACAAGACTGTAGGAACCAAGAGAAGCATTTGGACCAACCGCTGCCACCTTGCACCCTGCTGGTACCGAGTGAATTCCAACCAAGTAAAGAAACATTTATGTATTACTAAGTTCATTCAGTAAAGTTTCCCAGTCTAGACTTGTCTACTTCAACTCAATTATTGCAGCGAACCACCTCCACCCCCAGGGAGCTACAGCCTAAAATAGGACCACCATGACACAAGGACAGTACACTAGGCCATATTATACCACTCGCAGAATATACTGCGGCGTACGTTGCTCATGATTATGTCTTCACTGCCTAGCCCTGTCAATTAAAGTGCAGAGGGAGCGGCAGTTGCAGAGAGAGCAGAACCTCTACGTGTAATGGCAATGCCCACATTTCTCCTAGAACTCAATTTGCATATTTGAAAACTAGTGATGGACGAACATCGGCCGGGACGGTTTGCGAACGCGAACGAGCGTTCACGATCAAATGCTCGCGAACCACCCGCTCGCGGCAGGCCCCATTCACTTTAATGGCAGGCAAACCTGAAAAACCTTCAGGTCATATTTGCAGCCACCAAATACTTACTAGAAGTGCACAAATAGTCCCACAACATGGACAGTGACATACCAGAGGGGGATCATTGGCAAAAATTCCCACAAAAAATATGTATTTTAATCAGGGGCCATTTTTATGCGTCTTAAATGGAAACTCTGAAAAGTGTGCCCTGCTGGAGCATACTTTTTTTTATTTTAGGCCACGGGAGTACAGGCCCCAAAAATTAGGCATACACTTGACAGAAAAAAAACTTGTGATTATATGGCTGGAGGTACATTTGGTGGTCACTGGATAAAAATCTTACTGTAGGCCAGTACAGGCCCCAGAAATTTGGCATTCACCTGACAGAAAAGAACTTGTGATTATTTGGCTGGAGGTACATTAGGCGGTCACCGGATAAATTTTTTACTGTAGGCCAGTACAGGCCGCAAAAATTAGGCATTCACCTGATAGAGAAGAACTTGTGATTATTTGGCTGGAGGTACATTAGTCAGTCACCGGATAAAATTTTTACTGTAGGCCAGTACAGGCCCTAAAAATTAGGCATTCACCTGACAGAGAAGAACTTGTGATTATGTAGCTGGAGGTACATTAGGCAGTTACTGGATAAAATTTTTACTGTAGGCCACTGGAGTAGAGGCCCCAAAAATTAGGCATTCACCTGACAGAAAAGAACTTGTGATTATGTGGTGTCATAAATTCTTAAAATCATGACCTGGTGAGGTACATTAGGCAGTCACTGGATAAAATTTTTACTGTAGGCCACTGGAGTAGAGACCCCAAAAATTTGGCATTCACCTGACAGAAAAGGCCTTTTATGCCACTGTATATACATAAGACAAGGACCATTCTTTGTTCTGGGTGGTGGCGGATATGTGTGGGCTGGCATTAGGAAATTCAATTACACGTGGTCGTCACAGGTGTTGAATTCCTCCGAGATATATGCCTCATTCATTTTTAGAAATGTGAGGTAATCCACACTGTCATGAGCTAGGCAAGTGTGCTTATCGGTCACGATCCCCCCTGCTGCACTGAACGTCCTTTTGGACAGGACACTCGACGAGGGGAAAGCCAAGAGTTCCATGGAAAATTCTGCCAGCTCTGGCCACAGGTTAAGCCTGCACACCAAGTAGTCCAAGGGTTTCTCGCTTCTCAGAGCGTCCACATCGGCCGTTAACCCGATGTAGTCAGACACCTGTCGGTCTAGGCGTTCCCTGAGGGTGGAACCGGAAGGTGGCTGTCGATGTGTTGGTTGCAAGAATGATCTCATATCCGAAGTGACCAACACATCTTCAAACCGCCCTCATCTTGCAGGCGCGATAGGATTGGTACCTGCACCTGTTTTGCTATGGGTGAAAATTCCTCTGTCAGCGCCCGCAACAGCAGAATGCAGCATCTGTTGCAGCAAGGCCTGGAAATGCTGCATTCTGCCAGCTTTCTGTGATGCTCGTTAACATGTCCGCCATTTTGTATGTACCGGGGGTCTAAGTACGTTGCCACCCAGTACTGGTCCTTGCCCTTTATGCTTTTAATACGGGGGTCCCTCTTCAAACACTGGAGCATGAAGGCCCCCATTTGCACTAAATTGGAAACAGTGGAGCGCACTGGCTCCTGCTCATTGCCCAGGAGAATGTCGTCCTCGGTCTCCTCTCCCCAGCCACGGACAACACCAGGGATCCCTGAAACGTTTAGAGCCTGCTCTTCTTGCTTCTCATCCTTCTCCCCCAGCCACCATCCTCCTCTGACTCCTCTTCAGACTCCTGCTGACTTGTCTCAGATGGAGTAGCCCTCCCCCCCCGGGAATTCATTCAGCATGCGACTTGCTCATATTCCAGCTCCTGCTCCTTAACGGCTTGATCAATGACATGATGCAATGCAATCTCCAGAAAGAAGGAGTAAGGTATGATGTCACAGATGGCGCCCTGGCTGCGACTGACCAGTTTGGTGATCTCATCAAATGGCCTCAGAAGTCTGCATGCGTCACGCATGAGCAGCCACTGACGCAGTGAAAAGAAACCAAGCTCCACAGAACCTGTCCTGCTGCAGAGTTCGGACAGGTAGTCGTTAACGGCACATTGCTACTGGAGCAGCCTATCAAGCATATACAAGGTGGAGTTCTAGCACGTCGGGCTGTCACAAATCAGACGTCTGATGGGCAGGTGGTGGCACCGCTGAATGTCAGCAAGGCGAGCCATGGAGACGTATAGCGTAGGAGGAGGAGAAGAAGAGGCAGGCCTGCATGCAATCTGTGGCGGTAAAACCAAATCCACATGGGAGCCATGGGTTACATGCTTGACGGCCGTCAGAAGGTTCACCCAGTGGGCAGTAAAAGTTATGTACCTTCCCTGCCCGTGTTTGCTAGACCACGTGTCTGTGGTCTGATGTATCTTGGCACCGACACTGTGTGCCAGAGATATATTCACTTGCAGCTGAAAGTGGGCATATAGCTCTGGGATGCCCTTCTGGGAAAAATATTTCCTTCCAGGGACCTTCCATTGCGGTGTGCCAATGGCCTCAAATTTTCTAAAGGCCTCCGAGTCCACCAGTTTGTATGGCAGTAGTTGGCGGGCTAGCAGTTCCGACAAGCCAGCGATCAGCTGTTGGGCAAGAGGGTTATCCGGCATTATCAACTTTTTACGCTCGAACATTAGGGCCATGGAAGCCTGCCTTCTGTTAGATGAACGCGACAACGGCATGGTGGAAGGTGAGGTGGAGGACAATAGGGAGGAGGGAGGAGAAAGAGAAGAGGCAGAGCGTGGAGCGCCGGGAGTGTGGCTTTGTGGGTTCTGACAGTGTTGCTCCCACTGGGCTCGGTGATGAAGGCCAGGTGCCTTCTTAAGGCGGTCATCCCTAAGTGAGTGTTGGGCTTACCGCGACTTATGCGCTGACAGCACAGGCTGCAGATGGCAACACTATTGTAAGCAGCTGACACGTTAAAAAAAGCCCACACTGCGGAGCCATGTGCCGGCGTCCTGGGAGCACCAGAAGTGACAGTGCATGGTGGATGGCTCGCTTTTAGCCTCCTTTGCCCTGCGAGTTCTGCCTGCTTTTCCTCCTCCTCTCTCTCTGCTGCTTCGTCTCTCCCTCTGAAATCCCTTCCTAGTCCTCTCTTGTGGGCACCCACGTGACGTCTATCAATACGTCATCATCGTCACCTTCACCACCACTGACATTTGAGATCTCGGAGTAGGCAGAAACAGCGGGGACCTCCCTACTTGGGCTGATCTGAGTATTGTCGTCAGAACGCTGGGTGGCGGCCGTTGCTACCTCCTCTTCTTCATCTGATGTCAAGAATGGCTGCGGATCGGTAAGGTCTGGGAATGGATGGGAAAATAATTCCTCTGACTTGAGTGGAGGGGCTATGGTGGTGGTGATGGTGTCTTTGGGGTAGACACAGCAGAGAGTGAGGAAGGTGCAGAGATAAATGATGAGGAAGGTACAGAAGCGGAAATCTGAATAAGCCACTCAACCAACTCTGGTGTGTCCTTTAAAGTAATCGCACGCGCCTTCTCCAATTTCCCACTTAGGCTTAGGCACCTGCCCAACCCCTAACACCACTGCAGAATGGCCTGCCTCTTCCTCTGCCTGTCATTTTCAAAATGACTCTGTGCCTATGTCCCTAGAGAAGAGCAGTATTTGTGGAAGCAGGTATATCGCAGGCCTCAACCAATATTTGGTGGAAACAGATATATCGAACCCCTTAATCAGTATTTTGTGGAAGCAGGTATATCATGGCCCTCAATCAGTATTTTGTGGAAGTAGGTATGTCAAACCCCTTAATCAGTATTTTGTGGAAGCAGGTATCTCGCAGGCCTCAATCAATATTTGGTGGAAACAGGTATATCAATCCCCTTAATCAGTATTTTGTGGAAGCAGGTATATCGCATGCATCAATCAATATTTGGTGAAAACAGGTATATCAAACCCCTTAATCAGTATTTTGTGGAAGCAGGTATATCGCACCCCTCAATCATTATTTTGTGGAAGTAGGTATATAGAACCCCTTAATCAGTATTTTATGGAAGCAGGTATATTGCAGCCCTCAATAAGTATTTTGTGGAAGCAGGAATATCAAACTCCTTAATCAGTATTTTGTGGATGCAGGTATATTGCAGCCCTCAATCAGTATTTTGCTGAAGCAGGTATATCAAACCCCTTAATCTGTATTTTGTGGAAGCAGGAATATCGCAGGCCTCAATCAATATTTGGTGGAAGCAGGTATATCAATCCCCTGAATCAGTATTTTGTGGATGCAGGTATATCGCAGCCCTCAATCAATATTTGATTGAAAAAGATATATGAAACCACTTAATGAGTATTTTGTGGAAGCAGGTATCTCGCAGGCCTTAATCAATATTTGGTGGAAGCAGGTATATCAATCCCCTTAATGAGTATTTTGTGGAAGCAGGTATATCGCAGGACTCAATCAACATTTGGTGGAATTAGGGATATCAAATCCCTTAATTAGTATTTAGTGGAAGCAGGTATATCGCAGGCCTCAATCAATATTTGGTGGAAGCATGTATATCAATCCCCTTAATCAGTATTTTGTGGAAGCAGGTATATCGCAGGCCTCAATCAATATTTTGTGGAAGCAGGTATATAAAACCCCTTAATCAGTATTTTGTGGAAGCAGGTATATTGCAGGCCTCAATCAATATTTGGTGGAAGTGGGTATATCAAACCCCTTAATCAGTATTTTGTGGAAGCAGGTATATTTCAGCCCTCAATCAGTATTTTGTGGAAGCACTTATATCAAACCCCTTAGGAAACTTTCACACTAGCGGCAGGACGGATCCGACAGATTGTTCACCCTGTTTGATCCGTCCTGCCGCTATTTCGCCTTGCCGCCAGACCGCCGCTAGTCAATGGGGACGGGGGCGGAGCTCCGGCGCAGCACGGCAGTTCGCGGTGAGAGGCCGCCGGACTAAAAAGATGTACATGCAGTACTTTTAGTCCGGCTGCCTTTTTTCCGTGCACTGCCGTGCTGAAATAGCGGCAGGACGGATCAAACAGGGTGAACAGCCTGACGTATCCGTCCTGCCGCTAGTGTGAAAGTAGCCTTAATCAGTATTTTGTGGAAGCAGGTATATCGCAGCCCTCAATCAGTATTTTATGGAAACAGGTATATCAAACCCCTTAATCAGTATTTTGTGGAAGCAGGTATATCGCAGGCCTCATTCAATATTTGGTGGAAACAGGTATATCAAACCCCTTAATCAGTATTTTGTGGATGCAGGTATATCGCAGCCCTCAATCAATATTTGATGGAAAAAGATATATGAAACCCCTTAATGAGTATTTAGTGGAAGCAGGTATATCGCAGGCCTCAATCAATATTTGGTGGAAGCATGTATATCAATCCCCTTAATCAGTATTTTGTGGAAGCAGGTATATCGCAGGCCTCAATCAATATTTTGTGGAAGCAGGTATATAAAACCCCTTAATCAGTATTTTGTGGAAGCAGGTATATTGCAGGCCTCAATCAATATTTGGTGGAAGCGGGTATATCAAACCCCTTAATCAGTATTTTGTGAAAGCAGGTATATTGCAGCCCTCAATCAGTATTTTGTGGAAGCAGGTACATCTCAGGCCTCAATCAATATTTGTTGGAAACAGGATTATCAAACCCCTTAATTAGTATGTTGTGGAAGCTTGTATATCGCAGTTCTCAATAAGTATTTTGTTGAAACAGGTATATCAAACCCCTTAATCAGCATTTTGTGGAAGCAGGTATATCACACACCTCAATTATTTTTTTTGCCACA
This sequence comes from Bufo bufo, assembly GCF_905171765.1. Classification (NCBI taxonomy): domain Eukaryota; kingdom Metazoa; phylum Chordata; class Amphibia; order Anura; family Bufonidae; genus Bufo; species Bufo bufo. The sequence continues at coordinate 40,463,900 of NC_053397.1, read as the reverse complement.
ACAGTTATATCACACCACCCTGTTTATTTAGGTCAACAGTTATATCACAGCCGTCAATCAGTATTTTGTGGAAGCAGGTATATCACAGCCATCAATCAGTTTTTTGGGGGCAACAGTTATATCACACCCGTTGCAAATAGTTGTTCCAATAGCGCTTGTCCCTCTATCTAGCTGCGGTATCGCTGCATAACCGCACACAACTGCTGCACAATACAAATGCACTATAATATACTTTCTATGTTAGAAAGTATATTATAAGTATATCACACCACTCAGTATATCACACCTATCGAGAGCACACTTATACCAATCATTAAAATAACTTTTGTGGCCTTATTAGCTAGCGTTTGGTGTCCCTAACAGCCTGTCCCTGCTCCACAAAGCAACCTCTCCCTACACTGGTTCTGTTATATGGTGGGGGTGTGTCCATGTGCTGAAACTTCTCAATTGGCTGTTCTGTCCCACCTGATGGATGTGTCATGGGTCAAAGTTTGGCGCAAAGCAAAAGAATATGGGGCCGGCGGACATCGCCATATGTTTGCATTTTCGGTGAATCGCGAACGCACAAAGTTTGCTGCAAAATGACTGACGGGCGAACTGCAAGGCCATCTCTAATTGAAACATTATTTTTCTCAGCAATGCAGACACATATGAACATGGGACCAACACAGATGCCTTCAGCTACCAAGCTCACATGCAACAGGTCAGCCAGTGTCATAGGTACAAAACTGCGGACAGATGCCCTTTAATATCAAAAGTAGTAGTAGGTCAGTGCAGTATATCGTCAAGAAAGAAAAGCTGTGGAGAGAAATGTAGATGGTCAGCTGCAAGGGTCACAATGCTCTCATAGCCCATATCTGTATGGAAGGGACTGCTGAGTTGTATAGGAGATGGTACTCTATCACTACCACTACTTACATAGGTAGTGGTGCGTGTAGGAGTACATATCCAGTTACTAATATGACTGCGAGTCTCACATTCTGCAGCCTACCTATGGCCCAAGTAGATTAAAGCTGAATATTCATGCATTGTATGACACCAGAGAACAGGTGCATTCATAGAAGTGCACAAAAAACACAATTTGGTGTGAAAGCACCCTCCCTCTGGGAAGCGGAGGACTCCAATCAAGGAAGATGTAACTGCCCTGTAATCACTGCTGCATGAATGGGTCACTTAAGTAAACAGTATTAAATGGGCTTTAATTGGCAAGCAAGAGAAGTTGTGTTGGGGGCCTAAGGTGAACTTTGGCAAGACGGACTGTGAGCTCTTATTTACACCCCTTACTGTCCCATGATATTCCTATTTTTATCTTTTCTTTCCCTCCCAGATCATAACACCCTGTATTCCATGGTACTATCACAGTTTATATTAAACAAGCCACATCACATCATTTGGCCTCACCTTCTTCTACTGTGACATTTCCTCTGAAGAAATATTTGCCATGTCCTCTTGAAAGAACCACTCCTAAGCTGAAAGAGAAAAAGTCAATCTGGGCAAACGAAATTGCAATCTATATGTGTGTTTTTGGGGTCCTATGAGATCTGTGTATCTGTGTATGCCCCTGTCAGTAATACTGACATTTTTCATACTTGCATGGCATCAGTGTTGGGCTCTAGGACCCAATTTGATGATATCATTGTATATATATACACTATTTGTTGTGTATGCATGATTGATAAAGGCTAATAGCCAAACTGTTGCATCTGCAATAAATTGGACACCTGAGAGCTGCCTCCATTCTTCCTTTTTAGTATGCTACACTGTATCAGTGTAGGTAAAATAGATTGGTCTAGAGTCCGTTCTCTTAGCTCACAGAGCATTGTCTATACTGGATACAATTCCAATCTCTCAGTATGAGGTCTGTACCAGTTTTCAGGATGTGAATAGGAATGATCCAGTGATCTTGTAAATGCCATGGAATTGAAAGACAAATTTTATTAGAATGTTACATAACACTTCGTTAGACGATGAGAAAAGGTCATCTTTCAAACTAAACATACATTTCTCTCAGATACATACCTAAATGGGGTGCCCTTGATGTCTGTGTAGTAGTAGTCGTTTGTCATCACCAAGACTCGTTTCTTCAAAGAAAAGGAAAAGAACAAAGAGAGAAATATATTGCTTCATGAGTGTAAATAACAATGAGTACAATGGGGCATAGATATACATTTGACCTTAAATTTTTATCTAGAATTGCTTTAAGTGTGGCACAAACGTAGGTAAAACTATAGGTAATTCAGGGGAACCTGTTACATTGAACATGATGTCTGATCTGTAGGCAACAAGTTATAGAGCAGGAGAAGCTGAGCAGAATGATATATACAATGGATATAAAAAGTCACATTAAAGGTGGAAAAAATTCTGAAATTATTTTTCTTTGTCTCATTTTTTTACATCACAGAAACCTGAAATTTTAACAAGGGTGTGTAGACTTTTTGTATCCACTGAAGTTTTATGGGAAAATATTCAGTAAAACTTGTAATTTACTCATTTATATCTGTGCTCAATCTGGACAAGTCCAGGAGGCGGTCCTATGTGTGATTGGCAGCTATGTCTGTATACACAGTCACTGATAGGACCGCCTCCTTGACTTCAAAGCCCAGAACGAACAGGAATTTAAATGAATAAAATTCAAGTTTTACAGAATTTTTTTGCAAAAAATATCACTCTGCTCAGCTCCCCCTGCTCTATAACAGGCTGCCTGCAGATTCATTTGTATTTTCATTGTGAAAGGTTCCCTTTAAATACTATGTTTGATCAAACATATGCCTAAAAGTGTTTACTTAGGTATAGAATGAAATGCATAGCAATAAAGGCCAGCAGTAACCTGCAAAGCCATCACATTAATGTTGTGACAAATAATTATACATTAATTAATAAACATTAGGGAAAAAAATACTATGGGTATAAAAGACCATGGGGGACATTCAACATCTCCTGTGTGCCAGAAAACTGGAGTCAAAAAGTTGAAAACTTTGGCACATGCCTAGCTTGTGCTAAACTTTCCAACTTTTTGGGGTTTTAAGCTCTGCTTGAAATTTTTCCAAAAAGTGGATGGAGTAGGGGCTGGTAGTGGACATATCTGACCTAATGCATTTATTATAATGTATGCCTTGCTGGTGTATGGACCTGCACACCTGTGCCACCATTAATAAGAGGCATGCTCCACTTTATTATAATGGTGGTGCATCTAATGCCAACTTGGGATAACTAAATACCCGCATGAAAAACACCGGTCTTATTAAATGCCCCCCCTATTTGTTTGAGAGGACCACCATTCTAAACCAGATTTTTCTGTGATAGATATCTAGATGTTCCTCCTCCGTAAACCACTGTAGTTAAATGGAATATAATGGCATATAATAGAAGAAAAGTTCCAACCTACAATACCGGTTCTGCTGATGTATGCAACATTTAAGGCTTTAAAAAAACTTTCTATGATTTATGACCAGTCAGAGCCAAAGGTTCTTTCATTCTGTAAACGTAACAAATGGTTTACACAATGGGCCCAAGAGTAAACCATTTTATGCCAAGTCCACAGACTGTTGGCCAAATATAAAAGTTAGAAAAACTGATGGATAACTTTTCAGTGTGTGTAGACCCATATGAGCCCTCATACAGTATGTATATGGAAAACCTTACCCCTTTGTCCACTGTCTTCTTTACTTCCATAGAAAATTTTCCAGTTTTTCGATTTACCATTGCATTTCTCAGCTAGAAATAAAAAAAAAGAGGATTCCATGATCACATTTGACTTAATAAACTGTGTAAAGGAATATGAGCCGGGATGATTATGTAACAAAAATGTGCAAACTCAAACCATACATTCCTGCTGCCAGTAACTAAATCAATATCAACTCAGTGGAGTCAAATGATGATTTGGAAAGAAAAAGAGAGCCTCGGTAAAATTTATTGGGGACACCCAAGTAGCGGAGTTATGGAACCCCATCACCTCATTGCTGAGCGCCTGTAATCTCAGTAGCTCAGTTAATTTGCATACTAGTAGATCATTATTAGGCAAAATTTCAAAATGTTGTGCACTCATATGTGCCAGTGATATCACCCATCAGCGACACTGTAGTGGAATGACTCCAGGATGGTAAGACTACCGGTACTTTGTTAGTTGAGAATTAACATACAAAATTTAAACAAAATATGAAACCCAAGAGGCATTTTTCTGAGTACTTTACATAGTACTTTAATTAGGAAAATTAGTGTTTAATTTATATAATTTATATAATTTTAATTAATATACTGTATATATATTTTTTGCATTAATTCAGGAACAAGGACAACTCAACAATATTTTTTTATATGTTTTTTATGCTGTAAACCAATCATGATAAATATACTGATATTTATTCATTTATTGGAAAACATATATTTATATATATATATATATATATATATATGCACTCACCTAAAGAATTATTAGGAACACCTGTTCTATTTCTCATTAATGCAATTATCTAGTCAACCAATCACATGGCATTTGCTTCAATGTATTTAGGGGTGTGATCCTGGTCAAGACAATCTCCTGAACTCCAAACTGAATGTCAGAATGGGAAAGAAAGGTGATTTAAGCAATTTTGAGCGTGGCATGGTTGTTGGTGCCAGACGGGTCGGTCTGAGTATTTCACAATCTGCTCAGTTGCTGGGATTTTCACGCACAACCATTTCTAGGGTTTACAAAGAATGGTGTGAAAAGGGAAAAACATCCAGCATGCGGCAGTCCTGTGGGCAAAAATGCCTTGTGGATGCTAGAGGTCAGAGGAGAATGGGCCGACTGATTCAAGCTGATAGAAGAGCAACGTTGACTGAAATAACCACTCGTTACAACCGAGGTATGCAGCAAAGCATTTGTGAAGCCACAACATGCACAACCTTGAGGCGGATGGGCTACAACAGCAGAAGACCCCACCGGGTACCACTCATCTCCACTACAAATAGTAAAAAGAGGCTACAATTTGCACGAGCTCACCAAAATTGGACTGTTGAAGACTGGAAAAATGTTGCCTGGTCTGAAAGTCTCGATTTCTGTTGAGACATTCAAATGGTAGAGTCCAAATTTGGCGTAAACAGAATGAGAACATGTATCCATCCTCTGATGGCTACTTTCAGCAGGATAATGCACCATGTCACAAAGCTCGAATCATTTCAAATTGGTTTCTTGAACATGACAATGAGTTCACTGTACTAAAATGGCCCCCACAGTCACCAAATCTCAACCCAATAGAGCATCTTTGGGATGTGGTGGAACGGGAGCTGCGTGCCCTGGATGTGCATCCCTCAAATCTCCATCAACTGCAAGATGCTATCCTATCAATATGGGCCAACATTTCTAAAGAATGCTATCAGCACCTTGTTGAATCAATGCCACGTAGAATTAAGGCAGTTCTGAAGGCAAAAGGGTGTCCAACACCGTATTAGTATGGTGTTCCTAATAATTCTTTAGGTGAGTGTATATAGGCTTGGACTTGCTCGCAGGGGAAAAGGTGAAGGACTGGGCAAGGAGGGTATGAATCAGAAAGGCAGCACAGAGACCTAAGGTAACCCTGGAGGAGCTGCAGAGTTCCACAGCTGGAGTATCTGTACATAGGACGACAATAAGCCGTACACTCCATAGAGTTGGGCTTTATGGCAGAGTGGCCAGAAGAAAGCCATTACTTTCAGCTAAAAGCAAAAAGGCACGTTGTGAGTTTGCAAAAAGGCATGTGGGAGACTCCCAAAATGTATGGAGGAAGGTGCTCTGGTCTGATGAAACCAAAATTTAACTTTTCGGCCATCAAAGAAAACGCTATGTCTGGGGCAAACCCAACACATCACATCACCCAAAGAACACCATCCCCACAGTGAAACATGGTGGTGGCAGCATCGTGCTGGGGGGATGTTTTTCAACAGCCGGGACTGGGAAACTGGTCAGAGTTGAGGGAAAGATGGATGGCGCTAAATACAGGGATATTCTTCAGCAAAACCTGTACCACTCTGTGTGTGATTTGAGGATAGGACGGAGGTTCACCTTCCAGCAGGACAATGACCCCAAACACACTGCTAAATCAACACTTGAGTGGTTTAAGGGGAAAACATGTAAATGTGTTGGAATTGCCTAGTCAAAGCCCAGATCTCAATCCAATAGAAAATCTGTGGTCAGACTTAAAGATTGCTGTTCACAAGCGCAAACATCCAACTTGAAGGAGCTGGAGCAGTTCTGCAAGGAGGAATTGGCAAAAATCCCAGTGGTAAGATGTGGAAAGCTCATAGAGACTTATCCAAAGCGACTTGGAGCTGTGATTGCCACAAAAGGTGGCTCTACAAAGTATTGACTTTAGGGGGGTGAATAGTTATGCACATTGATCTTTTCTGTTATTTTGTCCTATTTGTTGTTTGCTTCACAATACATTAAATAAAAATCTTCATAGTTGTGGGCATGTTCTGTAAATTACATGATGCAAATCCTCAAACAATCCATGTTAATTCCAGGTTGTGAGGCACCAAAATCCGAAAAAAGTCAAGGTGGGTGAATACTTTTGCAAGGCACTTGTACAACGTTTCAAGCCAACACATTCGCTATATTTCAAAAAGGAATGATACATCCAGTATATAAAGTCCTAAAGAGGACCTGTCACTAGAGATGAGCGAACTTCTGTTTTAAGTTCGGCGTCTAAAGTTCGGCTTCCGGTTAGCGGAGGATCCCGATATGGATTCCGAATTCCGTTGTGGTCCGTGGTAGCGGAATCAATAATGACCATTATTGATTCCGCTACCACGGACCACAACGGAATTCGGAATCCATATCGGGATCCTCCGCTAACCGGAAGCCGAACTTTAGACGCCGAACTTAAAACAGAAGTTCACTCATCTCTACCTGTCACCTCTCCTCATATGTTTGTTTTAGTAACTACTGGAATTCTACATGTAATACCAGTTCTGGGCCATCTATTCTTATGACTCTATGATGTGCTATTCCTGTATTATTCCTGCTAAAAGATTACAAATACATTTCTAAGGCACCTTTCATACGAGCGAGTTTAAATGCGGGGGGTAAAATGCGTGACGTGAACGCATTGCCCCCGCACTGAATCTTGACCCATTCATTTAAATGGGTCTGTGTACATGAGAGTTGTTTTTCACGCATCACTTCTGCGTTGCGTGAAAATCGCAGCATGTTCTATATTCTGCGTTTTTACCGCAGCCCTGGCCCCATAGAAGTGAATGGGGCTGCGTGAAAAACGCATTGCATCAGCAAGCAAGTACGGGTGCGATTCGTTTTTCACTGATGGTTGCTAAGAGATGCCGTTTGTAAACCTTCAGTTTTTTATCACGCGCGTGAAAAACGCATCAAAACGCATTCCACCCGCGCGGAAAAACTGAACAACTGAACGCAATCGCAGACAAAACTGACTGAACTTGCTTGCGAAATGGTGCGAGTTTCACTGAACGCACCTTGAACGCATCCGGACCTAATCCGTCACGCTCGTGTGAAAGAGGCCTAAAGGTACTACTGCGTGTTACCAGTAGTAGGTGTGTCTAACTCTGTCCAATCAGTACTGTCAGTGTCAGACTGTGCAGGGACACACCCCCAACTGGTAACACCCATCTGTATTTTTACTGCAAGCTGCTATTTATTCTTAAACTTTTAGTAGAAATAACACAGGAATGGTACAACATGGATTTATAAGAATAGAGGCTCTAGAATTGTTATTACATGGGGAATGCAATTAGATACTAAAACAGACCTGTCAGATAATTATTGGAAATCATCTGCTCGTCAGTGAAGGTGACCACCGCATTTACATGCAGAGATCTCTTCCAAAGTATGGGGATGAGCGATCGTTAATGCCATCACTCGTCCCCATTCAGAATTATTGATTGCTCTTTAGACTGCACGATCTTCTGTCGGCAAATGATAATTTAGAGTGTTGATTTTCCAGCAGCAAATCTGTGACAAATCTGCATAAAAAAAAAGCATATTTCCTATGCAGATTTTGCTGTGAACTATCCTACAGATTCACCATGAATTTCCCCCCTGCAGCATTGAAAACACAGTGAAAATCTGCAGCAGAAATTGGCATTCTGTGAATATAAAATCTGTACCAATTTTCATGCGAAAAATAAAAAATAAATAAAATTCTGCTTACCACTTTTCCAAAAAGTGGGTGGAGCAGACCCAGGACATTTATTATAATGTACGCCAGGAAATCAGTGTAGATTACACCGGAAATTTAGATCCCTTGCTGGTGTAGATAATTGACATTTGTAAAATCTTATCCACTTGCCTGTTACTGTATTCCTCAGCAGATTGCACAAATCCACATATAAAATAGGCATCCATTCTGGCCTGTCTGGACTTATACACTTGTGCTTTAGCTTGGTGTACATGGATGTAGCAGAGTTTATATTGTTATTTGCCACAACTAGAGATGAGTTAGATTTGGCTACTTTGCCAAATTTTGCAAAAACATTTGCTTCATGATTAATTACTTTGTCACGAAACACATTTCTTTGTAAGTAGTGGGTAAAATGACGGGGAGCGGTGATTGCGCCACTCACCCTGATTGTAACCATCAGGTGCCGCGTTGATACATGATCGCGGAATCTGGTAGCAATAATCAGGTGTAAAATAAAAAATAAAATTAAATCATACTTACCTCATCCATTTGCTCGCGACGGGCCAGCCGCCGCCATCTTGATTGACGATCCAGCACGAAATCACCGCGCATGGGATATTGTGTGAGATCTTCAATCAAGATAGTGGAGGCCGGCCCGTAGCGAGCACATGGATGAGGTAAGTACGATTTTTTAAATTTTTACACAATTTCAAGGAAAATCGATTCGCTATCAGGGAATCTAATTTTCCCTGGAATTCGGACCAAAGTCAACTTTGTGGACTTCATTTCGCTCAACACTAGCCACAACCCATCATGATATTGCCATATACTTTGATTAGTATTATATTATTTCTAGTAAACCTAGGTAATGAAAGTACGTGTATATAGAAAGTATATAGGAATCAGCTCAAAAGAAAATTCCCAAAAATGTTATGATGTGAACTCCCAAACCAATGGCAACATACCACTGGTTTGGAGATAATTTGGCTTATATATTTGAGAAAATGGCGGCTCTCAGGCATCCCATGCACCAATAACAGATTCAACTGCAAAGGAAGTAAAGACAAGTTGGGATGAAGGCTTACAATCCCTTTAAAGGCTCATGATGGAGTAAAATAATGTCATACTCACTTTACTGATCTCTAGGAATTCATGACCCCCTCCCCACCCAGTGCTGGTCTCTACTTCCTGGTCCCTCAAACAAACAGGGCATGGTTGCTTTGCCAATCAGTCAGTGATTTGCTGACCAGTTACTTCCTGTCAAGAGGGACATGGAGGTAGAAAATGAACGGGAGCCAGACCGGGAGTGGTGTTTTAGACATTTTTTTATACACCTTTTTTTACTTGGCTGGACAACCCCTTTAAGCGTGTAGATTAAGTGCATAGACCGTCATATTAAACAATATTAAAAATACATGTGTCTTGCATCTACTTTATCCTTAAAGAAGAAAAAAAAAACGTCTTTTAAGCTGAACACTACCCAAACAGAGATATAATTATGTACACAATAGTCTATTCAAGCACAACATGGCTCCAAAGGGTCTATAAAAAGGGACCCTGCAGCTGAAACTCCAAGTCGCAACCGCCATTTACGCTGCGTCTGCACTCTGCTGAATTAACCTTTACCATAAATGTTTCTCCCATTCACAAACGAGATCAATGGTCGTTTATTAGCATTTCTTTGCTGCCCTATTATGAGCCTGTGCGTTCCCTCACACCTATAATTTTTCGGTTTCATAATATTTTATGTGCCAGTGCTTAATTATGGACGCCAGCACCATCATTAAAACAGCACGAGAAGCTTTTCGAAATCATCAATTAAAGACACATTGTGTAATGCAATTTTCGAGTACAAAGGGAGAAGGTAGTAAAGGGTGAACGTGAGAGGAGCAGAGCGGGGTTTCGGGCACTGACGAAAAAAACACAGAAGGCCTTTGTCAAACGTAATGAAATGCTTTTTCACCGGTAGATAAACCTGAGCAAAATAGAAGGCGGTTTATGTGCCTCATGGTCAGATTTCGAGTGTAAACCCTCTGAGTGGTTGGAGTTAGGGGGGGAGAAGTGAGCGTAATCTCGGCAGTGGCCCATTATGGTTGACTGAAGAACGTGACAAAGGACAATCAGCCCAGCTATGCATCCCTATAAACTTTAGCTAAGGGTGAAAAATTTTCATGATATTTGGTGAGTTTTTTGGCATCTACATTCAGCAATCAAATTTTTCCTCGACAACTTTCCAGGGCTGTGCCTCACTTGAATATTCATACTGAGAAGTGCACGCTAGTGTTCCCTGCACATCTGGATCATAAAGAGGAGCCTCCGGACCTTGGGACTCCGAACAATCCTGGGAAACGTGAAACAGGCTGATTGTTCTGTTTTGCTAGTGTTCTACGCATTAAAATGAAAATCATTCTTCGCTACACATGTTTAGCTTCATATAAAAATTTAAAGAGAAACTGTGTATTTGTAATATTAGAATTTTTTACTTAAAGTGCACTGCCTCCATATTAATAACCCGAAGCCTAACGCCACTGCAGTAACTGTATACACAAAGGTTATGGCTATTGTTGAGATCCCAATTTCAGGATACATTTTTTTAGTTGCGAAGCCGAATTTTCTCGTACTTCGCTCGTGGCAGCAAATCAACTTAACCTGAAAAGTGCAAAAAAAAAATCATACTTACCTCATCCATTGGCTCACGATGGGCCGTCCGCCATAATCTTGTTTGAAGATCTCACACCAAATCTCGTGCATGGTGGCATATGATGTCATCACAGCAGCAGGCTTGATGACCTTATCTCGGGCTGCGCAAGACTTCACGCTAGATCTTCAAGCAAGATGGCGGCGGCCGGCCCGTCGCGAGCAACTGGATTAGGTAAGTATAATTTAATTCATGTTTTAAAATTTTTACACTCTGTTATTGCTATCAGATGCCGCGACCAGCTATGACCGTGGCATCTGAGGGGTACAATGATGGGGAGCAGCGCAATCGCCACTCCCTGTCATTGCACCCACTACTTGCTTTGTGATGAAGTAATACGTCACAAAGCAAATTTTTTTTAAAAATTCGTCAAAGCAGCTGTCACGGGGCGTAGACGATGCACTCACTCTCCACAGTCGCAGTATCCTAGGTGATAGGGGGCGGGACGGACCCGGCAGCGCATGTCTCCTCAGCGCGGCCAGCGTCCTCTGTTCCTCCAGCAACCAGAATAAGTCTGAGCTCAGCTGTATGCAGCAGGGTAAGTCATGTGATGCTTGCCACGTCACATGACCATGACCCCTGCTAGTCGGTATTTAACAGACAGCCTGCTGGTCACAGATTGCCTGTTATTTAGGTTCCACCTGCAATTGTGTCTGACCTGGCGTACTTACCTCCTGCTGATATCCGATGATCCTCTGCCTGCTCCTTGTGTACTTTGCTGCTCTCCTGGTATTCTGACCCCGGGTTCCTCCTGACAATCCTCTGCTGACTCCTTTGGTACTTTGCGACTCTCCTGGTATTTATGACTCCGGCTTCTCCTGACTATTCTCTGCTTGCTCTATTTGTACTTCGTTGCTCTCGTGGTATTTGACTCGGTCCGTTCTGTTGTATGTCTGGTCTGTCCTCCCTGTGTAACACCCCAGAGTTGTGTTACGATACTCTTTTACCCCGCTACAACCTGTTAAGTGTATTTACCTTGTCATCTTGTGTAATTTCACATAATATTCTGACATATGTGCATTGAAAGCCTTGTAAAGTATATATTGCTGTAATTTCTATGTTCACTAGAAGGTGGCAGCAGTATGTTCAGCAAATTTAGTGTTTCTGAACTGGAATAGTTCATTACAGTTCAGCTCCCCCTCTATAAGCAGAAGTGGGCTGGCCCATATTCTGCCTCATGGGTGGGGAAGGAAGTTAGGTTAGTGTGCCAGCCACCCCTGCTTGGGGAAGGCTGTGTGTATAGGAGCTCCCAGATATAGGGATCCAAAGACAGGATCTTGTCTCGGCTGAGACAATTGATCATCATCCCCAGCCTGAGCCTTGCAGCCTCAGCTGGAAGAAAGCAAGCAGCCTCCTCCAGTTCCAGGAAGAAGCATACCCTGAGACAATAGCTGTGAGTACCGTCCAGAGACCAAGGAGAAGCCATATTCCTCCTCAGCAAGTCAGTCCCCAGATAGCAGAAGATAGTAAGCGCAGAATCCAAATTCCTGCCACATTACAGAGCAACAAGAAGACGTCCTTTTCCTGCAAAAGCTCCAGGCACATGATAGAGCAGAAGATATATTCCTGCCACACATTGCCAATACCTGCTGGGACCAAAGACTAATGCTGTATCTCGCTTGGACGAAAGCTGCAACTAGTAAAGACAAGTTTAAACTTTATTCAAGGTCTGGTTCTCAATTGCTGTTGCAAAATTCCTCAATTACTCCTACTAGCACCACACTAATTTTATTGCAAGTGAGCCAGGATCCAGGAGTCCAGCCGTACCCAGGTAGGAGACACCGTTGACACTATTACCACTACCATACATAGACATTACACCACACTGGCATTACTAACCTGATACGTGAGCTACAACACCTTAAAGGGCTCTGTGTTAGTACCCTGCGCACGCTGAAATTTGCGTCACGAACAAAACTATAAACTATCACCTACACCTGACCCAGCCATTGCATATTATTGGCGTCAGAGTGCATACACCAATCCGGCTCTATTGCACCTGCACTTATTGCAAGTTAGGGACTGCCATCCAGTTTTCTCCTGTCATTAGGACTTGCGAGGCAAGTAGGCAGGGCCATGGGTGAAGGTAGAGCGCAGTGGTCACTTCCCTCCCCCCTGTGTGAGTGTGTGTCTTTGCTTATCTCTAGTTATGGCATAGGTCTCAAGTATTGCATTTTAGTTTCATTAGGTTTTAGTTTCAGCAATATGTAAGTCTCTAGAATAATAATAATGTGTTTGATCCTTTAACGCAGCCCCAACCACCAGGCAGCGGACCAGATGGGAACCATTGGCTGCTGTGCCCTGCCATTTAGCCTCCTAGACTGAAGCCTGCTAGGCCTGAGACCTATGAGGTAGTGGTACAGTCCAGGACCTCCTGCACCGGGTCACAGGTGGCGTGGCAACATCATCGTGGCCTAGTGGGGACATTGGCGACCACATTCAATATGGAAGAGGCTGGAAGAGGTTGTTTTTTTACACAGTTTGTGACTTTTTAATGCCACCTTTCAGGCACAAGGGAGACGATAAATCCCCCTCCTATATTCCTATTTAGACAGTACATTAAGGTGCATGTGATTTTTGGTCTCTACAATAAATAACAGGTATCAATAAATTAAAATGACCTCTTTGAAGTGATGGAGAACAGTCTCTTCCTCCTCCAGAGACCAGGGGGTGACAGGAGAGCTGTATATGGAGCCTTATCTGTGCATATAGTGTAAAATGTTCCCCTCCTGCCTCATCTAGGCCTCCAATTATACTGTATATCTGTCATCAAATCCCGCATACTCTAAGGCTACATGCACACAACAGTGAAAACATTTTTTTAACGGACGTTTATTTCACTGATGCCTTTCTGAAAAACAGACATTAAAAATGTATTCAATTGTATAGGGGCAGTCTGTCAATGAAAAATATACAATATATAACATGTTCTATTTTTTACGCCCATTTTTAACTGACAGTCCAAAAAACTGCCATGTCTATAATTAGTCTTAAAACGGATGTGTGATGGCCGTTAAAAAAATGTACATCACATGTCGTGTGCATGTAGCCTAAGGATAATGAGATGACTCTGTTGGCTCTGTCCCAGACTACAAAGCAAAGCTCAATACAGAAATATAACACACAACCAAGACCAAAAATCTAACTTGCGGGGGCGGAGCTTGACCGAGCTGCTAAATGGCCGCATGTGTCTGAGCTCCTGAATGATCTGGCCATCTAACCCTAATTATCGCTCTCCCTCCGGCTCAATATGGGGAAAACCAACATTGAAAAGTCCAGGGACACTGGAGATAACACCCCAGCCCAGACTAAACAACCGGACTTGGAGAAATTTCTTAAAGAGTGACTGCTCTATCGCAGCAAGACGCGGCCAAGATGGCGCCGGAAAGAGCCCGTCACACCGACGCTGATGATCTCTCACAGACGGGCAGTGTGTCAGTCAGTCTCAGAGGAGAGACCCACTCAAAAAGACCATCTGGTGTCCAAAGCAATCCTCAGGGATGTCCTAGAGTCTGCGCTCTCACCCCTGAAACGGAACTTATCCGAGATCAAAGAAGACCTAAGACACCTGGGTCATAGAGTTGTGGCGCTTGAAAGCACCCAGGAAGAAATCCTCCAATTCAGGGAAGAGATTAAAACGGCGCTACAGACTCACAAGGACCTTCTTAATGAAGCCCTCCTATGGCTAGAAGATCAAGAAAATCGCAGGCGGAACCTACCTGAATCAGTGGCGCCAGAGGCACTACCAGCCGCCGCAAGAGAAATCTTTAGCTCTCTGTTGGGGCCAGACAGAGCTGCCTCAATCGTGGTCAAGAGAATCCACAGAGCCCTCCACCCGAAACCCAAGCTGAACGAGCCGCCAAGTGATGTAATCTGCGGCCTACTCAGCTTTGTGGATACTGCGGCCCCCCAGCTCAGGTATGAAGAGTCCGATATACGGATATTACAAGACCTAGCGGCTTCTACATTGGCGAAGCGCAGACTGTTGCAGCCCCTCTTAGAGGCACTGAAGGCCTCTGCCACCCCTTTCCGCTGGCTGTATCCATTCGGCCTAGCCATCTCAAAGAATGGCACAGGCCAAGGAAAAGCAGAGAGATTTGGCAGCAGGGGTCTGCATAAAGCCAAGTCCTGAGTGAGTCAAGCTACCCCATATTCACATCTGGGACGTTGTCCTTCTTGAGGTTGGGGTGACAGTTTTCACTAGTTTTCACCAGTGTCTAGCAGTTTTCACCTAAAGGCGCTATAAGGTCAGACTTACCCTTCAGAACGAGACAGTTACCGAGATTGCACACACTGTAAGTGCCTTTTTGGCCCAGGCCGAGACACCCCCTTACACTGGTTTCGGCCCTTACCGCTGTAAAAACCTGGCCCTGTTACCCTCTCAGCTCACCTCTCTTCCAGGTCCCTGCCGGAGGAACCATCACCATGGTTTATGGTTTATTGTACTTTTTTGTTCTTTGTTTTCTGATTGTTCTAACAATGTTATACCAGTATACTTTATACTAGGGTTATGGCCAGTCTGAGATCCCGTTTTGGTTCCCCCTCCTGATGGCTTTTATTTGGCCCTCGAGTGCTCTGCAAGTCCCCCTAACTGTTAAGATATCTTACTGGGTTGATACTATAGATGCTGTTACACCCCACAGGTGCTTGCTTGAGTATCCCCCTCCCCGAACTTCCCGACCCTTAGCTGTTATCCATGCATCTTGCTTTCATTTCCTACCCGCCTTATTCTCATGTTTGAAATGCCCTTTTCTTCCTTTCCCTCCCCCCCCCCCTTCATGTGTTGGGCTCACGTACTAACTATCATTTATTTCTATATTCCATTATGGCAACTGTAGTAGTGGCATCATTGAACGCTAGAGGTCTGAACGAGCCACGCAAGCACTCTCAAGTTATCCCACTCCTATGCAAGGACAAAGCTGCAATCGTGTTCATCCAAGAATCTCATTTTAAGATGGACAAGGTACCACACCTTCCCTCCAAACACTACTCGCACTGGTATCACAGTACCCACACCTCTGCTAGTGGAGGCATTAGCATTGCTATCCACAAACAAATTCCCTTTACACATTCACAGCATAACAGATCCTGAAGGTCGATACCTTTTTGTCAAGAGTACAATTGCAGGTACCCAAGTCACTCTTGCAAATTTGTATGCCCCTAAAAAACGTCCAGACTCTCAAATTGCTCTCTTCTGTTAAGGAGGGAATTGTTATACTGGGTGGAGACTTTGAACTCCCTTCGGAACCCTCACTGGACTCCTCCACCAAACGCTCTTGAATCACTGGTCAGGCTCCGGAGGTCTTTAAAGGACCTACAAGTGACTGATGTTTGGAGAACTTTAAACTCCTCTACACTGGACTACACTTTTTTCTCACACACTAGCTTCACCTACCACAGACTAGATTACCTCTTCCTATCATCTCCCCATCTAAAAGCTGTGGAATAGACAAAAATAGGGAACATCACACTATCTGACCATGCTCCTATCTTCCTTACCATATCCTTGAGTGAACTCCCCCGGAGGTAATGGCATTGGCGTCTCTCAACAAGACGCTGATTGCAGATCCTTCTCACAACAACCAGATCAGAGCTTCTCTACAAGAGTACTTTAAACTAAATTTCACACCCCACATTTCCCCCATCATTTTGTGGGAAGCCCACAAAACTGTGATTCGAGGAGAATTTATACCCCTCGGCTCCAGAATTAAAAAGAAACATACATATGTGGTGGTCGTGCCCTATTATTCTCCCTTTTTGGAGGAAGATTTTTGACCTTATCTCGACAGTGGCGGGCTTCCAGATCCCCCTCGACCCTCCATTAGCTGTCCTATCCATCGGAATAGGAGTTTTACCTCACTACCATAGACCGGTTGTGATGGGCATTCTCTCGGCTGCAAGGAAGCTTATTGCGACCTCCTGGAAGATGCCCATTACTCCTCAGGTATCTGATGTGATCTCACTAGTTAACCAGTATATGCAACATGAATATATATATGCAGATTCTCACTCGGAATGCCTAAGGGCTCACAAAAGTTGGGAATTGTGGAACTCTTGCCCGTTCGCAGTTAAGATTCACTCTATAGCTTTGTAGTGACTGATGATGTGGTATACATATATGGCGGGAGAGAGTGGTGGACAGAGGACGGCGGATGGATAAAGGTGTAAGGTAAACACATATAGGGGCACGCTAAAGTATAGAATAAATTATATCTTAGAAATGGATCACAAGTTCTGGATTCAATTTATTAATTTTCTTCTTGGAATGACTATGTTACAATCTGTTGTATATGTCACCAATATGCTTTGCATATATTATGTAGCATCACAATATGAATGCCAAAGTTGTACTATGCAAATCTTAACATTGTTCTGGCTTGTGCAAGTGACATATTTACTGTCTGATTTTCTTATGATGAAAAATCAATAAAACTTGAAAGTTTAAAAAAAAAAAAAGAAACATACAGCAGCGTTGGACTCTCTATTAGCCCACATCGCCAAGCTGGAAACAACATATAAAAAAATCCCACGCCGAGGTTACAGCCTTGGAACTTGCAAAACTATGCACCGAACTTAAAAATATGCTTAATATTACTTCAGCAAAGACGCTACTCCAGGCCAAAGACATATGCCCATGGCACCAGGGGCAATAAGCTAGCTAATGACTGTATGGGTGAAGAAGCAGCATTCTGACTCCTTCATGTCTGCCATAAGAGACTCCCACGGCGGTATCTCTAAATCCACCTCAGATATAGCAAAAGCCTTCCAACAATTTTATGCAGCCCTCTATAATATCCCTTCCCCAGAAGCATCGTCACCTAACTCTGTAACCTCATCCACTAATAATTTCCTTTCATCCCTACAACTACCTTCACTCTCACAAGAAGCGGTAGCGCAACTGATCGCACCTATTTCCGAGGACGAACTACGGGGTGTCCTGGCCTCTATACCAACAGGTAAGAGCCCTGGACCGGATGGCCTTCCCATCCAGTACTACAAAACCTTTAGTGACATTCTAACTCCACATTTCCATAGCATGTGCAATGCCCTACTCCAAGGTAACAGACTCCTACCTCAAGCTCTAGAAGCACACATTACTATTATACATAAAGAGAAGAAAGACCCCCTAGACTGCGGGAGCTACCGCCAGATTTCACTGCTCAATGCTGATGTCATGTGGTGGGCGAAGATCTTAGCTCAACGCCTCCAAAAGATACTTACCTATGTCATTGCAGTGAACAAGTGGGTTTTGTCTCTGGCAGAGAGGGTAAAGAAAACACTGTACGCTTAGCATGCCTAATCTCTTAGGCCAAACACACTAATACGGCCCTCGCACTACTCAGCACTGACGCTGAGAAAGCGTTCGATAGAGTAAACTGGCATTTTATGCAGTCTGCCTTGCTAAGATTTGGCATACCGCAGATATTCATTACTGCCATCTTCTCCCTATACACCAACCCCTCTGCCAGAGTCAAAATCAACGGTACCTTGTCCTCCCCGTTCCAGATACGGATTGGCACCCGACAGGGTTGTCCCCTATCCCCGTTCCTATTTGTCATAGTCATGGAGACGCTTTTGCGAAAGATCAGACAAGACCCACGCATCAAGGGGATCACTATGGACACGTATACCCACCTGACAGCAGCATTTGCAGATGATCTGCTTATCCTGACCTCCAATCCCTTAACATCCTTCCCAATAATTGTGGATATTTTTAAGGATTTCGGCTTTATATCTAACTTCAAAATAAATTACAACAAGTCAGAAGCACTAAATATTTCCTGTCATCCTTCCACTATCCAAACACTTAAGCGCACAACCCCCTTTACCTGGGCGACAAAAAGCATCCAATACTTCGGATTACATATCTCGGGGAACTCGAACGAGCTGATGGCTCTGAACTATATACCCCTTTCACAATCAGTTTGAGTGCAGCTTAGAACCATAAAAATCCCATTTATTTCATGGATTGAAAGGAAGAGTTTCCTTAAGACATATATAGTCCCCAAATTCCTCTACCTCCTGCAAACCCTCCCCATATAGCTTCCCCTCTCATACTTCTCGGACATCCGTAAACTCTTTACCTCATTCTATTCCATCCTCACGAGAAAAGACATTTGGAGGATTTGGGCTCCCCGACATGCTCACATACCACAAGGCAACACAAGTCTCCAGAGGCATCGCCCTAATCACGCCCCATCACCTTAATCTTTGCACTGATTTAGAAAAACATCTCCTGACAGTGGGAGAAAAGTCAATCCTATGGGGGATAAGCTCAGAGACTCCGAGCATCTCCCTCACTTCCCCCCTGATTAAAGGACTCTTAAAATTGCGGCCCTCCTTCTACAAAACTAAAGAAGTTAACTTCCCACTTCCCAATACCCCCCTAGCTTGCCTCCAGACATATCTTCACCCTCAGGTCCTTGAGCCCTCTGGAGCATGGTCTAGGCTGACCAAGGTCCCGATGAAGGAAATTCTTCAGCCAGACAGGAGCCTAGACTGGGATAGGATTTTAAATCTTCCTAAGGTTCTAGAAGCACCCTTTATATACCTGCTGAACTTCCGTAAGGACGTAAGGAGCTTGGTGCTACCTGATCTGACCCCTGGCACTCCCACCTGGATCGAGAAATTAACTGTGATAGACAAAATACCCAAACAACTACTGTCTCTTACATACAAATCTCTCTTGTCCACGGTACCCCCCAACCTTTACTTCCTTGATGCATGGGGAAAGGAACTCGGAATTAGCCTATCAGAACCAGAAAAAGTCTTTATACTTGCCCACTCTCACGGTTTTAGTAGATGTATTAAGATACAGGAGAATTCGTATAAACTACTTATGAGGTGGTACAAGACCCCAATGTTCCTACACAGGCTAAACCCGGAGATTCCGGAGGCATGTTGGAGATGCGGTCAAGGAATTGGGACCCTATCTCACATTTGGTGGGACTGCCCCGCTATCCAACCATTTTGGTCGGAGATAGAGAAGGTAATAAACCAAATATGTCCCATGGCCCTGTTTTTAGCCCCTAATCTGGTCCTCCTCTGGTGCCCGTCGGCAGATTTCACACCTCACCGGCACAATCTACCTACTATGCTATTGACAGCAGCAAAGCTGCTTATCCCTTTTATGTGGAAAAACAACGTGGCCCCTTCACTGCGATCTTGGATAGAGAAAGTGGACCAGTTGTTCCGATTCGAGAGCTTGCTCATTGGGAAACCCATTCCAGGCCTAGCTTTCTGAAAACATGGGGCCAATGGAAAACATATCAAGATTTGGTCCCTGAGGTAGGGCCCTAGAAAAATTGAAAATAAGGGAAAGGGTTCCCATGATATATCTCCCGGAAGATCACTACCCCTGACCCCCCCCCCCTCTTTCTCCCTGATGGTGCTGGTTTTCCATGGGGTTGGGCTGGGAAGGATGCTCTCATAGATAGATAGTCTTGATGGGGAAGTCCTATCAAGAACCCAGACGAGGACGTCATATACTGTAGTTACTACTCTACAAAGATAACGTGAGCACCTGAAACAACCCATATAAAGTTCTTATTCTACAAGAAACTGAATCGCCCAACACTGCCCCCCGCCCCTTCCCTTCCTAAAACCTACCTTTCTTATATGGTCCTCTGGTGCTTCACCCTACTAGTGTTAACAGAGACACCTAATGTTAAAATGTACTTGATTTAAGCAGAAACACTAACTGGACTCCTTAGTCCATATACACTCACCTAAAGAATTATTAGGAACACCATACTAATACGGTGTTGGACCCCCTTTTGCCTTCAGAACTGCCTTAATTCTACGTGGCATTGATTCAACAAGGTGCTGATAGCATTCTTTAGAAATGTTGGCCCATATTGATAGGATAGCATCTTGCAGTTGATGGAGATTTGAGGGATGCACATCCAGGGCACGAAGCTCCCGTTCCACCACATCCCAAAGATGCTCTATTGGGTTGAGATCTGGTGACTGTGAGGGGCCATTTTAGTACAGTGAACTCATTGTCATGTTCAAGAAACCAATTTGAAATTATTTGAGCTTTGTGACATGGTGCATTATCCTGCTGAAAGTAGCCATCAGAGGATGGATACATGTTCTCATTCTGTTTATGCCAAATTCGGACTCTACCATTTGAATGTCTCAACAGAAATCGAGACTCATCAGACCAGGCAACATTTTTCCAGTCTTCAACAGTCCAATTTTGGTGAGCTCGTGCAAATTGTAGCCTCTTTTTCCTATTTGTAGTGGAGATGAGTGGTACCCGGTGGGGTCTTCTGCTGTTGTAGCCCATCCGCCTCAAGGTTGTGCGTGTTGTGGCTTCACAAATGCTTTGCTGCCTACCTCGGTTGTAACGAGTGGTTATTTCAGTCAACGTTGCTCTTCTATCAGCTTGAATCAGTCGGCCCATTCTCCTCTGACCTCTAGCATCAACAAGGCATTTTTGCCCACAAGACTGCCGCATACTGGATGTTTTTCCCTTTTCACACCATTCTTTGTAAACCCTAGAAATGGTTGTGCGTGAAAATCCCAGTAACTGAGCAGATTGTGAAATACTCAGACCGGCCGTCTGGCACCAACAACCATGCCACGCTCAAAATTGCTTAAATCACCTTTCTTTCCCATTCTGACATTCAGTTTGGAGTTCAGGAGATTGTCTTGACCAGGACCACCCCCCTAAATGCATTGAAGCAACTGCCATGTGATTGGTTGACTAGATAATTGCATTAATGAGAAATAGAACAGGTGTTCCTAATAATTCTTTAGGTGAGTGTATAAGGGATCTGCTTAACTATTTACCTGCAAAGCATTGTATTTGCTCATGTATCTCTGTAATGTGTATAATCTGTACCATGTATGTGTCATATGTCTGTTACCCTCACATTTTGAGAACCATGACTTACCTAGGTTTTTCATTCTGTACTTCTTTGATTTTCAATAAAAAGAGAATTAAAAAAAAATCTAACTTTTTGCACCATTTTCTTAAGATACATTCTCTTTATTCAATAAGATGTCCCTTTGATTCTCTTCAGGGCCTATCACCTCTCCTGATATGCCTGTTTCAGTAACTACTTCCATTCCTTGTGCAATCGGCATTTATTTTTATGACTATGTTTTGCCATTCCTTTATAATTCCTGCAAGAAGTTATGCATGAATTGACAGCAGTTTAAAATGAAGGTCCAGCTGGGACACACACCCAACTGCTAACACCCAGCTGGACCTTCACTGCAAACTGCTAGTAATCCATTCATAATTTATAGTAGGAATAATAAAGAAATGGGACAACATAGAGTCATAAGAATACAGGCTCCAGAGTTATTATTACATGTCAGGAGAGATATTGTGGCAAGGATATTGTGGCTACTAAGATTGCACCTCAATCAACAATTTATAGGATCATCAAGAACTTCAAGGAAAGAGGTTCAATTCTTGTTAAGAAGGCTTCATGGCATCCAAAAAAGTCCAGCAAGCGCCAGGATCGTCTCCTAAAGAGGATTCAGCTGCGGGATCGGAGTGCTACTAGTGCAGAGCTTTCTCAGGAATGGCAGCAGGCAGGTGTGAGCGCATCTGCACGCACAGTGAGGCGAAGACTTTTGGAAGATGGCCTGGTGTCAAGAAGGGCAGCAAAGAAGCCACTTCTCTCCAAAAAAAACATCAGGGACAGATTGATCTTCTGCAGAAAGTTTGGTGAATGGACTGCTGAGGACTGGGGCAAAGTCATATTCTCCGATGAAGCCTCTTTCCGATTGTTTGGGGCATCTGGAAAAAGGCTTGTCCGGAGAAGAAAAGGTGAGCGCTATCATCAGTCCTGTGTCATGCCAACAGTAAAGCATCCTGAGACCATTCATGTGTGCAGTTGCTTCTCATCCAAGGGAGTGGGCTCACTCACAATTTTGCCCAAAAACACAGCCATGAATAAAGAATGGTACCAAAGCACCCTCCAACAGTAACTTCTTCCAACAATCCAACAACAGTTTGGTGAAGAACAATGCATTTTCCAGCACGATGGAGCACCTGTAAAAATGCCAGCAAAATGTGGTTAAGAGCATGGCAAGTGCTCTGCAAACAAAAGTGGATGGGGAAATGACTTTAAATAAAATAAAATACGTAAAAATAAAAAATAATAATCTTGATCTAGGAGGACGAGGTCTATATGGAGTAGGAGGTTGAGGAGGCGGCGGATGTGGTGGTATAGGTGGAAGCGGCGGTGGAGGAGGAGGTAGCCTACACTGCTTTTTGGTTTTAAATTTATTTTTATTTTTTTAAGTTAGGGTACACCACAAAACATTGGGAAATATAACCTGTGATAATCCCCTCCAGTCATGCTAAACAAACGTTCAGACAATACACTGGCAGCAGGGCAGGCCAGCACCTCGAAGGCATAAAGGGCAAGCTCAGGCCATATGCCCAATTTGGAGACCCAGAAGTTGCAGGGGGCAGAACCATCTGTCAGTTCGTATAGGCGTGTGCAAACATACTGCCCCACCATGTCGCACGTCCCCATCATGTTCACGATCCAATTGGATATCTGCTCTATCAACTTTTGATGTTATTTTCTGCGCTAGCATGTTGATCGTGGTTAGCGGCAAATCAGGGTTCCACGCTGGAGAAGGGGCATGAGAAAAAGAGACCACGTCCAAGGGAGATCAATGGATGAAACTTAATTGTGATCAAGCGAGAAATGTGGGAGAAGCTATTAAAATGGAAGAATTGAAGGAAAAGAGGGGGCGCGCGGCATTTACCCACTCCCGACTCTGGGAGGTAGTGACGATAAATAACAATACAGGACTCTTAAGATGCCCTGTTATTGGAATGATTAATAAAAAATTATAGGGAATGTCACTGGGGTATTTTCGATTTGGAAGCCTTAGCCAGGAGATGCCCTGCTGCTGCTTTGTTGACTCTAGATAACTTCTGCCTGATCGCATGTCCCTCTGACGTCCACCATCCATTTGGATATCTTCTCTATCAACTTTCGATGTTCTTTTCTGAGCCTACCATGTTGATCACGGTTATCGGCGAATCAGGGTTCCACACCGGAGAGGGAGCATGAGAAAAGGAGACCTTATCCAAGGGAGGTCAATGGCTGCAATGGGATGAAGCGGAAATGTGGGAAAGCAATAAGAAGTTATTAAAGCAGAAGGATCGAATAAAAGGGCAAATTAAAGACACATTTTAGAAATGTAAGTCCCTGTCACCTATGCAGAGCAGGGATTTTTCATTGCCAGAAATGGGTTAATGTCACCCACCAATGGAACAGATTATTTGTAAAAATTTCGGTCCCTGTCAACTATGCAGAGCAGGGGTTATTCACAGCAAAAATTGCAAAATGTCACCCAAGAATGTAACAGAAAAATTTGTGACATTTATTAACCTGTCTACTAGGTATAGCAGTGGTAAATATCACCCAAAGATTGGTAAATTTCACCCAAAAATGAAACAGACAAATTAGTGAATTTTTAATACCTGTCTACTAGGTATAGAAGTGGTATATCACACCCAAAATTGCTGAATTTTACCCGAAAATGTAACAGACAAATTAGTGATATTTTTCTACCTGTCTACTAGGTATAGCAGTGGTATATCACACCAAAAAACTGGCGAATTTCACCCGAAAATTTAACAGACAAATTTGTGAATTTTAGTTACATGTCTACTAGGTATAGCAGTGGTATATAACACCCAAAAATTGGTGAATTTCACCCGAAAATTTTAAAGACAAATTAGTGAATTTTTTTTACATGTCTACTAGGTATAACAGTGGTATATCACACCCAAAAATTGGCGAATTTCACCCGAAAATGTAAAAGACAACTTAGTGAATTTTTTTTCCTGTCTACTAGGTATAGCAGTGGTAAATCTCACCCAGAAATTGGTGAATTTCACTTGAAAATTTAAGACAAATTAGTGATTTTTTTTTACATGTTTACTAGGTATAGCAGTGGTATATCACACCCAAAAATTGGTAAATTTCACCCAAAAATGTAACAGACAAATTAGTGAATTGTTAATACCTGTCTACTAGGTAAAGCAGTGGTATATCACACCCAAAAATTGGTGAATTTCACGCGAAAATGTAACAGACAAATTAGTGAAATGACATAAAATAAGATAAAATCCGTACAAATAAATAAAAAAATTTGATTTATGAGGTGGAGGTCCATATGGAGTAGGAGTTTGAGGAGGCGGTGGACGTAGCGGTGTAGGTGGAAGCAGCGGTGGAGGAGGACGAAGTAGCCAACACTGGTTTTTGGTTTACATTTTTTTTAATATTTTTTTTTTATTAGGGTACACTCCAAAAGAGTGTGAAATATCCAAAATACAAGAATGAGCAATTGCGCTGTAGTATAACAATGGCTGGTTAAGGCCGGTATACATGTCTATTCTGCACAAGGTATGGACAAGTCCTGTGGGATCCATGCCTGGTTCATTTTAATGAACGTGAGCTTGTCCACATTGGCTGTGGACAGGCGGCTGCGCTTGTCTGTGATAACGCCCCCTGCCATGCTAAAGACACGCTCAGATAATACACTGGCTGCCGGCAGGCCAGCACCTCCAAGGCGTAAAAAATGGCAAGCTCAGGCCATGTGACCAATTTGGAGACCCAGAAGTTGAAGGGGGCAGACCCGTCATTCAGTACGTGTAGGCGTGTGCACCCATACTGCTCCACCATGTTGGTGAAATGCTGCCTCCTGCTAACCTACCCTCGGAGCCACTTGTGAATGACTGTCCGGAAACCCTATGAAATGATCCCTCTTCCTCCTCCTCCTCCTCCTGTGCCACATCCTCTTCCATCATCGCCAGCAGCGTTTTTTCAAGGAGGCATAGAAGTGGGATAGTAACGCTGAGAACGGCGTTATCGACACTGGCCATGTTGGTGGAGTACTCAAAACAGCACAACAAAGAACACAGGTCTCGCATGGAGGCCCAGTCATTGGTGGTGAAGTGGTGGTGAAGTGGTGGTGTTCCGCAGAGCGACTCACCTGTGCGTGCTGCAGCTAAAACTCCACTATCGCCTGCTGCTGCTGGCCAGCATGTGCAAGGTGGAGTTACACCTTGTGGGCACGTTGCATATGAGGAGGTGAGCGGGAAGGCCAAAGATACACTGCAGCACTGACAGGCGAGCAGCAGCAGGGTGAGAATGCCGAAAACGCGCACAGAGGGCCCGCACTTTATGCAGCAGCTCTGACATATCAGGGTCATTTTTAAGGAATCTCTGCACCACCAAATTCAGCACATGCGCCAGGCAAGGGATGTGATTTAAACCGGCTAGTCCCAGAGCTGCTACGAGATTTCGCCAATCATCACACACCACCAGGCCGGGCTTGAGGCTCACTGGCAGCAACCACTCATCGGTCTGTTGTTCAAGGCCCGTCCACAGCTCCTGCGCGGTGTGGGGTTTGTCCCCCAAACAGATAAGTTTTAAAACAGCTTGCTGTCCCTTACCCCTGGCTGTGCTGAAGTTGGTGGTGAAGGTGTTACGCTGACCGGATGAGGAGCCGGTAGAGGATGAGGAAGCGGAGTAGGAGGAGGAAGCAACAGGAGGCAAACTGAAGCGCCCTGCAATTTTCAGTGGTGGAAGGACATGCGCCAAACTGCTATCTTCCTCAGGCCCAGCCGCCACCGCATTTACCCAGCGTGGAGATATAACGTCCCTGACCATGCTTACTTGTCCACGTATCCATAGTGAGGTGCACCTTGCCACAGATGGCGTTGCGCAGTGCACACCTGATTTTGTCCCCCACTTGGTTGTGCAGGGAAGGGATGGCACACCTGGAAAAGTAGTGGCGGTTGGGTACGACGTACTGTGGGACAGCCACATAAGGCTTTTAAAACTCTCCGTCTCCACCAGACGAAATGACAGCATTTCAAAGGGCAGTCATTTTGAAATGCTGGCATTCAGGGCCAGGGATCATGGGTGGGTAGGGGGGTACTTCCTCTTCCGCTCCAGTGTTTGGGAGATGGAGAGCTGAACGCTTCTGTGGGACATTGTGCAGATGCTTGGTGACCCAGATGGTGGTGTTGCTGGCAGATCCTATGTTTGCGGGGTGGCAGGTGGCACTGTCACTCCAGAGGTGGATGAGGAGGCAGAGAATGCAGCAGAAGAGGAAGCAGGAGGAGCCAGAGACCTTTCTTGGTTTTTGAGGTGTCTACTCCACTGCAGCTCGTGCTTTGCACTTGCCTGGTCATGCAGGTTGTGCTCAGGTTGAGAACGTTTATGCCTCGCTTCAGGCTCTGATTGCACAGCGTGCAAACCACTCGTGTCTTGTTGTCAGCACATTGTCTGAAGAACTGCCATGCCAGGGAACTCCTTGGAGCTGGCTTTGGTGTGCTCGGTCCCTTGCTGCGGTGGGCAGTAGCAGGCGTACTGTCTAGGGGATGGCCGCTCCGCTTTTGCATCCTGCCCCCTCTTCTGCTGTGCTGGTGGCTCTGTGCGACCACCGCCTCTTCCTCCGAACTACAATGGTCACTCGCATGACCTTGATTCCATGTGGGGTCGAGGACTTCATCGTACTCCACATCATCTTCCACCCAGTCTTCACCCCTGCCCTCCTTGTCGGTCTGCACACTGCAGAAAGCCACAGCAGTTGGCACCTGTGTTTCGTCATCATCCGAGACGTGTTGCGGTGGTCCTCCCATATACTCATCTTGAAACATAAGTGATTGGGCATCGGTGCACTCAATCTCTTCCACTTCTGGGGCAGGGCTAGGTGGATGGCCCTGGGAAACCCTGCTAACAGAGTCATCGAAAAGCAGAAGAGACTGCTGCATGACTTGGGCCTCAGATTGCTTGGCTGATTTGCAAGGGGGTGAGGTGAAAGACTGATGGACATCAGCTACAGGTGCCAACTCTGATCTTTCACAGGAGACTGGGTGGGAGACAATGTAAAGGAACTGGAGGCACTGTCAGCAGCCCAATCTACTATCGTCTGTATTTGTTCTGGCCTCACCATTCGTAGAGCCGCACCAAATACAGCTGAAGGTTCTGTCACCTACTCGCACCTGAGGAAGGTGTTTCACTTGTGTGTGTAGCTGGCACAGATCGACCACATCCTCTCCCTGCAACAGGAGCTCCACCAGGAGCAGCACGACCGGGGCCACGTCCCTTATTTGACGCTCTCCTCATATTTCTCAAATTTAGAATCTTGCCCAAAATGGGTGTTTTTTTAATAACAGAATAGAACAACAGTATCTAACGTGTGTATCTCACAATGACATTTGCAGCAAAGGCTGCAAAATTTAGATTTTTGCCCTAAATGGGTGTTTTTTTAATACCAGAATAGCACAGCAGTATCTAAATGGTGTATCTCACACGTACAGATGTAGACTAGGCCGCAAATTAAGATTTTGGCCCAAAATGGGTGTTTATTTAATACCAGAATAGCACAGCAGTATGTAAAGGGTGTATCTCACAATGTCAGATGCAACAAAGGCTGCAAAATTAAGATTTTTGCCCTAAATGGGTGTTTTTTTTTATAGCAGAATACAACAACAGTATATAAAGGTGTATCTCACAAGGACATATGCAGCAGAGGCTGCAAAATTAAGATTTTTGTCCTAAATGGGTGGTTTCTTTTTATACCAGAATAGCACAGCAGTATCTAAGCGTATATCTCACACGTACAGATGCAGACAAGGCCGCAAATTAAGATTTTTGCCCTAAATGGGTGTTTTTTTTAATAGCAGAATATAACAACAGTATCTAAAGGGTGTCTCTCACAATGACAGATGCAGCAAAGGCTGCACAATTAATTTTTTTGCCCTAAATAGGTGTTTTTTTAATAGC
Organism: Bufo bufo; assembly: GCF_905171765.1. Lineage (NCBI taxonomy): Eukaryota > Metazoa > Chordata > Amphibia > Anura > Bufonidae > Bufo > Bufo bufo. Next base: position 40,435,308 of record NC_053397.1, on the reverse strand, counting down.
AGAATAGAACAACAGCATCTAAAGGGTGTATCTCACACGTTTTTGCCCTAAATGGGTGTTTTTTAAAACCCAGAAATGTATTGAACTATTTAAAGCTTGTTTTAACAATCACAGATGCAGCAAAGGCACTTTGTACTTTGGCCAAAAAGGGTGTTTTTTTTTATAACAGAATATGACAGGAGTATATAACGCTTGAATTTCACACTGACAGATGCAGACAAGGCCGCAAATTAAGTATTTTACCCAAAATGGGTGTTTTTTTTTATACCAGAATAGCACAGCAGTATCTAAAGTGTGTATCTCACACTGACAGATGCAGACAAGGCCGCAAATTAAGTATTTTGCCCTAAATGGGTGTTTCTTGAAACCCAGAAAATTATAGCTGTATTTCTAGCTTAAATTGCACACTGACTAATGCGGCAGAGGCTCAAGATGGGTGTTTTTTTTAAAAGCCTGAAAGTTAATGAAGTATTTCAAGCTTGTTTTTAACTCTAACAGATGCAGCAAAGGCTGCAATATTAAGTACTTTGCCCAAAAAGGGTGTTTTTTTATAACAAAATATGACAGCAGTATATAACGCTTGAATTTCACACTGACAGATGCAGACAAGCCGCAAATTAAGTATTTTGCCAAAAATGGGTGTTTTTTGAATAACGTAATATGACAGCAGTATATAACACTTGAATTTCACACGTACAGATGCAGCAAGGACTGTAAAATTAAGTATTTTGCCCAAAAAGGGTGTTTTTTAAAACCCAGAAAATTATAGCTGTATTTCTAGCTTAAATTGCACACTGACTAATGGGGCAGAGGCCCAAGATGGGTGTTTTTTAAAAGCCAGATTATTATTGCAGTATTTCAAGCTTGGATTTCAATGTCACAAAAGCACATATGCAGTGCTGGTGCACTGAGCTTGCATAAAATGGCCGCCGCCGCCAGGGGCGTCGTTAGGTCAAAACATTCGGGGCTGGAGCCCCGAATGTTTTTTTCAGTGCCCCGAATGTTTATGCTGGCCGGGAAGAGCTATACTCACCTTTTACTTCCTGGTCCTCGGCGCTCCACTGTGAAGGCTGCACAGCAGACTATACTAGAGGATTACCGAGTGGTGAAGAGCAGCAGCATCCGGAGCAGGAACTGTAAGTGTTTTTTTTATTTTATTTTATTTAGGGGCTGATGGAGGCACTGGGGGATGAAGAGGGGCACTGGGGGCTGAAAAGAGGCTGCTGGGGGGCTGATATGGGGCATTGGGGGGCTGATATGGGGCACTGGGGGGCTGATGTGAGGCACTTGGGGGCTGAAGAGGGGCATTGGGGCTGATGTGAGGCACTGGGGGGGCTGAAGAGGGGCATTGGGGGCTGATGTGAGGCACTGGGGGGCTGAAGAGAGGCTGCTGGGGGGCTGAAGAGGGGCACTGGGGGCAGATATGAGGCACTGGGGGGCTGAAGAGGGGCATTGAGGGCTGATGTGAGGCACTGGGGGTTTAAGAGAGGCTGCTGGGGGCTGATATGAGGCACTGGGGACTGATATGAGACACTGGGGGGCTGATATGAGGCACTGGGGGGCTGATATGAGGCATTGGGGGCCTGAAGAGGGACACTGGGGGGCTGATATGAGGCACTAGGGGGCTGATATGAGGCACTGGGGGGCTGATATGTGGCACTGGGGGGCTGATATGAGACACTAGGGGGCTGATATTTGGCACTGGGGACTGATATGAGGCACTGGGGGGCTTAAGAGGGACACTGGGGGCTGTTATGAGGCACTAGGGGGCTGTTATGAGGCACTGGGGGACTGTTATGAGGCTGCTGGGGGGCTGATATGAGGCACTGGGACCTTATATGAGGCACTGGGGGGCTGAAGATGGACACTGGGGGGCTGAAGATGGACACTGGGTGCTAAAGAGGGGCACAGGGGGCAGATATGAGGCACTGGGGCTCTTATCTGAGGTCTGATTGGGGGTCATTCACATTGGGGTCTGATCTGAGGTCTTATTGGGGTCTTATTAACATTGGGGGTCTTATTGGGGCTGTCAGCTGAGGTCTAATTAACAGTGGGGGTCTGATTGGTGGTCTGACCTCGGGTGTAATGAAAAATATTTTTTTCTTATTGTCCCCCTCTAAAACCTAGGTGCATCTTATGGGCCGGAGCGAAAAATACGGGTAAGTTTAGAAAATGAGTTCAAAACTTCTGTCACTTCGGTCTGAAAATCTGAACTCATGCCCGCGCAGCCTGCAAGTAGCGGAACAAGTACAAGGGGGGTTGATGGGTTACAACTTCTGTGATTAGTTTATAGTTGGGGGGTTTGCTTCATTTTAAATTAGGCTGACCATAGGTTAGGATTATCTGTGGGGTTGCCCAGACGGCTAGGCCCTTCACTGTAGTTATTAACCCCTTTCAGCAGTCCCCCATTCACTGAAGGGGTGACTGCTGAAAAGGGTTAATAACTACTGTGAAGGCCCCCGATGCCGATGAGGGCGTGGCTTCGTTGGGTGGGGACGTGGCTTCACGTGGGCTCGTGCCCCGGATGTCTTTAGACCCTAGCAACGCCCCTGGCCGCCGCCCACCTAACTAACAGACAGATAAAAGTTATTTTTCTCTGTCGCTGGGCTCAGGGCAGGGTAAAAAGATTGTGCACGGCACCCACACAACTAAATCTATGTAGATCGCTGAGTTCAATTGCAGCTCTGATTAAAGTTTCTTTCCTATTCTCTCCCTCACAGCATCAGCATCCTCTCCCTACACTAGTAACAGCAGAGTGACGTGCAGCGCTACATGACTCCAGCTTATATAGAGGCTGGGTCACATGCTGCACTGGCCAATCACAGTCATGCCATTAGTAGGGCACAGAGTTAAACGCTTGTCGATTGGCTGCTCTGCAGCCTTTCAAAAAGCGCCAATAAATCCCCAAACACCAAACCCAAACCCAAACTTTTACTGAAATGTTCAGGTTCGGGTCCGGGGTCCAAAAATCCTAAAGTTCGGTACGAACCTGAACTTTACAGTTCAGGTTCGCTCAACCCTAATCATCATCAAAACATTCCATGTCTTATACCAGTTCTGATCCATAAACGACACATCTAAATCTCTTTTATCTGCTCTATCTGGGCAAAGTTTGGAAAGCATAAGAATACTCATCCATTCTCCTTCTATGACTCACTATGTAAATGATCTCATGCCGAGACTTGCACGTGAACCCAGATTGGTGCCACTTATCCTATCCTCAAATGTTTCTCCAAATGAACATTTGCAAAGGATTAAAAAGGAATTTTAGCCATGACAAACTCTGAAGATTAAAGAAGGAGACTTGTCTACGACTGAAGTGATCTAGTACCGGTGGGATGTTTAATGCAATCAATGATTCACAATAACAAGAACTTCTTAAGTATTTCCAAACCACTTTTAAACATGTCCCCATTGTCAAGAAGTGATGCCCCCCGGCTGCACATATTGAACAATGCCATGCATTCCTACCTAAGAATATCTTCTCTGTACCCAAATAGACTAATCGCTGACTTCATATGTAACTGTTAAGCAGAGATACATAATTTCATCCACAATATGGGTTGTATTTATCATATGTGCAACCATTGCAGCTGTACAGGGGCCTAATAGGTTGAGGGTCCCCTGCCACCTTAAAGGCATTGTACAACTTTAAATGTTTTTTGAACAGACATGGCAGAGTGGCTAATTCCGCGGTGGTGATCATGAATACCTAGTCCCCACCGCCGGGTTTCAGCTCCATTGCTCCACGGCTGCCTCCACAAGTCCTTGGTCTCTCTGGAATAAACAAAGTGTTGACAGAGGTCAATTGACTGCTGCAGGCAATCACTGGCCGCAGCAGTGACCTGTCACCCATGCGGAACGTCACTTGGTCACGTGTCACTGGCTGACAGGTAACGTGACCTCCATCAACACTATGTTGATTCCAGAGAGACCCAGGACCTGCAGAGGCAGCTGTGGAGCAATGGAGCCGAAACACAAGTTGCACAATCCTTTTGCTGTGAATTAGATTGCATGTAAAGGAATGAGGTAATGAAAATGGTTCATAATTATTTGAAGTTTATTAAAGATATGAAGCAGGGGAAGGGGGTGACTCTGTTATATGAGCTACTGAAGATCATCGGCACCATATTTTATTCTTGCACAGAGGTCCCCTGCTGCGTCCACCCCGATAATATGTATCATGTATGTACATGTTAAATGATTGATCTCTTGTCTGTTGAGACCCTAAACCTTCTTATATATTTTAGATTAAAGGCCTTGTGCAGTGCTAAGATATTGATGACCTGTGCTCAGGATAGGTCATCAATATCAGATTGGTGGGGATCCAATGCCTGGCACCCCCGCCGATCAGCTGTTTGAAGGGGTAGTGGTGCTCATGTGAGCGCTGCCTCCTCTTCAAAATTACTTGTGCGTCATCTCCTTTGTGGAAGCTGCGCAGTGTAATTACAGATTCTTCTCCTGTTTAGGTGATAGGTCATCAATATCTCAGCATTGACTGAAGAGCCCCTTTAATGTCTTCAGGTACTCGGGCAGTCTTGTGTGTATGGGTGCCTTCTGACTATCTCAAAGTAGGCAAATGTTGATCATTGGATTTCAGTTTGTCCTCCTTTCTCCATTGCAATAAACGAGGGAGGGTCAGGAGAGACAATTAGCCACTTTGGCAAAAAAATATTTTTTGCGTATGGCCAGACTACCAGGAAAAGATAAAGCGGGTCACTAATATTTTTTGGATCAAAGAAATTGAAAAAAATGCTGCCATAATACTATACATATACTGTTATTATCAGGACCGTACAGCACCTATATAATGAGTATCATACACTGAACACATAATGGTGCCATATGATGACCAAACAGCACTCATATATAGTGCCCAAATAATAAAGCTATATAGTATATAAATAATACATATATACCAAGTGGATATGAACAGGTTTTCAGCCACCGGCTGTGCTTTAGGCCTGTATTATGATTGATTTGAAGGTTAATATCTGGTATCTGGTACTGCAGCTGCTGTATTATTGGATCATCATTACAAAGAGTTTGAACAGTACATTTCCCCAAATCAATTTTCAAGCTACGCCTGAACGGAACACTTTTTGGCCGCACAGGTTTTCGTCAATGTGAACATTGCGTAACATTTTGAGCATTTGAACACACACAGCTTGAGAAGTAATGCCAGCTCCAGATGCCTCCAACTATATTTTCCCTCGAACATTTTCACCCTATAAAAAATCTGTTTAATATGATTTCAAAGACCTTTCAGTGGTGAGTAGTCCTCAAGGAAAAGTTCCAGAAACGTGGAGACTAATATAACAGAAGTTTCTTGAGGTCTGCTTAAGCCCTGTAGGGGCAGAGCAATGCTCTCAGTAATTATGACTGCAGGGAATAGGGAAACACATGCTGTAAGCCAGGAGCAAATGTCCGACATGAACAAACATATGGTGGAGCAACAAAGGTTAAGGTCCTTTTACATGGGCGGATGGTCGGGAACAATCATTCCTATTAATAGTTGTTTGGCCAGTCGTTGACCGTCCAAACATCTCAGCGATCAACCAGCAACACTTGTTTGTTGGCTGATCACTTCTTTTATGTTAAAGGGGTTATCTGATTACCTACCGTATCATCTGGATGGGTCATTGGTTTCAAATAGCTGAGCTGTTTGAGTCGATCAGTTGTTTGAGCAGGCCCAGCAGCTGATTAGTGGGAGTCCTGGGTGTTAGACCCCCACTGATCAGATGCTGATTACCTATCCAAAGGAAAGGTCATCAGTTACAAATAGCCGGATAACCCCTTTAACATAAAAGTACCACACTGCAAGGTCATGTCGCGGTTGTAGTGTGGCTGCACTGTTTAGTTGGTCTGCATCATTAAGTTGGTCTGCATCATTATTGGGCAGACTAGATGGGCCAAATGGTTCTTATCTGCCGACACATTCTATGTTTCTATGTTTCTATGTTATTAATGGCCGCACAGCACCTTGAACATCGCACAACTCAACTGGATAAATTAACCCCTTGTGTACAATTGTGGCATGACGTCTTCAATTGGAACTGTGTACTCTAAACGGTGGGGATGGGACACATCCTATGAAAGCCACCAGTTGAGTGCTGTCACTACATGGAACATGGAAACCATTCTGTTTTAGATTACTAAATGGTAGGACTTAAGCTGAAGGCCAAATTAAAAACTCCAGAACCATGGATAGGAAGTACCATCAATGATGCAGATGCTCACAGAAGGGAAAATACTGTGTATGTGTATCCCAACGAATGCAGCACACATACACAATATTTCACTTCAGGGCTGTGTGATATCAGAAAGAGAGAAAGCTTTCAATCAACACCAAGGAGTGGGGCAGGGTTTAGGAAAAAGACCCTAAGCACTTGTCGTGCTTGGGACCACCCAATGGGCACTAGCCAGCTCATCTGCATATGGGATCAAACTTAATTTTCTCTGCAACTGAACCTCCCTCAATAAACTTAAAAGGATGCCCAAATTTAAGTCCTCTACTCAACAATGGTATTACTTTCAAAGACATAATGGAGAGGATAAACTTCATTGTGCCGAATGCCAAACTTAGCTTTACTGTATTGTATACAACTGGGAACTCTGTACACACCCTATGGGTTAACAGTACAACAAATTCAGCAGTATCTCTCCCACTTCACATCTTGTTGTTGATGTTCTTTATCTCCAATGACATCAAGGCAAATCAAGATCTTCATTTGTCTTCAAGATCTATGCAGCATGAGTTGCTCCCATGACAGACCAGTTGGGACATAGGTAAAAAAGAAATATCTTCAGGGCTTTGAGTCATATGGCACAACCTAGGAGCTAGGACTCACTGGAAAAAAAAACTGCCAGGAACTGGGTTTTAAGGATATTGGTGCCTACCAGCAACTGAATACCGTTATACTGTATAGGGATATGTCCCTTGTTCCTTATCACTATACGGCTGGGTCAAAACTCAACTGGGAACTCTAGTAGCAGCCATATTAGTTGTCATTCAACTTTCACAGAAGTAGGATATAAAGTAAATATATATAGGATATAGTAAATATAAACTGATATTGTCCATAGAATTTGAACATCTTCACATAAAGTAGTGGACTGTTGAGCAGTGATTTAATTTTATTTTTTTAAGTTTTAGGGTTAAAGAGGACCTTTCATCGCTCCTGACCTGAGAAGTTAAGAAGTTATGAATGAAAGCTAGCAGTCTGCAGTAAGGGTACAGAGGGGCGGTAACAAGTTGGGGGGGGTGTACTGATTTCAATCGACACTATATAATGAAGCAAAAATGAAGACGAGCCAGTCACTTCCCCATGGTGATTACAGCTGGTCATGCTCTGTCTCTGTGGTTTGAACTGGTGCCTTGCAGTGACAGGCGACGGAGTTCAAATCTGACTAAGGCCTCTTTCACACGAGCGTGACGGATTAGGTCCGGATGCATTCAGTGAAACTCGCACCATTTTACAAGCAAGTTCAGTCAGTATTGTCTGCGATTGCGTTCATTTTTTTCCGCGCGGATGCAATGTGTTTTTCACTGAAGCCCCATTCACCTCTATGGGGCCAAGACTGCGTGAAAAACGCAGAATATAGAACATGCATCGCACCCGCGTGGAAGACTCGCTCGTGTGAAAGAGACCTAAGAGTGACATCTATATGCAGTTTGTATGTTCTCCCTATTTTTGTGTAGACTTCTACAAGTTATTATTTTTTACTCCAAATATCTACTGATAGATTAAAGGATATTTCTTTGAGTACAATATTAGTGGCCTATTATTATTATTATTATTTATTATTAAAGTGCCATTCATTCCATAGCGCTGTACATATGATGAGCGGTGCACATACATAATACAGACAATTGCACTAATCATAAACAAGACAAGTTACAAACTGGTACAGAAGGAGAGAGGGCCCTGCCTGTGAGGGCTTACAATCTACATGGTATGGGTGAAGGACACAGTAGGTGCGAGTTAAGTTGGTCATGGCGGTATAGAGGCAGCGGGGTCACTGGTTGTAGGCTTGTCTGAAGAGGTGGGTTTTCAGGTTTCTTTTGAAGGATTCCAATGTAGGTGAGAGTCTGATATGTTGGGGTAGCGAGTTCCAGAGTATTGGGGATGCACGGGAGAAATCTTGGAGTCGATTGTGGGAAGAGGCAATAAGAGGAGAGGAGAGAAGGAGGTCTTGTGAGGATCGAAGAATGCGTGTGGGGATGTATCGGGAAAGTAGCTCAGAGATGTAGGGAGGGGACAGGTTATGGACGGCCTTGTATGTATTTGTTAGTACTTTGAAGTCAATTCGCTGGGCAATGGGGAGCCAGTGAAGGGATTGGCAGAGGGGAGAGGCAGAGGAGTAATAGGGGGAGAGGTGGATTAGTCGGGCAGCAGAGTTGAGGATAGATTGGAGAGGTGCGAGAGTGCTAGATGGAAGGCCACAGAGGAGAATGTTGCAGTAGTCTAGGCGAGAGATAATGAGGGCATGTACAAGAATTTTCACAGATTCAAAGTTAAGGAAAGCACGGATGCGGGAGATGTTTTTGAGTTGGAGGCGGCAGGTGGTGGAAAGAGCTTGGATTTGCGGTCGGAAGGAAAGTGCAGAATCCAAGGTCACTCCAAGGCAGAAGACTTTGTTGACCGGGCAGAGTGTGCAGCCATTGATCATGAAAGATAGGTCTGTTGAGGGGGTTGAACAAGATGGGGGAAAGATTATGAATTCTGTCTTATCCATGTTAAGTTTTAGAAAGCGAGAGGCGAAGAAGGATGATATAGAAGATAGGCATTGTGGGATTCTTGATAGTAAGGTGGTGATTTCTGGACCAGAGAGGTAGATTTGTGTGTCGTCAGCGTAGGAGTGATACTGAAAGCCATGGGACTCTATGAGCTGTCCCAGGCCAAAGGTGTAGATAGAGAAGAGCAGGGGTCCTAGGACAGAGCCTTGCGGGACACCAACAGAGATGGAATGAGACGAGGAGGTGGTGCGAGAGTGGGAGACGCTAAACGTCCGGTCTGTGAGGTATGATGTGATCCAGAAGAGGGCCAGGTCGGTGATGCCAAGAGATGAGAGAGTTTGCAACAGAAGGGAGTGGTCAACAGTGTCGAAGACAGAGGACAGGTCAAGGAGAAGGAGGACAGAGTATTGTTTCTTGGTTTTGGCTGTCAGTAGGTCATTGGTGACTTTGGTAAGGGCAGTCTCGGTTGAGTGGTGGGGTCGGAAGCCAGATTGTAGGCGGTCAAAGAGGGAGCAGGAGGAGAGGTGGGAGGACAGTTCTGAATGGACATGTTGTTCAAGTAGCTTTGAGGCATACGGAAGAAGTGATATGGGGCGATAACTGGACAAGGAAGATGGGTCAAGTGAAGGCTTTTTGAGGATGGGTGTAATAGTAGCATGTTTAAAAGCAGAGGGGAAGACACCAGAGTTTAGTGATAGGTTGAAGAGATGAGTTAGGGCTGGGATAAACACTGTGGTGAGGTTAGGGATGAGGTGGTATGGGATTGGGTCAAGTGCACAGGTGGTCAGATGAGATTTGGAGAGTAGAGTGGAGAGTTTTTCTTCTGTAATGGTGGAGAAGCAGGTTTTGGGAGAAGGGGACCGAGCCGTTGTGTAGAGGGTCTGTGGGGACTGTGTGGTGAAGCTTTCTCTGATGTTGACTATCTTTTGTTTGAAATATTTGGCAAAGTCCTCAGCTGAGAAGAGAGGAGAGGGTGGGGGCGCTGGGGGGCGGAGAAGGGAGTTAAAAGTGCTAAAAATTTGTTTAGGGCTGTGTGACAGGGAAGATATGAGAGATGAGAAGTAAGCCTGTTTTGCATCAGCGAGTGAGGATTTAAATATGAGGAGGGATTGCTTGTATGCGGTGAAATGATCATTTGAATGGGATTTCTTCCATTGCCGCTCAGCAGCCCTGGAAGCTTGTCTGAGTTTTTTGGTCAGGTTGGTGTGCCAGGGTTGTCTGTTGATTTTTCGGGTTTTGTTGTGTGTGAGGGGGGCAACAGTGTCCAGAGCTGTACTTATTGTGGTGTTATATAGGGTGGTAGCAGCTTCTGGGTCTAGGAGGGAACAGATGGTAGAGAGTGGGAGAAGAGAGTCGGAAAGCAAGTGAAAGTCGAGATGTTTAAGGTTCCTGCGGGGGTGTGTTAGTGTGTGGCCCGGGGGAGCATCAGAAGAGACCAGTGAAGAGAAGGTGAGTAGGTTGTGGTCGGATAGGGGGAGAGGCGAATTAGAAAGGTTAGATAGGGAGCAGAGGCGGGTAAAGATCAGATCCAGAGTGTGACCATCTCTGTGGGTGGGAACTGAAGACCACTGTGATAGGCCGAAGGAGGAAGAGAGTGACAGGAGTTTAGAGGCCTATCATTAGGATAGCTCATCAGAATCTGATCGGTGGGGTCTGACTCCTGGCACCCCCACCAATCTTCTGTTTGAAGAACCTGGGGAGCTCTGGTGATGTCACGTTCATCGGTCACAGGGCCTATTTGCAGCTTATTCCCATTCAAGGGAATGAGCTTGGGCAGCAATTTCAAGCACAGCCGCTATGAATTGAACGGCACTATCTTTGGTATGCTGTGAGGAGGCCACAGCCTCTTCAAACAGCTGATTGGTGACAGTGCCGTGTGTCGTTCCCCAACGGATCAGATACCGGATCAGATATCTTGAGGATAGGTCATCAATATTGTAATCCTGGAAAACCCTTTTACTTTGGAATTAAGAGTGAAATACCCGATAGGAATAGTGAGTGATGACATGCATGTACAGTGGCATAAAAAAATGTTGGCATTACATAAATAATAAATATAAAATTGCAGCAGGACATATCACAACCATATTCTTAGTAGGGACTTTTTTTTAGATGAAGAATGGGACAACCTCTTTAGGCTAATTTTTCTAGCTCTCATAGGAATGCACAACTGTCACACCATTATGCATTTATACAACTGCAACACTGAGACATGCTGAAATATAAATCTATTGAATTAATATTGAATATATTGAAGTAATGTCAAATTCCCACAAATTGAATGCAGTGAAAGATGCACACTTTGGGTCATCACACATACCGCACAAGACATGTCTCTAACACCTACCACATCATCTCGGTCTTCCCACTCTACTTCAGATAAGTCCACACTGCTGTAATTTGGTTTCCTGCGTTTTTTTCCTTCTTCATACTATAAGAAAAGAACATAATGGTGTAAGGGTCTAAAGAAGAAAGAAGGCAAAATATCATGAAATACTACAGTATGTATAATGTTACTCTAGGCTCCAAACATATTTCAGTGATGGGCTCTATTGGCAGTTCCATCACTTTGACAACAATGGACACCAGGGTGAAATCCTTGATGGATGCAATTATGAGTCAATGGACTATCTGAGGGGTTATCTGAGAATTTCATATTGATGGCCTATTCTCAGGATAGGTCATCAATATCACATCAACGCGGGTCTGACACCTGGGACCCTCGCCTATCAACTGTATGAAGAGGCAGCGGCACTCCGAGAGCACTTAGGCCTCTTCCTAGGCCATGTGATGTCACTGTACATGAGTCAGGCTTAGTAACGGCTCAGTTCCATTTAAGTGAATGAGGCTGAGCTGTGATACCAAGTACAAGCACTATCAAATGGATGGTGATGTGCTTGGTGGGCTATGAGGAGGTTGCAATGCTGACCACAGTGCTGCAGTATCCTCAAACAGCTGATCGACGGGGGTGCCATAAGTCGGACCCCCGCCGATCTCACATTGATGACCTATCCCGAGGATAGGCCATCAGTCTGAAAATCCAGGAGAACACCTTCACGATGGATCCTGCATAACATTGTGGCTTTCATAATGAACAGACCTGGATGTGAGCAGAGCCTCAGACCTATATATTCCATGACACCCTTTTCTCCTACACAGAGTGGTAGACCAACCCTGAAACCCAGCATCATTGTCAACATGTTGTGTACATTCCAAAAATGATGTACTCGGGACATGATCACTTTAGATTTTAAAAATTTATTTTGGGTTGTATTTTTACATGTCGAAGAAATATTTTAGTGCTGTTAGCGAATCAAAGTGTTTTCTAAAGTCAGAGCATACATATGTAATACATTTCAGCTGGCACTTTGCCTTGAAGTCTAGACTGCAATTAGGTAGGGCAATCTATATTTTTTTGGCCAGCAAGCTTCATTGGGTCATTACGGTATTAATTTTGGATACTTCAGAACGCAGAAGTACTGACACCTCTCTAGGAAAACAAGGATGTGGGAGTGTTATTTTTAAGAAGATTTAGACCACAATGCTTTGCCTGATGAGTCCGGAGGTTGTCTGTAGTGTTTTCGTGAATTTAAGGTTTTTAGCGCTATGTAAGTGACTCATCTAAGAACCTTTGCAAATATAGATAATTTTTTATTTATTCTGGAACTGTATTATATTTCTGTCTATTGTATCTACACATTTGCCCTTCCTGAACTTGGGAGTTGTTTGAGTTATATGTGTCTATATTTGGTCACCCAGTGGTTCTGATGTGAATTAAAACATGTCAAGTGTGTTGCCAGCATGTCACAATAACATATTGAATTTAGATTGTGAGAGTGCTTCGTACATTATAAAGACAGGAGAAGTGTACAGAGTGGACTCAGGATCTGAGCCTGAAAACTGCGTTTGGCAGGAAGGGGGTTTATGACATTTGCAGAAAGGTAAAGGTGAGCACATATCTATCTAACTATTTATCTATCTATCTAAATTAGAAAAATTCCACGGCACTCCAAAAAAGTAAAAAGTAATGTTCTTTAATAACTAAAAAGCGATGTTTCAGTCCTCTTACTGGGACTTTTCTCAAGCAGTCACTGCTGCAGAAAAGTCCCAGTAAGAGGACTGAAACATCACTTTTTGGTAATTAAAGAACAATACTTTTTACTTTTTGGGAGTGCAGTGAAATTTATTTACTTGGACGTTGGATCGCTTCCGCAGCCACTGGCGCATCACTACTATTTAATCACTGTGCCGCTAACATCACTTGAAAGTATTTATCTATCTGTCTATCATCTACCTATACATCTACCTGTCTACCTATGCATCGATCTAGCTATGTATCTGTCTAGCTACATATATATCCATGCATCCCTTTTTCTATAGTAATTTGTCTACATAATGTTAAAATCAATCCAATCCTTAGAATTATACTTGTTACAGGCAGCGGGTGTAGAACCATGCTCCTGGCAGTCCCCTGGTTTTCACACTTTAAACACTATACAGGGATCTGGACTTCGCTGCGGGGGAGCCACCAGGCCACTATCTCTTGGAATTGTCCAGGTGTGGTTGGTAGCTGACTCATTGGGTCACAGACACCGGTGTGAAACACCAAGGGATCAGGCAATACACATAGTTAGGAAACAGGCATAGGTCAGGGCAGGAAGAATTTATTGAAATCTGTAAAACTAGTGCAAAGTCAGGGCTAGTGGCAAAGTGTCAATACAGTAAACAGGTTAAGGTATGATCAAGCAGTGGAGGGTCAGAATTGGTAAACAGGCAGAGCTTGGTACACGGGCAGACAAACAGAACATCACACGGTCACTAAACACTAGTAAGTAGTGTTGGGCGAGCATTCTCAGCCAAACACTCATTTCACTTGAGCATCGTGCTGCTCGGCACATCGTGGTGTTCGGCTGAATACTGCGTGTGCTCGAGCGCAATGCTCGAGTCTCCCCCCCGCACATTTGTTGGCTGCTACGCAGCCAATAAACGTGCAGGTAGTACTGCCATTCACTGTAATACAGTAGCATTACAGTGATTGGCTGGCTGGAAAGAATCATCGGGTGCTATATAGCACCCGATGACACGTGTTCAGCTCAGTCTTAGTCAGGGAGAGCTGGAGAGCAGAAGGGAGAGATAGTGTAGGGAGTGAAATAAGAATATTTTAGCTTTTATACTTGTTATAGACCCAAAAGTACTTTTAAGGACTATAGTTGTATCTTGCAGCAAAATATATATATATATATTAGTGCAATTGTTTGGCCGCTGCAGACAACGACTTTATCTGCGCTACATCTCCAGTATAACGTTAGCGCATCCGAAATATCAGTGACATTCAGTGTCATTTTTTTTCGCCGCTGGTGACAGCGACATTATCTGCGCTACATCTCCTGTGTAACGTGTGCGCAGCCTAAAAATATCTGTGACATCCAGTGTACTTTTCCTGTAGACGGTGTCCGCTGCCGACTGTTACATTACCTGCGCTACATCTCCTGTATAACGTTTGTGTATTCGAAATATCAGTGACATTCAGTCAAATTTTTTTTGCTGCTGGTGGCAGCGACATTACCTGCTCTACATCTCCTGTGTAACGTTTGCCCATCAGAGACATTAATTCTGTGTAATTTTTTATTAGGCGGTGGTGTCAGCGACATTGCTTGCGCTATACTTCTTGTTTAACGTGTGCACATCCTAAATATCAGTGACATTCATTCAGTGTAATTTTTATTAGGCGGTGGTGACAGCGACATTACTTGCGCTATACCTCCTGTATAACGTTTGTGCATCCTAAATATCAGTGACATTCCTTCCGTAAAATTTTTTATTAGGCAGTGGTGACAGCGACATTACTTGCACTATACCTCCTGTATAACGTTTGTACATCCTAAATATCAGTGACATTCATTCAGTGTAATTTTTTTATTAGGCGGTGGTGTCAGCGACATTGCTTGCGCTATACTTCTTGTTTAACGTGTGCACATCCTAAATATCAGTGACATTCATTCAGTGTAATTTTTATTAGGCGGTGGTGACAGCGACATTACTTGCGCTATACCTCCTGTATAACGTTTGTGCATCCTAAATATCAGTGACATTCCTTCCGTAAAAATTTTTATTAGGCAGTGGTGACAGCGACATTACTTGCACTATACCTCCTGTATAACGTTTGTACATCCTAAATATCAGTGACATTCATTCAGTGTAATTTTTTTATTAGGCGGTGGTGTCAGCGACATTGCTTGCGCTATACTTCTTGTTTAACGTGTGCACATCCTAAATATCAGTGACATTCATTCAGTGTCATTTTTTAATAGGCGGTGGTGACAGCGACATTACTTGCGCTATACTTCTTGTTTAACGTATGCACATCCTAAATATCAGTGACATTCATTCAGTGTAATTTTTTATTAGGCGGTGGTGACAGTGACATTACTTGCGCTATACCTCCTGTTTAACGTGTGCGCATCCTAAAAATATCTGCGACATTATGTGTACTTTATTTGCTCATACACTTACAAAACCTGCGCTACTGTACATGTGACATACTTGCAAACATATATTTAATTTAAAGAGGACCTTTCACCATAATAAAACCTCTAAACTAACTATACAGACGTGTAGAGCGGCGCCCAGGGATCCCCCTGCACTTACTGTTATCCCCAGGCGCCGCTCCGTTCCCCGGTTATAGCCTCCGGTATCTTCATAGTTAGGCTCCACCCAGGGGAACCTGACGCCGTCTGGCCAATCACAGCGCTCAGCTCATAGCCTGGCCCTGGGTGCGGTGAAACTGTGCCTGCTGCCAGAGCACGAGAAACACACTCATCCACGATACCTAGCTTCATGTCCCAGTTTTCAGGGCGGCGCAGGACACCACTCTCGAAGTCAGACCAGTGCGAGCAGGTAGTCGGATGGATTGCAGCAGATAATGTTCCAGTCGGTTAAGCACCACCCTGTCTTCCATAAAGTCCAGTCTCAGTAGCCTCAGTAGAGTCTGGTCAACAGAATACTCACCCTGATACTCCTTCCACCTACCATGGAGAGTCTTGGCAAACAAGTGATCCCACACTCGGATATTCCGAGGAGCTATTTTCATCATCGTTCCTTAATTTGGGCCTCTTGCCAAGCCCGCTTGAAGTGGGACATGAGGAGATCTTGTGCCCTGATTCCCAAACTCTGGAGCATCCACAGTCCGAAGATGACGAAGGTGGGGAACGGCAATTAGTGTTTCAAGAGGTTCATGATGAGGATGAGACACAGTTGTCAATAACTGATGTTGTTGTTAGGTCAACAAGTCAGGAGGATGACCAGAGTGAGGAAGTGGAAGAGGAGGTGCTAGACGATGAAGTCACTGACCCAACCTGGGAAAGTGGCAAGCCGAGCGAGGACAACAGTACCGAGGGGGAGGGATACACAGCACCGCAACAGGCTGGAAGAGGCAGTGGGGTGGCAAAAGGGAGAAGGCGGGCCACATCAAACAGGCCCGCAACTGTTCCTCAGAGCACTCCCTTGCCATCGGGTAGGTGTTCCGCAGTCTGGCGTTTTTTTTTGAGGAAAGTGCGGACAATAAAAGAATTGTCATTTGCAACCTGTGCCGTAACAAAATGAGCAGAGGCATGAACACTAGCAACCTCACCACCACCAGCATGATCCGCCACATGGGATCAAAGCACCCTAATAGGTGGGCCAAACGCCTGGGTCCACAATCAGTGTCTGCGAGTCACACCACTGCCTCCTCTTCCTCTGTGTTACGTGCTGGCCAATCCCCTGTTCAAGACGCAGGCCTTGATACCTCCCACCATGCACCTGGACTTTCACAAGCACCATCAGCTAGCACATCCACTTCTGTGTCCCAGCGCAGCAAACAGATGTCTATACCCACAGACCGTAGCACTAAATGCGAATCTTTCCAAATTGCTGGCCCTGGAAATGTTGCCATTTAGGCTTGTGGAGACTGAGGCTTTCCACTGCCTGATGGCGGCGGCTGTCCCGCGGTACTCTGTCCCCAGCCACCAATATTTTTCACGGTGTGCAGTCCCAGCCTTACACCAGCATGTGTCCCGTAACAACACCCGTGCACTGACCTACGCAGTTATTGGGAATGTCCACTTACACATGGACAAGTGCTTTTGGCCAGGGACGCTACATTTCCATGATGGCACACTGGGTGAACGTTGTGGAGGCCGGTAGCAAGTCATACCCTGGGATGGCACAGGTGATACCGAAGACAAGGATTGCGGGCCCTACTTCCATCAGGGTTTCTGCCGCCACCCACGCCACCTACCTCCTCCTCCACTTCCACCTCTGAATTATCATCTTGCAGCACCAGTCAGCCATCAGTCAGTACCTGGAAGCAGTGTAGCACACTGGCGCAGAGCTGTGGCTCTCGCCACTCAACCCACAACCAGGCATGGTTGTGTCTCATAATGGCAGTAGCTTGGTGGCGGCTTTGGAGCTTGGCAAGCTCACACTCATAGCATGCCTAGCCCACATGTTCAACCTAGTGGTTCAGCGGTTTCTCAAACCCTACCCAAATTTGCCTAAGCTACTGGTGAAGGTGCGCCGCGTGTGTGCCCATTTTCGCAAGTCATCGACAGCTTCCGCCGGTCTGGCAGTGCTGCAACAGCGTTTGCAATTTCCAGCTCACCAGCTCCACGTTCCACATGTTGGCCAAGCTCTGTGAGCAGCAGAGGGCAGTAGTGAAATACCAGCTGCAACATGGTCGTCGCCTTTCCAGTCATCTTCCGCTCTTCACAAGCAACAAGTGGACATTGATGTCTGACCTCTCTGAGGTTTTACGCAACTTTGAGGAATCAACACAGATTTGAGTGGCGATAACGCTTTTATCAGCATAACCATCTCGCTTCTGTGTCTACTCAAACGCTTGCTGCTCACAATTAAGGCGGACGCTTTGCATGTTGAAGAGGTGAAATTTATGGGAAGAAAGTACACAGGATAGCCAGACCACCCTGAGTTCGTCTTCTCAGCGCGAATTGGATGATGATGATGAGGAGGAGGAGCAGGAGACGGTTGCCTCCGCTACAGAGGGTAGTAACCATGGAAATTTTATTCCATCTGTTCAGTGTGGATGGGTAGAAGAGGAGGAAGAGGATGAGGAGATTGAGAGTCATCCTCCTGATGAGGACAGTGAAGTCTTGTCTGTTAGGCACACATGGCTGACTTTATGTTAGGCTGCCTTTCCCGTGACCCTCGCGTTGTACGCATTTTGGCCAACACCGATTACTGCTGGTTCACTCTTTTCGACCCCCGCTACAAAGAAAACTTCTCATCTCTCATTCCTGTGGCTGAGAGGACGAGCAAAATGTCCTTGTGGAAAAATTGCTCCAAAAATTTCCAGCTGACAACGCTGGCTGCAGAGTACGTAGTTCCTTGGCTAACTAAGGAGGGGAGACGAGGGGAACAGACAGCAGTTCCAACAGAGGCATGGCAACACTCTCCAAGGCCTGGGACAGTTTTATGACACCCTGCCAGCACCCTCAACCTGATGCGTGGCCTAGTGTCACAAGAAGGGAAACATTTTGGAAGATGGTGAAGGAGTACATAGCAGACCGTGTCAGCCTCCTCAGTGATCCCTGTGTGCCTAGTGCTGCTGGGGGCATAATAACTGATAAGCACATCCACCTGTCAACTGAAAATGCTGACTGGTTGACTCTTATCAAAATGAACAAGGCCTGGATTGCCTCTGACTTCTCTACTCCACCAGAGGAAAGCGGCTGAATATAAAGGCATTCTAAATGTGGCTTTCATGGTGTACTGAATAGACTGTATTCCCATGCACCCCTTCCACCACTAAAAAGGGTATATGGTTCAATCTCTCTTTTCTCATCCTCCTCCTCCATCATATCAACATGCTTATTAGGCTGCCCTTGCTCATAATGTTTTAGAGGGTCAGCTCAGCAGCAGGCCCTCACCCATAATGTTTTAGAGGGTCACCAGCAGGCCCTCACCCATAATGTTTTAGAGGGTCAGCTCAGCAGCAGACCCTCACCCCTAAATTTTTAGATGGTCAGCTCGGCAGCAGGCCCTCGCCCACCAAATTTTTTAGATGGTTAGCTCGGCAGCAGGCCCTCGCCTACAAAATTTTTAAGATGGTCAGCTCGGCAGCAATCCCTCGCCCACAAAATTTTTAAGATGGTCAGCTCGGCAGCAATCCCTCGCCCACAAAATTTTAAAGATGGTCAGCTCGGCAGCAGGCCCTCGCCCACAATTTTTTTTAGATGGTCAGCTCGGCAGCAGGCCCTCGCCCACAAAAATTTTTAGATGGTCAGCTCGGCAGCAGGCCCTCACCCCTAATGTTTTAGATGGTCAGCTCAGCAGCAGACTCTCACCCCTAATGTTTTAGATGGTCAGATCAGCAGCAGGCCCTCACCCCTAATGTTTTAGATGGTCAGCTCGGCAGCAGGCCCTTGCTCCTATTGTTTTAGAGGGTCACCAGCAGGCCAGCAATCATCATTTTTCAAGGGTGTGTATGATGCCCTCCTTTATGTGTAATAAAGGGTGTATTGGAGTGCCGGGTCCTTGTAATTTTTGGCAGTCCTTTCCCTTAATGCATAGGCTTTATGAGTGTAGGAGTCCCACTATATGAACAATTGTACCACAATGTGAATGAGGCCCTCCTTTATGTGA
This sequence comes from Bufo bufo, assembly GCF_905171765.1. Taxonomy (NCBI): domain Eukaryota; kingdom Metazoa; phylum Chordata; class Amphibia; order Anura; family Bufonidae; genus Bufo; species Bufo bufo. The sequence continues at coordinate 40,415,927 of NC_053397.1, read as the reverse complement.
TATACAAGTTGTATCGGAGTGCCTCTTCCTTGTAATTTTTGGCAGCACTTGCACTTTATATGCAAGTTAATATACAGGAAAGAATGTTTTTCTAACAATTTTTCCTCTAAAATCGATTTTATATTCGGTTTTATGAGTATTATTGTCAGTCTGTAAAAGTGGCGTACTATTCGGACAACATCGTTCCCAGCAGCGACCTGGGAGTCCAAGATGCATCCAGACATCCTCCCCATGCTGTTCCATTTCAGTGGTGTTTCCATCAATTTCTGACCTTTTCATATGAACCAGACCTTCAGAGCAGCGGGTGCCTGGTTTAATTCTCGGGTTCTCCCATTGACTTCCATTATCCTCGGGTGCTCGGTAAAGCATCCGAGCATCCCGTTTTGTTCTACTCGAGCACCCGAGCACTTTTGTGCTCGACCAACACTACTAGTAAACTAGAAAACCTAAAGGTCAGGAACCCTCTCCTAGGGAAATCTGCCTTAAGTACTCTGAATTGTAAAGCCATTGGCTGGGAAAAACTAGGAAAGCGCCCGCATGCCCTAAGAGGAAAGCAGTACGAGCAACAATGGATGGCGGCAACAGAGCCTGCTGTTGTTGGGCAGAGGAGAGCATGCTGTCTCGGACCACCAGCATAGCAACAGATAGGGCAGTGTAAGTGACGCGTCGTCCATGCCCTCTAGGAGGGAACAGGACAGTAGCAGGCACGGGCTGTTAGTGCAACAGTACTGATATTTCGGTGGTCTCTGACCTTTCCCCAACCCTGCATGCAACAAAACAGTCCTCCTGTGGCTTACACACATCAACAGTCTTAGTCTTTTCCTATTTTCTTGTATCGAGTTCCTTTCTTGGCTGTTTTATTTCCAGAAACTGCTTACTTTATGCCAAGCGAGTTAATGATAAATGAGCGAATGTGTGTATTTATTTACCTGTGCAGTTAATGGCTGCTCAAAGGAAAGAAAACCAAAGCTTTCCAGGAAAAGTGGCTTAGCATTTACTAAAAAAAAGGAGCCCACAGTCTGTGAAATGATCAGTCATGGCACATCCTCAAAGACGGAGGCAGGGAAAAAATCATGGGAGTCGAACCCCACAGGGAGAGTTTATAGAGGAGGCCATCCCACTAACAAGACGAAACACAGTATTAGAAAGTCCCAAAATACAGTGCGGGATGACGGTCCCAGACAAAAACAGGCATTCAGGAGCACAGGAAATTCCTCCAGTTTAATAGTTGATAATTATGGTATGTTAATACTGGTCTGCCATTCAGATAGTTGAAATTCTGCATTTTATAGAGACCAGTAGCACCTGGACTGCTGAGAAATGTTTATAGGTTATCTGTGGTTCTGATAAAAGACTTAGGTATGTGACCTGATTCTACATCTCAAGTCCTGGGAATGGAGCATTCAGTCATTAGACATGTACAGACCCCCAAAATCCCACAACCAAGATAAACTAATTAAAGGCAACAATGTCCCTTTATTACCTAATATCAGGTAAAACACAGAACATACCAATGGTTTGCTGGAAGTCAATTACTTATTTTTCTAGTTGCTCCACAGCAAAATACTAAAAACTGCCACTTTATCTGCTTGCACAGAAAATTTATGTTTGCACGGTTGTTTTAGCATACTGAAAATTTAGGCGCAGGATCCGCATCAAAATTGTGCCATTTCTGTACTTTTTTTTTTAATGCTGTTTTCCATTCAAAATGGTTTTTGGTGCAGATTTTGATGGCCTCTCATGGATTACAATGCTGATGTAGGGCTTTCTGCATGATGGACCAGAAGGTCTTATTGAAATCCTGCTGTAAACACGGCGGCTCATTTCCTGCTGATCAGTTCCACTTTAAGCTGGTGAGCACATGAGAGGGGTAGGACTTACTTGAGGAGGAGGACTTAATCTTTGGGTCTTCAGGAAAGTTCCCCTTTCAGTTGGTGAGCACCTGAGCAGGTTAGGGCTTAGTTGTGGAGCAGGACTTAGCATCTTCGGGACAGAGGGGGGAGACTCCTGCTACAACTACTTGTCTTACAGGCAGACCCAAGGTATTATTATTATTATTTATTATTAAAGCACCATTCATTCCATAGCGCTGTACATATGAGAAGAGGTGTACATACATAATACAGACAATTGCACTAATCATAAACAAGACGGGCTACAAACTGGTACAGAAGGAGAGGGCCCTGCCCGTGAGGGCTTACAATCTACATGGTATGGGAGAAGGACACAGTAGGTGCGGGTGAAGCTGGTCATGGCAGTATAGAGGCAGCAGGGTCACTGGTTGTAGGCTTGTCTGAAGAGGTGGGTTTTCAGGTTTCTTTTGAAGGTTTCCACTGTAGGTGAGAGTCGGATATGTTAGGGTAGCGAGTTCCAGAGTATGGGGGATGCACGGGAGCAGTATGAGAAACATCCCCATATCATGGTGCTTGCGCCACCATGCTTCACTGTCTTCACAGTGTACTGTGGCTTGAATTCAGTGTTTGGGGGTCGTCTGACAAACTGTCTCCGGCCACTAGACCCAAAAAGAACAATCTTAATTTCATCAGTCCACAAAATGTCTCTTTAGGCCGGTCAATGTGCTCTTTAGCAAATTGTAACGTCTTTAGCACATGTCTTTTTTTCAAGAGTGGGACTTTGCGGGGGCTTCTTGCAGATAGCTTGGCTTCACATAGGCGTCTTCTAATTGTAACAGTACTCACAGGTAACTTTAGACCTTCTATGATCTTCCTGGAGCTGATTGTTGGCTGAGCCCTTGCCATTTTGGCTATTCTTCTATCCATTCCAATGGTAGTTTTTCGCTTTCTTCCACATCTTTCAGGTTTTGGTTGCCATTTTAAAGCACTTGCGATCATTTTAGCTGAGCAGCCTATCATTTTCTGCACTTCTTTATATGTTTTCCCCTCTCCAATCAACTTTTTAATCAGGGTATGCTGTTCTTCTGAACAATGTCTGGAACGACCCATTTTCCTCAGAATTTCAGAGAGAAATGCACTGTAACTAGCTTGTACAACATTTTCTGCCTTCCTTCCTTAAATAAGGGCAATAATTGCCACCTGTTTTTCAAAGAATGAATGACCTCACCCATTGAACTCCACACTGCTATTATTTTGAACACGCCTCTTTCAATTAGTGATTCAATTACCCAGAATCAGCAGCATGCATGTCATGACTGTTGGGTCTGTTGGATTTCTATTACTCTACTACACCTGCTAGTAAATTATTTGCCATGTAGAAATATAATTTCTACCAAAAACAGTGATTGATCAGGCTAGTGATGTCTGACTGCTATTATTTTGAACACAACTGTATATACACACAGAATCCGCACCAAGAATGAGCATGACACTTTTTTTCCCCCAGTAACGCAAATTGTCAATTTAGCACATGGAGAAAAATGCTCTATATGAACTACAGAGCCCATTGAAAACAATGGGAGGTGGATTGAGAGAGGATTCCATGTGGATTTTGACCCAAATTTCACAACAAAAAAGGGTCTTTACTGGTCGATTCCCTCCCCCCTCAGTAGAGTAAGTTCTGTTTTTGTGGCCTTCCATTGGTATAAGCTGTTATTTTTGCATAATCCCCTAAGCACCGGTTACTTTTTTTTTTTACCTTGCATATTCACATTATGCTACTGAGTTAGAGACTGGAAGCTTGGAATGATAATTGGCAATGCACTCTGAATAAGTAGCTAATGTTATAACTGGAACATCCCTTTAAATAATATTATATAGTATTCATTAGCATATAATGGGTAAAATAAAATAAAAAGTAAATAGACGTGTATTCGCTGACTCTTTTGCAGCAGTACCGCACCCCTTAGGCTGGGTTCAGACCTGAGCGTATTTGATATGCGCGTTTAGCAATAGTAAACGCGCGTTTGACGCGCGTTTGTGTGATTGACTGCAGTGTCCTATGGCCACAAACGCGCGTCAAAACGCCCCAAAGAAGCTCAAGAACTTGTTTGAGCGTAGGGCGTTTTTCAGCGCATTCAAACGCGCTGTAAAACGCTCAAGTGAGAACCAGGGCCATAGGGAAGCATTGGTTTTCATGTGTTGAGCGTTTTACAGCGCGTTTGAACGCGCTGTAAAACGCTCAAGTGTGAACCCAGCCTTAGATCTCCACAGTGCTCTAGAGGAACCCGGGCTTGGCTCCATCAGTTCAGTCCAACCTTCATGCTGTGAATCCTGGTCAAATCTTCTGCCACTTGTGGTTAAAAACTACAAATCTTTATTTCAAGCGCATAAAAACATCATCATGCAATACAAAAATACATAAAAAAAGCTTTTTTAAAGTTTTTTTCTATTGCATGATGATTTTTTTATGCGCTTGAAATAAAGATCCAGAGTTTTTAACCACAAGTGTCGGATGATTTGTCCAGGATTCACAGCATAATTAGCATATAATACATATTAAACACTATGCCGATAATACAGTATAAGAAACCAAGCAATGCTCACCCCGATAAAAATGTGGGTGAACGGGAACATCATAGCAGTAACAGGCTTCTTGCACTACACAATGGATTGTGTTCTTACGGCGTCGGAGCTACCCAAAAGGGTTAATCGTCGGTGGTGGGGAGTGTCTGATCTGGTATTGGCAGCCTATCCTGAGAATAGCCTATAAAAAGTAAAATGCTGGAGAACACCTTTAAAGGAGTTATCCCATGTTTGATGTAAAAAAAATTCTAATCAGACATCATATGGTACATGACAATACTTTCTAACAAATCTAGAACCAGCCCTGCACCTCACATAGATCCGGAGAGCTCCACATTCACTGCTCCAATTGCTCTGCTAGATTATCATTAACCAGGCAGCTCAGAGGGCATGCCCTTTCTGCTGCAGCTCTCTCCCTGTAATTGCCACAGCTTCTAACAGAACATATGGCCGGTGACATTTGAAGTTTTAAACTGAGCGTGTGCGACCAGCTCAGTGAGACAAACAATAAGAAAAAGAGCAAACAGCAGGTGGCGCTATACAGATACATCTTATTGGATAGTGAACTGGCTATGTTCAATTTTAATTCCATGCAATTACAGAAGTATTCAGATCCAGGTGCTGGTTTGTAAAATATACATTTTATTTCAGAAATGAAAGGGAAAATTAAATATCTGAATATCCCAGCAAGTAATGGGTGAGTGAAGCCTATCATTTAGGCTACGTCAGGAACATGGCTGCCATCTTGAAAGCTGCCATATTGGATCAAGGGCAAATTTTGTGGCAATCAAAATAAAAGGGTGTCCTGAGACTTTCGACTCACCCTGTAGAATATGTTTATAGAATATGACACAACCCCTTTAAGGAAGCAATTTGTGCCAGCTCTGCCACAGCCGACAAACTCGACTCTAAGGGTGCATTCACATGACCAGGGGTGGATTGGCCATAGACCTTACAGAGAAATTTCCCGGTGGGCCGATGCCCAGGGGGCTGCCTGAGCCCTCCTCATAGCCGCCAGTGGAGGTTTTGGGGGATGTATTTTGTGCTGCTGACAGTATTTTGTGATGGACTGTGGTATTTAGCTCTGTTGGGGCGGTATAATGTGCTGCAATATGGTTTTTCAGACCCCGCCTTCTTGTGTTGGCCCTGCCCTCAATCAATTTGGACCTGAGTACAAAATGGGGTCACTTTTAGTATTTTTTTCAAGGCCACTTTAAGTTCCCAGTCTGCCCCTGCACATGACAGCGAAAAATGGCTGTATTCGGAGCAGTGCAAGTCTATGGGCATAATAACATGGTCATTTTGTTAACAGCCAGTGAATAATGGCCGTCAGAAATTGGACATTTTCTATTTGGACCGTTTTCATGGATGGCTGATCCCCGAACAATTAAAGGGGCCATTTTTAACAGTCTTTTCTTTAAAGGTATCCGTTAAAAAAAAAAAAAAGTCCATTAAAAACAGGCTGTTATGCCGTTTTGAACGGTCATTTTTTTTAATGGTCGTGTGAACGTACCATAATGCATGGGTAAATAAAGAACCAGTGTTTCCTTCTTCCAGTTTTACCTGAATGTATGTCTTTTCCTCTACAATTTATGATGCATGCACGTAAAACTTTGCACGCCTCGGCAGGAATAGAATATAAAGAATATTCAGTTATCTGTTCATAAAATGAGCTTGTAAATTTCACCATGGTGATTAAGATTAAGTACGTGCTACCCCTTGACTTGTTTCACGAGGCAGAAGGCAACTGGCATTCTGAACGCTGTTGTCTTGTATTACGTGTAAGGCCTTAACCTAGGAGTGAATAGGTTTTGATTGGCAATGGAACCCATTTATTTTGGATTTCGTGTGCATGCCAGTTGGCGCTTGAAAACTGCCAAAGTGTGCTTTTTTTAGCCGAAAGGAAAGAATGACAGAAATAGTTGAACCACGAAATAGATCTTTGGGAACACTGCAAGGATGATGTGAAATGCACTGGGTCAGTATTAGGACCACACCGGAATATATAACTTCTACATTTTTCTTATGGTTTTTGTAGCTTTTAATTGAAGCCTCGCGTTTTTGTCTTGTTGTAAGGTGATCAACATTTTAATTTTTTTTTAGAAAAGTTGTGCTTGGTGTCAGACCCTTTTTCTAGTTCACTGGATGACCTGCAGAAGTGGGACCAGGCAACCTGTATAGTTGAAAAGTTCATAGCTTTATGGGTCACCTTAGTCAAGGGTGGGCTAGACATTGGCCCCACTATGACTGTGTCTCCCACAGGCTCACATAAACCTGGTGCTGGTCTTACTGTCATATCAAGAGGCACATTAAGAGAACATCAGATCTAGAAAAGTGGACAGTCGACAAGCTTGCCCACATTGTTTGTCAGTCTGTAGGACTTTCTGCATGATGAAACAGTCTTGTAGAAATCCTTCTGAAAACACAGGGGCTCACTTCCTGCTGATCAGTTCCACTTTCAGTTGGGGAGCACATGAGCGAGGTAGGGCTTAGTTGAGGACCTAGCGTCTATCTCGACATTTTTTATTTTCTTACTGCCCCCCTTTCCTCACTGTCAGTGCTCAAAACACAATCGGGACTGCTGTGCCATGCCAACATTATGGTGGGGACTGCTAATCCTGACTATGTATATCAGTGCACCTTTAAACCCTGACAAGGGGGTACGGGGGGAAATAGGAAAATTAAAAATAGTGATCTGGACTCTTTATTTGCAGCACTACTCATGCATTACGCTGGTGACAGATTCCCTTTAAAGGAGGAAGGGCTAGAAGTAAAAAAAAAAATTTGATCCTTGTTGCAAGCTTTTTGGTTTGGAGTTATAAATCTCTTTAAAGGAACCAAACATGGATAGACATTATTACATTAAAGGGGTTCTCCATGCTTTTCATATAATGACCTATCCTCAGGATAGGTCATCAATATCAGATCGGCGAGAGGTCCGACACTCGCCACCCTTCACCGTCTCCTGTCTCTCTTCCTGCTTGCTGCTGCTATGGCTATGGCAAGCAGCAAAAGAGAAAGGAGATGGCAGGAGCCCACGGCGCACGCCTTCCCTTCATACAGCGTATCAGCAGGGGTGCCGGGTGTCAGACCCCCACCGATCCGATATTGATGACCTAACCTGACGATAGGTCATCAATATGAAAAGCCTGGGAAACTCCTTTAAATCTAACTGCAGGCCTCTGAAGATCTCTAAAGTTTGAAGGCCTTGCTCAAAGCTGGTGTCTTCTGGATTTATTTTATTGTAGCTCACAGTATGAGATTCCATAGCAAGGCTGTTTAGCATTTGATTAGAAAGAAAAACAAATGTTTGCATGCTTTATGCCACATTGTTTGATCAGTTGTATTATACAATGGCATAAAACATATAGGAACTGTAATCTAATAGGAAAATACCCCCTGTACATCCCAGTTGCTTAAAGGATATGGTAAGCATATTAGGCTTAGGGCTCTGTATGGTCATGTTGCCAACCATATTACATACAGTATGCATGCTTGGTTAAAAAAAATAAAAGTTGTTCTATATATATTTCTTATACCTTTCCACTAAGGTTCAGGAGAGAACAACATCTGCTTTATATTATTTCGGATTTGGGAATGAAATAATGCAAAAAATATGTTTATTTTCAGAATGCAAGTCCTAAAACCCAGCTCTGTGTGTGAGCAGAACCTCAGAAAAGTACGAGGGACTGCTTTGTGCATGAAGGGCGAATGCTGCAGACATTCAGGTGAATACTTCAAAAATTCTAAACTTTCATTATTTTTGGAAAGTGTATACAGCAAATATATGTAAGGATTGAAGAATTGCACTATTGGAAGTCAATTGGAATAAACCCTCAGGAATAGATTGCGCTGTAGATAAAAAGACAAAACTAGTGTCCAAGAAAGCCAACTAAGATCGGGACATGGATAAAGGGAATAGGTCATCAGAAGATTACCTTTTGTTTAAATCAAGATTTTATGTTAAACATATTTTTTTTAGTTTTCTATGTCACTAACTATATATTTTTTTAAAATCCTAAGATTCTACAGTTTCTTATCTGACCACTAGGCCAAATACTATCAACACTTCCTATTCTATACAGATCGCTTTTCAGTAGTCATCTCATTATCATCATTGTTCCGCAGAATGGATGAATAGAGTCAAAAACTTTTTTTTTTCTGGAGTGCTGCTTCTGTATTAACCCAGAGTGGCATTACCACCTCTTTTGGGCCCCCCACTATCTTTATTGGTGCATCCTGTTTCATCTCCTATACTTTATATCCATTTCCTGCAAAATGTGTATTTAAATTTCTTCATAAACTACTGGTAACATGTAATGTGCCTGGTCTACCAGCAGATGGCGGCAACATTAGCAGAGTTTGTTTTCCTGGAGAGGAACCTTCCAGTTCCATTCCAACCCTCTCTAGAGAGGGAGGAGTTTAGTTAGTGAAGGAGAGTCTAGCCTTCCCCTCCCCGGGGAGAGGTTGTGTGTCTAGCCTTCCCCCTGCTTGGGGAAGCAGCAGGCCTCGTCCCTGCCGGACAGGCGCTGCTTGTGAGTTCTACATGGTTGCGTGTCCCCTCCTGGGCTTGCATTGCCTAAAGCCAAGCTAAGTAAGCTTGAAACCAGGAAGAAGTTTCTAGGATTACAGTGAAAGACAGACTACAGACAGCTAAGCTAAGTTCCAGCAGAAGAGGAGAAGCTTCCCATTTGATCCAGCTAACATAGCAGATCTGAGAAAGCTACAGTATAGCAGAGCTGAGATTGTTACAGAAGTGTTTTCCTGCCAGAGTTAATGTGAAAACCTGCTGATGACCAAGATAAAGTTGGAAGATTGTTCCTTGGTGAAAGTCTATGCAAGTAAAGCGTTGTTCAACGTTAATATAAAGTCTGGACTCCATTTATTCATCATCCAAGTTAATCACCCCTTTTTGCATTGCTTCATCCGACCACGTCTGGGATCCAAGGATATCCAGGTAGGAGCACCGTGACACGTGCATACAACACCTTCAGAGAGATTGTAGGCCACTCTACACCATTCTGGCAATCCTACACCTGTGTGCCAACACTAACATCTATAAAGGGGACTTTATGTCCTCGTTGCTTAACCACAACTGGCGTCACGACTACTTGCTCTGTAAGAGGGACATATATTGTAAAAACCTCCTAAGGGGCAAGGAATACCCCGAACATCCGGCCTACAGGCGCTGCACTTCTTTTTGGTATTTTTATATCTGAAGACTTTTCAGTGGGCCATTGAGTGACTGCGCCCACCTTTCGGTGTTGCAGAATTTTCTAGTTGCTTTTCTTTTAATCCGCTGAACACGAATTTTAATGTTTTCTATATACAGTATTAAGTCCCAATTACGAAATTATTCAGAGTCTAGATGCTTATTTTTTAGCCCAGTTCAACAAGGGTAAGTGCCAGTTACCTGTGTTTCAGCCTGCAGTCCCTGGGGAGAAATGGGATTTGCTGTTATTGAAAGCCTTGCAGTTCTTAAGTGGGGGGCATTAACTTTCCCCGGAGATGAGGCCTTTTCTGTTTTCCCATACTAAGAGGAAAAAATTTCCCCAGAATTTACAGCTATGAAAGACTTAATTTCGTAATCTCTAAATTCTCAGTTTTCAGGTACCTACAATATATGGTGACAGACAGTTCACGTTTTAATTTAAATGTAACTACCGTAGCTGCCGGCGGCTGCGCCGCTTACATTGGTTCCATTCAGCTCCTCTCTGACTTGATCCTTGCAGCACAAATCTTTATTTAACAATCGTTAAAAGGCCCATATTTATGTCAGCGTGTGCTCATGTGTATGCGTTGTGCTAGGATTTAAGGCTGATGAGAGTAATGTAGGAGTACTTCACTGGAATGTAGAGTGATACATTTATTCATGAACAAAGCCCCTACCTAAATGGTCTAAAGCAGAAACATTAAAAAGGGTTGCGTCACGAAGCACATTCTACATTTTTCAAACCAGCACCTGGATCTGAATACTTTTGTAATTGCATGAAATTAAAAACATTAGTATAGCCACTGAGTCATTCAATAAAATATATGTGTATAGCGCCACCTGCTGTTTGTTTTTTTCCTTATTTTTTGTCCCTCTCACTGAGATGGTTGAACGTGCTCAGTTTGAATCTTTAACAGCCACCAGCCATATGTTCTGTTAGAAGCTGTGGTAGTTACAGGGAGAGAGCTGCAGCAGAAAGGACACATCCTTTGAGAAAAGGCACATTCCCTAAGCTGCCAGGCTGAAGATAATCTAGCAGAGCAGTGAATGTGGAGATCTCTGGATCTATGTGAGGTAAGTTGCTAGTTCTCGCTTTGTTAGAAAGGTATTGTCCTGTACTATATGATGTCCGATTTTAATTTTTTTACGTCAATCATGGGATAACCCCTTTAAAGGAACCATAAAGTCCTTAAAATGTCAATATGTCAATATAATGGGACAAATTGAGTAACCGCTGGAAAGATTAGGTGTTTTTTTCATATTTATGAAACTAAAGGCAAACTTCAAATTAATTTATCTTCCGACCAGTGGTGTACTTACCATGGAGGCAGGCCAGGCGACTATTATGGGGCACGGCGTGTGAGGGAGCCCGGAGTTGAACTCTCTCTTCTTTTCTCGAAATAAATCCACAGCATTTTTCAGGAGACACCACTAAGAGAAGCTCAGTGTAATACAGCTTCCATTGAGTTCAATGGTAGCTGTACCGATTCCTATGCACTGAGCTCCCACAGCAAACTTTAGTTGTAAGCAGCCAATATTACCATGTACTATATGAAGGGAATAAGTGATTTACAGCAGTAAAGGCAAGAGGGGCTTATTATATGAAACAAATTTCCCCCTCATAATAAAAACATCAGTTCATCAAAACACCTTTTTCACCAACTGTTAAAGGGCCACTTGCAAGGCCTAGTAGGAGTATAAGACAAATATGGAAGACCTGGAGGCCTTGAATGAGCCCCTGGCTGCCATGAAAACACATTTGTCACCCAATCCACCCTGTATGGGAAACCTGTGTAGTGCTCATTACACACCACCATAAAAAAAATGGAACTGCAGAATAAGCCCTGAGCTGGTGTCCATGTTGGGGGCAGTGGGTGATCAATGGATTTCCATAACAGCCAAGGGCTTAATCAGGGCCTTGTCAAAGACCCCCTAAAATGGCAACCAGTCCTAGAATGTGAGCAGGACTAGTTGTCACCACTTGCAGAGCTGCCTAGAGGTGGTGAGGGGTGGGGCCTCAATACGGTCTGGTACTTGCATGTACTACATATTGGTGAGCGTTCCTGTCAGGCTGCTCAGCCATTGTAGGCAGGATCACATCATTACCATCTATTGTAGAGCAGTGTAGTTTCCAGTGAGGCCCCGACCACTCAGCACTCTACGCAGCTATGCAAGTAGTGGCTACCAGTCCTGCATTTGTAAATATATCTTCTTGTAACATCCCCTAATCTATTTTTAATATGACACATCTGTAAGCTACACCTTATTCCCTCTGTGCAGCAGAAGGCCCCTGCGTCTGGGTCAATCATGTCACCTTCAGCATCTAGCACCTTATAGATGTGTCTGCCAAAGATTGTAGATGTTTACACAACCCACTAATGGGAACCTATAGCCTTCCGCTACCTGGTATAGGGTAAGTTATGGTGTGCCCGACAGAAGTAAAGTACAGATGTAGTAGAGTGAACACACATGATTTATGAGATGTGTTATCTAAACTAAATGCATTAAGCAAACACCTTCAATTGCTTTTCAAAGGCTTTTGTTTCAAGATAACGCGATGAGTTAAGAAATTTGAGTTAAGAGTTTGCGTGTTAACCCTGCTACATCTGTATATCAAAAGTAGATTACAGTTTATTACTAGAGTTGAGCGGACACCTGGATGTTCAGGTTCGGCTGGTTCGGCCGAACTTGAAAACAAAGTTCGGGTTCGGGACCCAAACTCGACCCGAACTTGACCCGAACTTGACCCCGAACCCGATCCCCATTGAAGTCAATGGGGACCTGAACTTTTGGGCATTAAAATGGCTCTAAAATAGTCCTGGAAAGGGCTAGAGGGCTGCAAAAGGCATCAAAATGTGCTTAAGAGTAGTGATGTCGCAAACATAAAATTTTCAGTTCGCGAACAGCGAACGAGAACTTCCGCAAATGTTCGCGAACTGGCGAACCGGGCGAACCGCCATAGACTTCAATAGACAGGCGAATTTTAAAACCCACAGGGACTCTTTCTGGCCACAATAGTGATGAGAAAGTTGTTTCAAGGGGTCTAACACCTGGACTGTGGCATGCCGGAGGGGGATCTATGGCAAAACTCCCATGGAAAATTACGTAGTGGACGCAGAGTCGGGTTTTAATCCATAAAGGGCATAAATCAACTAACATTCCTAAATTGTTTGGAATAACGTGCTTTAAAACATCCAGTGTGTGTATACGATCAGGTATGATGTTGTATCGATCAGGTAGTGTAAGGGTTACGCCCGCATCACAGACATTGACAGACCAAACTCCCCTTTTAATGCACCGCAAACAGTTCATTTGCACAACCGCAAACTCCCCATTTGCACAAGGTTGGATACCAAGCTAGCCACGTCCCGGTGATGTCATTGAAGGTTTCTTCCTCCACCCAGCCACGTACAACACCAAGGGTCCCCGAAAGGTCAATTGAATTGATTTTTCGAACGGGGAGATGGTTAAAAAAACGCTGGCTCCCTCCCCTTTGTTTTTATCCACGGTGACTGCGTCTGCGCCGTGCAATTTACTGTCACACCCGATATGAGTGGTATTTTCTGTAGTACTATTCTCATCAGTTTAATCCCTCTAACGTCCCCAATCTGGGTGCCATTTATTGAATAGATTTTTCGAACGGGGAGATGGTATCAGTGGTTGGCACTGGCAGTGGGCACACTACAGTCAGTAGAAGCGGGCCTGACACACACTGGCAGCAGGCAAGCAACTGAAATTACACTAAAGTGTAAAAATTAAATGCCTTATTTATCGGCAAGCTACTGTGCCACCCGGTATGAGTGGTTGGCACTGGCAGTGGGCACACTACAGTCAGTGGAAGAGGGCCTGACACACACTGGCAGCAGGCAAGCAACTGAATTTAGACTACTGTCTAAAAATTAAATGCCTTATTTATCGGCAAGCTACTGTGCCACCCGGTATCAGTGGTTGGCACTGGCAGTGGGCACACTACAGTCAGTGGAAGCGGGCCTGACACACACTGGCAGCAGGCAAGCAACTGAATTTAGACTACTGTCTAAAAATTAAATGCCTTATTTATCGGCAAGCTACTGTGCCACCCGGTATCAGTGGTTGGCACTGGCAGTGGGCACACTACAGTCAGTTGAAGTCGGCCTGACACACACTAGCAGCAGGCAAGCAGCTGAAATTACACTAAAGTGTAAAAATTAAATGCCTTTTTTATGCAAAGTCCTGTGCCAGCCGGTATGAGTGGTGGGCACTGGCAGTGGGCACACTACAGTCAGTGGAAGTCAGCCTGACACACACTGGCAGGCAACTAACCTTAGATTAAAGTGTAAAAATTAAGTGCCTATTTTTTAAGCAAAGTCCTGTGCCACTCGGTATGACAGGGGTGGGCACTGGCAGTGGGCACACTACAGTCAGTTGAAGTCGGCCTGACACACACTAGCAGCAGGCAAGCAGCTGAAATTACATTAAAGTGTAAAAATTAAATGCCTTTTTTAAGCAAAGTCCTGTGCCAGCCGGTATGAGTGGTGGGCACTGGCAGCGGGCACACTACAGTCAGTGGAAGTCAGCCTGACACACACTGGCAGGCAACTAACCTTAGATTAAAGTGTAAAAATTAAGTGCCTATTTTTTAAGCAAAGTCCTGTGCCACTCGGTATGACAGGGGTGGGCACTGGCAGTGGGCACACTACAGTCAGTGGAAGTCAGCCTGACACACACTGGCAGGCAACTAACCTTAGATTAAAGTGTAAAAATTAAGTGCCTATTTTTTAAGCAAAGTCCTGTGCCACTCGGTATGACAGGGGTGGGCACTGGCAGTGGGCACACTACAGTCAGTGGAAGTCAGCCTGACACACACTGGCAGGCAACTAACCTTAGATTAAAGTGTAAAAATTAAGTGCCTATTTTTTAAGCAAAGTCCTGTGCCACTCGGGATGACAGGGGTGGGCACTGGCAGTGGGCACACTACAGTCAGTTGAAGTCGGCCTGACACACACTGGCAGGCAACTAACCTTAGATTAAAGTGTAAAAATGAAGTGCCTTTTTTTTAAGTAAAGTCCTGTGCCACACGGGATGACAGGGGTGGGCACTGGCAGTGGGCACACTACAGTCAGTTGAAGTCGGCCTGACACACACTAGCAGCAGGCAAGCAGCTGAAATTACACTAAAGTGTAAAAATTAAATGCCTTTTTTATGCAAAGTCCTGTGCCAGCCGGTATGAGTGGTGGGCACTGGCAGTGGGCACACTACAGTCAGTGGAAGTCAGCCTGACACACACTGGCAGGCAACTAACCTTAGATTAAAGTGTAAAAATTAAGTGCCTATTTTTTAAGCAAAGTCCTGTGCCACTCGGTATGACAGGGGTGGGCACTGGCAGTGGGCACACTACAGTCAGTTGAAGTCGGCCTGACACACACTAGCAGCAGGCAAGCAGCTGAAATTACATTAAAGTGTAAAAATTAAATGCCTTTTTTAAGCAAAGTCCTGTGCCAGCCGGTATGAGTGGTGGGCACTGGCAGTGGGCACACTACAGTCAGTGGAAGTCAGCCTGACACACACTGGCAGGCAACTAACCTTAGATTAAAGTGTAAAAATTAAGTGCCTATTTTTTAAGCAAAGTCCTGTGCCACTCGGTATGACAGGGGTGGGCACTGGCAGTGGGCACACTACAGTCAGTGGAAGTCAGCCTGACACACACTGGCAGGCAACTAACCTTAGATTAAAGTGTAAAAATTAAGTGCCTATTTTTTAAGCAAAGTCCTGTGCCACTCGGTATGACAGGGGTGGGCACTGGCAGTGGGCACACTACAGTCAGTGGAAGTCAGCCTGACACACACTGGCAGGCAACTAACCTTAGATTAAAGTGTAAAAATTAAGTGCCTATTTTTTAAGCAAAGTCCTGTGCCACTCGGGATGACAGGGGTGGGCACTGGCAGTGGGCACACTACAGTCAGTTGAAGTCGGCCTGACACACACTGGCAGGCAACTAACCTTAGATTAAAGTGTAAAAATGAAGTGCCTTTTTTTTAAGCAAAGTCCTGTGCCACACGGGATGACAGGGGTGGGCACTGGCAGTGGGCACACTACAGTCAGTTGAAGTCGGCCTGACACACACTAGCAGCAGGCAAGCAGCTGAAATTACACTAAAGTGTAAAAATTAAATGCCTTTTTTATGCAAAGTCCTGTGCCAGCCGGTATGAGTGGTGGGCACTGGCAGTGGGCACACTACAGTCAGTGGAAGTCAGCCTGACACACACTGGCAGGCAACTAACCTTAGATTAAAGTGTAAAAATTAAGTGCCTTTTTTTAAGCAAAGTCCTGTGCCACACGGAATGACAGGGGTGAGCACTGGCAGTGGGCACACTACAGTCTGTGGGCCTGCAGCTCCTCACACACAGGCAGGCCAGGCAACTGCAATATGTATATAAAGGAAAAAAAAAAAGCAGACTAATGTTGCAGCCCTAAAAAGGGCTTTTTGGGGTGCTGTCAGGACGCTGTCCTTACAGCAGAGATCAGATGAGTCTTTCAGGACTGGAGTGGACACTGAATTCACTAGCCTAGCTATCGATTTCCCAATTAAATCAGCAGCAGTTACAGTCTCCCTCCTCTCACTAAGACTGCAGCTTCAGAATGAATCTAAAATGGATGCTGTGCAGGAGGTGGGAGGGTCTGGGAGGGAGGGTATGCTGCTGATTGGCTGGAATGTGTCTGCTGACTGTGAGGTACAGGGTCAAAGTTTGCTCAATGATGATGTATAGGGGGCGGACCGAACATCGCATGTGTTCGCCCGGCAGAGGCGAACGCGAACAAGCTATGTTCGCCGGGAACTGTTCGCCGTCGGATAGTTCGGGCCATCTCTACTTAAGAGCATGGCAAGTGTTCTTCAAACAAATGTGGATAGGGAAATGACTTAAAATAACATAAAATACAGAAAAATTTAAAATAACAATCTGGATCTAGGAGTAGGAGGGTGAGGAGGCAGTGTATGGGTGGATGTGGCGGTGTAGGTTGACGTGGCGGTGTAGGTGGAAGCGGCGGTGAAAAAGGAATAGGTAGCCAACACTGATTTGTGTTATTTTTTATTTTTAAATTGGGGTATCCCCCAAAATATTGGGACATATAACAAAATAAAACTAAGAATAAGTGCACTTGAGTACAAGAATAGATGGTTGAGGCTGGTATAAATGTCTATTCTGCACAAGGTACGGACAAGTCCTGTGGGATCCATGCCTGGTTCATTTTAATAAAGGTAAGCTTGTCCACATTGGCTGCGGCCTGTGATAATGCTCTCTGCCGTGCTAAACACACGTTCACACTATACACTGGCTGCAGGGCAGGTCAGAACCTCCAAGGCTGACAAAGCTTTTCCACATTTGGGCCATGCTAACCCTGCCTTCTCAGGTGCTGGCGGTGCCCCAGCTGCATTGGCGACCTCTTCCTCCTCCTCTACCTTGTGCTTCCACTGTGCCCCCGCTGTCAGGTGGGAATGCCATCAGCAGCGTGCGCTTGTAGTCGCGCATCTTCCGATCAGTAACAGATGTTTTCACTAAATTTAGTTCCCTGTCAGCAATGCAGAGCAGGGGTTCATTCACAGCAAAAGGGGGTTCATGTCACTCAGCAATACAACAGAGGATTTTGAGAGATTTAGGCCCCTGTCACCCAGGCACAGCAGGGGTTTGTATATGCCAAAAATCGTAAAATGTCACCCGACAATTGAAAATAAGAATTTTTTCAATTTAGGGCACTAAAATTTGCACTTTTTTTAAAATTAAAATGGCTCTAAAATAGTCCTTGAAAAGGCTAGAGGAATGTAAAAGGCAGTAAAATGTGCTTAAGAGCATGGCAACTGCTCTGCAAACAAATGTGGATAGGGAAATAACTTAAAATGAAATACAATAACTAAAAAGTACAAATTATTAACCTGCAACTTAGAGAAGGAGGTGGATATAGAGTCGGAGGTTGAGAAAGCGGTGAATGTGGTGTTGTAGGTGGAGGCAGCAATGGATGAGGAACAGGTAGCCAACAATGTTTTTTTTTTTTTTTTTTTATTGGGGTAGGTAGCCCCCAAAATATTGAGACAAATAAAAAAAAAGAAAACAAAGAATCATTTCACTTGACTTGAGTACAAGAATGTATGTTTGATGGTGGTATAAATGTCTATTCTGCACAAGGTACAGACAAGTCTTGTGGGATCCAAGCCTGGTTCATTTTAATGAACGTGAGCTTGTCCACGTTGGCTGTGGACAGGCGGCTGCGTCTGTCTGTAATGACGCCTCCTGCCGTGCTAAATACACGTTCAGAGAGTACACTGGCTGCAGGGCAGGCCAGCACCTCCAAGGCATACAGGGCAAGCTCTGGCCATGTGGACAATTTGGAGACCCAGAAGTTGAATGGGGCAGAACCCTCAGTCAGTACGTGTAGGCGTGTGCACAGGTACTGTTCTACCATGTTGTTCAAATGCTGCCTCCTGCTAACACGTTCCATATCAGCAGTTGGGCCCGGTTGCTGCGGCGAGGTGACAAAGCTTTTCCACATGTCGGCCATGCTAACCCTGCCTTCTGAGGTGCTGGCGCTGACACAGCTGCGTTGGTGACCTCTTCCTCCACCCCTGCCTTCGCCTTGTGCTTCCACTTGTCCCCCGACGTCAGTCGGGAATGCTCTCAGGATCGCGTGCGCCTGTAGTCGTGCATCTTCCGATCACGCTCCAGTGAGGGAATTAAGGACGGCACATTGTCTTTGTAACGGGGATCCAGCAGGGTGGCCACCCAGTAGTCAGCACACGTTAAAATGTGGGCAACTCTGCAGTCGTTGCGCAGGCACTGCAGCATGTAGTCGCTCATGTGTGCCAGGCTGCCCAGAGGTAAGGACAAGCTGTCCTCTGTGGGAGGCGTATCGTCTGCATCCTCCGTATCCCCCCAGCCACGCACCAGTGATGGGCCCGAGCTGCGTTGGATGGTTTGGTGTTCGCCGATTATTATGGCGCTTTTTGAAAGGCTGCAAAGCAGCCAATCAACAAGCGTCATACTACTTGCCCCAAAAGGCCATCACAGCTATGCCTACTATTGACATGGCTGTGATTGGCCAACTGCAGCATGTGACCCAGCCTCTATATAAGCTGGAGTCACTTAGCACCGCCCGTCACTCTGCTCGGTTTAGTGTAGGGAGAGGCTGCAGCTGCTGTGAGGGAGAGATCAAGGAGCGATCTTATCAAGAACTGGTTTATGTACTCAGCGATCTACAGAAAAAGTGTTTTGTGGGTGCAGTGCACAAGACACTTCCCTATTAATGCCCCGCCCATGGACATGACATCACAGGAAATAAGAAAGAGTTGCATGGGCATGTGACCACAGCCCACGACGTTGGATATGAGCAATAAAAGTAAATGAAATACATTACAAATATAAACAACTGCCTTCAATAATGATTATTTTAAAGGTATGTTGATGCAAACTGGAAAACCCCTTTAAGTACTAAGTGCTGTAAACAAGGTTAAATTCACAATAGCAACAAAATGTTGTCCTCCATTCCTTCTGAATAATATTTCCTAAAACAAGGCAAATTTTTGGATTCTGATTCATGACAAAATGAATTATGCTAATCTGTGCAAATTGGCTAATGTTATTCAGCCATCAAACCGAAAAGAACAGCGTCCTTAATGTACTGTAACCTAAAGGTGATTATGTTTGCTGTAAATCTATACATTACATGTATGTGCACTCCCCACAACCACTTATCCTCCATTTCATGAATGAAGTACAGTAAATTAATTAAATTCCTAAACTGACTTTTAAGTGAAGTCCAAGCTAAGCTGAAGATTTCAATGTTGCTTTAAAGAGGGCTAAACAGTTTTAAAGTCGCATACCTGAATCATGAACTCAGCCGGGTGCATGTTGTGACTGCATGCAGTCATACATTGCAAACACATGGACGGAGGAAAAACGTTACTTTGAACAATAAAAAGCAATTAAACTACTGAGTGGTTCACAGTAGACAAGTTATGGTAGAGGCTTTGTATAGAATAAAGGGATTATGCTAATACTGCATTTAAAGAATCACTGAAGCACATGTATTTGGAGTGTGTTTTCTACCCGGCTTGCATAAACCATAGCATTTGTACTTACATAAATTCTGGGAAACATTTAGCAAGAAATATAAAATGAAAAAAGACAGAATATAGGGGGGGGGGGGGAGTCAGGTGACGGATATTTGCCTAGGAGCTATGCGCCAGGGTGGTAACATTCTGACTCTAGTCAGAGTATATAGATACAGGGCTTGATCACTAGAGTAGACTTCATAGATAGTGTTGAGCGAATTTCTGTTTTAAGTTCGGCGTCTAAAGTTCGGCTTCTGGTTAGCGGAGAATCCCGATATGGATTCCGAATTCCGTTGTGGTCCGTGGTAGCGGAATCAATAATCGGCCATTATTGATTCCGCTACCACAGACCACAACGGAATTCGGAATCCATATCGGGATTCTTCGCTAACCGGAAGCCGAACTTTAGACGCCGAACTTAAAACAGAAGTTCGCTCAACACTATTCATAGACTGACATTTCCTGCTTTTAGCTTGTAAGCTTTGCTGCACAGACTGGGGCTGGATAACCATAGTCAACATATTATCAATATTTTTTCCAGGTCAATACACCTTTTAACATCAGCTTTTAAAGAGGTTCTTTGGGAACGATTTAAATGTATACTGTTAGACGTGTAGAAAGGGCAGGATAGAAACACCATACATCCATATAACACTCTGTAAGCATCTCCCCTAACACTCCATTGTCTATGGTCGAGTACTAAAGTCCATCACGCAGAGTCTATTCCGGCAATAGAAGGATATAGATGCTTCCAGTATGGCTGATAACTAGAGATGAACAGATCTATTCTAAAACTTGTGAATTAGACCCGAAATTTCCAAAAAAATTTGGATTACAAGAATTAGATTTTTTTTTTTTGTGATTGATTTTGGGAGAATTAAGAGAGAGGGAGAGAATGAGAAAGAGACTCTTCGTGGAAATCGGGGCACTTGTGATTTGGGTTGAATTTATTTGGACCTAAATTTAATTTTAAGAATTCTACTCCAAGCCATGATTTAAAAAACATAAAATAATGTAGTTACATTTTATATAAAGAACAACGCTATTATTTTTTCTACAGATTTTACATCTAATTTGCGAAACTAAAATTAAATACATGAGAAAATCATAGTAAGGCCTTTTTCTTTTGTTTCTGCGATGACATCCATGAAAAAATGGTCAGTTCATTCATGGAGATGTCTGTAATGGATAGGTGTTTGGTCCATGGTCCCATCTCTGGGACTCACACCATCAGACATTAGGGGCATATCCTAGAAATATGCCCCCAATGTATGAGATGGGCCAACCCCTTTAATAAAATTGGCACATCTTGCTCCAGAGCACTTCTATGAAAACCTTATAAAAAATGACTGTGTGTCAGGGAACAGTTTAGTGCCAGGCCTCCTTCACCGCGAGTCCCCTACCAGTTTCATAATGGAACTACTGAAATTGGCAACTATATTACAACATTGTGTCCTGAGGAATACAATAGACCTAAAGCTGAAGCACGGATGCCAGCTGGGTAGCTCCTGATCTTTGATGTAAAACATAGTGTATTGCCTACATTTACAATTATAATTACTTGTAATTATAGGCGGAGGCCTCAGCACCAGCAGAGACATATTTAATTCCTCTGAACTGGCTTGAGAAAAATCAATAATCTTTATAGGCATGTAAGTTGTATTCTTTGCTGTATTCCAAGGTTATAAGATGCCAGGTCACCGTGCCCTGCAGATCCTAGCACATAAAGTACATGATAATTCATTATAAGTATAGATACCCTACAGACAGGGCCGTCTTTAACGCAGGGGAAAAGGGGCAGCTGCCCCCGGGCCCAGTTGCTCCTGGGAGGCCCAAGTCAGTTGTCTCTTGAGCCCCGCTGGCCACTGCCCACAAATTCAATGACATCGTTTAATAGCATCCTTTGATACAGAATGCTAAGTAAAATGTCTATTGTAGGTTAAAAAATAATAAAATAATTACTCACCTCATCCTGTTGATCGCGCAGCCATTATCGTCTTCTTTCTTCTTCTTGCAGGACCTGCAAAAGGACCTTCGATGACGTCATCGCGCTCACCACGAGGTGAGTGCGGTGACGTCAGCGCAGGTCCTACTGAATGAAGATAGAAGGATCTTGTATCTTTATTCAGCAGGAAATGCGCTGACGTCACCGCACTCACCTCGTGGTGAGCGTGATGATGTCATCGAAGGTCCTTTTGCAGGTCCTGCAAGAAGCAGAAAGAAGACGATAATGGCTGCGCGATCAAGCGGAAGAAGTGAGTAATTATTTTATTATTTTTTAATACCATTTATTAACTGCCTGAATAAATAGAACACTTAAAATACCATTTTATTAAATACTTCCTATTAAAAACTTGTGGCTCTCCACTAGTTTTACAAAAACAGGCTCAATGTGAGAGGGGGCGGTGTTTGTCCACAAATTATAAGGACACAGCAACCATTTCACTGTTATCTCTCACACATTAGTGTATAGTTGTCCACTGTGGGAGATGTGTGCCAATATTGTTTATTTACAGCGTCAGTGTATATTAACACACAATGTATCACTTTCCCTTTAAAGTGGTGTCTATAAGATACAATGGGATGTTGTCCCAGGTTAACCCATTCATATGCAAGCACTATTGTTTTATGTGCCAAATGTGGCCACCAGCACCATACATCCAGGATGTGACCAGGGATCTAATAATGTATGGTGCTGGTGGCACATAAAACAATATCGCTTGCATATGAATGAGTGATCCTCACATTGAGAAAGTCCATGGATTTCAAAAGACACCATGTAATTCTGCATTTCCCCTGCGGAGGCGCTACAGGGAAATTGAGCACTTTTTTTTAAAAAAGTATTCATAAAATGAACACTCCTTAGATTACTTCAGGAAGGAATCAGTCTTTTTACCCAGGAGGTTATGAAAGGGTTAACGCATTCATTTGCTGCCCATGTTAACCTGTCAATCCCTTCCACCTCACATGGAGATATATGGTGCAGGCATACCATGTACGGTACAATTTCCAGCCATATTTTTTTTTTCTTTACCCAAATCCCATAAACACATATTACCTCCCGTTACGCTACTGAGTGGCATTATTTAATCCAGGAAAGAAAATACGCTTTATATTTTTATGTCACAGACATGTATAAAATTCCTTAAACCGTACACAGAGCGGGATGGTTTGCAGATCTGGTTTTAATAAATTAGAAAATTAAATAAGCAGAAGTAGGAAAAAAGAGTAAGGAATTCATTTAAAAACTGGAGCTGCGGTGGGGTGGCGAAAAACGGTGCGGCAGCGCCACCTACTGCTAGAATGCCAAAAGGAAACGCTGGATCCTGTACAAGCCAATGTATATGCAGTAGGTGCTAATCCAACAGCTGTAGTATATAAATGTATTCTTATACTTACTAGAGGTCTCAGTTCTGGATGAGTCAGGATGTAGCCATTGTTTGTAATAGCGAAAGCATATCCGTGAATTCCCAGCTGTAACGAGAAAGAGCGAAACGTACAAACACAGAGAATAATTAAAGTAGAAGCACAATTTAAAGCTATGGCTAATATTAAATTGTGGAACTGCATGGGCTTATCCCTGAATACAGGGGTCACCAAGCTGGTCTGGAACTACAACTCCCAGCAATCACTTCTACAGGATTTTCCAGAACAGTTGAGCAAGTGTGCATGGTGGGAATGGTAGTTTCACAGTGTGAAGACTGCCCTAATAGAATGCATCAGAATGGTTCCCTTCAGTTTAGTCATTGTGATGGCAGCCTGTATTATGTGAATACCTAGATTCATGGGAATTGCTCATTTTGTTAAAGAATCAAAAAATAATGGATTTCTTATAGAGGCGTATCAAAAGTTTTGATCAGTCGTAGTCTGAGTGCTAAGCCCTAGTGATGGACGAACATCTGCCGGGACGGTTCGCGAACGCGATCAAATGTTCGCAAAACCGCAAGTTCGCAGCGGGTCCCATTCATTTTAATGGCAGGTGAACCTGAAAAACCTTCAGCTCATATTTGCAGCCAAGAAATAATTACTAGAAGTGCACAAATAGTCCCACAACATGGACAGGGACATACCAGATGTATTATTCGAATTTGCGATTTCCATAATTTATTTTTTTCAATGCGAAATATCGGCAATATAATTTTTGCGTACGCTCATGCGCAAATGCACTATACAGTACCCAAATGCACTATAAAGAAAGTATATTGGTATATAACACCCCGCTTCAATCAGTTTTTTTGGGGGACGACTGGTATATCACATCAGTAGAAATTATTTGTCCCAATAACGCTTGTCCCTCTATATACCTGCAGTATCGCAGCAGAACCGCACACAACTGCCGCACAATACAAATGCACTATAATATACTTTCTAACATAGAAAGAATATTATAACATTGTACAAGGAAGACAATCCATTAGAATATACATAAAGATAAAACGTAACCTTTAATAATTTTACTATGAGGGTCCATTCACACGTCCGTAAGTGTCCGCAAAACACGGACATCGGCAATATGCATTCCGTAATTTGTGGACCGCACATCGCCAGCACTATAATAGAAAATGCCTAATCTTGTCTGCAATTGCGGACAAGAATAGGACATGTTCTATTTTTTTGCAGATCCGCAAATGAGGATGTGGATCCGCAAATGCGGACAGCACATTCCGGCTCCATTGAAAATGAATGGGTCGGCACCCGTTCCGCAAAATTGCGGAACGGATGCGGACCCATTTTGCGGACGTGTGAATGGAAAAGATATCCTTCAAAATGAAAATAAATGAAATTATTAAAGTTAAGCAAAAAGCATAGATGTGGTCGGCAATAACAAGTGCTCGGCGGCACCAAATCAGAAACCATATGTCCTACCACAATCCGTGGGGTTCCAGTGCACATCCATGAATCCCGGAGGGAACGCAAAAACCATCCATCCCTGGGCTAGATGATGATGTGGTATTGAAGGACAGGGTGGGCAAAGAACTGTCCCTGATATTGCCCTACATGGGGGTGCTATTCTGGCCCTGATAGCCTAACCACAGACCACCCGCCCTGATAAGAGCGACCCCGTCCGGAACCTTACCCTATATAAAAATGGCCCTAGTAAGCCCCTAGCCCCTAGGCCCCTGACTTATAGGTGATCACTATATAGATCTATGTGTTTTTGACTCATTATAAAAGTATATTATAAGTATATCGCACCCCTCTGTGTATCACACCTATCGATAGCACACCTATACCAGTTCTTAAAATGACTTTTGTGGCCCTATTAGCTAGCGTTTGGTGTCACTAACAGTCTGTCCCTGCTCCACACAGCAACCTCTCCCTACACTGGCAAAACACTGAATGTAAAATGGCGGCCAGATCAGGTTTATTTATAAGGTAGGGGGTGTGTCCATGTGCTGAAACGTCTCAATTGGCTGTCCTGTACCACCTGATGGATGTGTCATGGGTCAAAGTTCTTCACAATGTAAAATAATATGGCAGGCGCGAATTTCTCCATATGTTCGCATGTTCGGCGAATCGCGAACACGCAAAGTTCACCGCGAAACGACCGCCGGGCGAACCGCAAGGCCATCTCTACTAAGCTCCCCTTTTCCCCAATCTCTGGAACAAGGGGAGAGAAACACATACATATCCTTTCTGCATGAGACAGGCTGCATAAAATCTATCGGCCCGTCTTGATTACGTCCTCCACAGAGTCGAGAGGAGAGAGCGCACGATATAACGTTTAATTGACATTGTTTAATATTAAAGGACTTACTATTAAATGTGTTAGTGATGGCTACAGACAATGGAAAGAGAGTCTGCATTTTAAGTTGCGCAACATGATTACTGGTCCTTTGTGTATTATCCCTTCTCTGCAGAACTGCTTTTTGCCTTATACCTGGTCTAGAGACATCATTGTATGTTTGTGCCCAATTCTGTGATGTCACCGTGTACATGTAGCCGTTTCTTTTGTGCATATCCCTGTACTGTGATATCATGTATTATGTCATGCTTTATCTCTATGCTGTGATATCACTGTGTTTATTTTGCCTGTACTGTCACTAGTGTTGAGCAAAGTGAAGCCTTCGAAGTGGAATTCGGTCTGAAGTTTAGGAAAACTTTGATTCGCAACGAATCCGAGTTTCCTCGCGCTTCATGGTAACAAATCAGATTCTCTGAAAATGACAGCAGCACGTGTTACAAAGTGAAACTAAGTGTAGAGGAGACAAGCCCGGGAATGCAAGATCACCCATAATTCCGTGTAGCCAGCCAATCCACAAATAGCCATCCCCTGTGTTGTCACAGCGCTATAAAAAACCTCATCCCGCATGGTCTCCACCATTGTCCTGTAAGCTGAGCATAGGGAGAGACCTGGCAAGCGCTCATGCGCTAAGGACAGTGTTGCTGAAAACTATCAGTAGAAGAATTCAATACCAATAAGATGTAAGCCTTTATTATTTCAGTGCCCAGCACGCCAAGCTATACCATCCAGTCTGCTCCCCTTAGGCGGGCAGGTCTTAATGATAACCATCCTCATCTTTTGCTGGCTTTACATCCTAGAAAAGTAAGGAAGATGCAGAGAGAGGAGGAGCTGGATGTTCTCATCAATATTAGATGATGTGGAAAAGGCAGAAAAGCTGATGGCAGAAGAAGGGCTCCCATTTGTAGGGCAGGAGAGCTGGGGTTGAAGAAGTGGGCATGCCAGCATGTTGTGCCAACACCTAACCAGCCAAACCCAATACCAGCAACAGCCCCTGTTTAAAGGTGCCGTGCGCCATTAACAATTAAGGAGGACTATACAGTGCGGTCTTCAATATTAAATAAAAGGTAGCCGTGGGTTAATTGACCGCCCGCTTCTGCACCGCAGCACGGCCGCTCTGAGTGGCCATACCCTAAGGCAGAGTGGCCTGGGAATACATGGTTTATAGCGATTCGTGACAAATTAATTCAAAACAAATCAAATTTCTTGGGGATCTTTGACGAAGCTGCCAAATCAAATTTTTCAAAACTTTGCTCATCTCTAACTGTGACATCATCGTGTACATAGCGTGACATCAATGTTTTTACCTTTGTAATGTGACATCACTGTGTTTATTATACCAGAACTGTAACATCACTGTATACATTATACCTGTACTGTGACATCACTGTGTTTATTATTCCTGTACCGTTACATCTCTGTTTATTGTCCCTGTATTGTGACATCACTGTGCTTATTATTCCTGTACTGTGACATCACTGTTTAGTATCCCTGGTCTGTAACATCACTGTGTACATTATGCCTGTACTGGAACATCACTGTGTTTATTATATCTGCACTGTGACATCACTGTTTATTATTCCTGCACTGTGACATCACTGTGTTTATTATCTCTGTACTGTGACATCACTGTGTTTATTATCCCTGTACTGTGACATCACCATCTTTATTATCTATGTACTGTGACATTTCTGTTTATTGTCCCTGTACTGTGACATCACTGTGATCATTATCCTTGTACTGTGACATCACTGTTTAATATCCATGTACTGGGATATCACTGTGCTAATTTTTGCTGTGCTGTGACATCACTGTGCTCATTATAACTATACTATGACATGACTGTGCTCATTATTCCTATACAGTGTCATAATTTTGCTTATAATACATGTAATGTGACATCACTGTGTACATTATTGTTGTACTGTGTACAATAGTGATGGCCTTGCGGTTTTCCCGACGGTCGGTTTGCGGCGAACTTTGCGCGTTCGCGATCCACCGAACATGCGAACATATGGCGATGTCTGCACGCGCCATATTCTTTTGCATTGCGCCGAACTTTGACCCATGACACATCTGTAACACCCCAGAGTTGTGTTACTACACGCCTCTACCCCGCTACTATCTTCTAAGAGCCTGTTCATTGTCATCTGATGTAATTTATATTATGTCCTCACATATGTGCATCTAAAACCATGTTAAATGTAAATGTCCCTGTAATTTTACAGGTTCACCAGCAGGTGGCAGCAACGCATTGGCCAGGTACTAGTCCTAGTTTAGTGCATCTAGGCTGGAATGGATTATTCCAGCTTAGATCCCCCTCTGTCAGCAAAGTGGGCTTTTCCCACATCCTGCCGCATGGGTGGAGAAGGAAGTTAGAGTCAGTGTGCCAGCCACCCCTGTTGGGGAAGGCTGTGTGATAGCGTTCAGGAGATCCCCTGCATAGGGAAGATAGCAAAGATCTTGTCTCGGCTGAGACTTGATCAAATACCCAACCTGAGCAACTTCAGCCTCAGCTGGATGAAAGAAGCAGAAAACACAGACAACCTCCAGAGTTCCAGGAAGAAAGCATCCCCTGAGAATCCTTCTATGAGTTAAGTCCAGAGACCTAGGAGAAGCCATTCCTCCTCAGCTAGTCTTTCCCCACAAAGCAGAAGTTATAGAAAAGTGCAGAAGATTAGTTCCTGCCACAATTACAGAGCTACCAAGCAGACGACTTATCCTGCAAGCTCACACTTAAAGAGCAGAAGCATTAATTTCCTGCCAATTATTGCTAAAACCTGCTGGGACCAGAGACCAAAGCTGTATACTGCTTGGATACAAGTTATCTTCAGTACAGAAACGTTTGAACTTCATCTAGAGGTCTGGACATAATTTCTGCTGCAAAATTCCTCTATTACTCCTACTATCACTACACTCAAATGTATTACAAGTGAGCCAGGAGCTAGGAGTCCAGCCGTACCCAGGTAGGAGACACCGTTGACACAATTATCACCACCCTATAGAGACATTATAGGCCATTACACCACTCTGGCATTCCTAATCTGGGACGTGCGTTATAACACCTTGGAAGGGCCCTGGGGTAGATACCTGCGCACAATTCAATTGGCATCACAAAGAAATATAGACTATTTTCCACCCGTATCCTGGCCCACTGCATAAGTGGTGTCAGCGTACACGTTCCTGGTCATGGCACAATTATCAGGTGGGACAGGAAGTTTCAGCACATTTACACCACCCCAACCCTATAACAGAACCCGATCTTGCAGCCATTTTACATTATGTGTTTTGCCAGTGTAGGAAGAGGTTGCATTTTGGAGCAGGGACAGGCTGTTAGGAACTTAGGGATACCAAACGCTAGCTAATAGGGCCACAAAAGTCTTTTTAAGGACTGGTAACGTTGTGCTATTGATAGGTGTGCTATACTGAGGGGTCTGATATACTTATAATATACTTTCTAACATAGAAAGTATATTATAGTGCATTTGTATTCTTCCAGAAAATACTAATGTAGGGCTGCGATCTATCAGCTTCCACAAAATAGTGATAGAGGTTTTCCATATACCTGCGTCCACAAAATTACTGCTTGAGGGTGATATACCAGCTTCAACTAACAACTGATTGAGGCCTGTCATATATCAGCTTCCACAAATACTGCTCTTCTCTAGGGACTTTGCCACAGGGTCATTTTGAAAATGACAGGCAGAGCAAGAGGCAGGCCGTTCCGCAGGAGTGGTAGGGGTCGGGCAGGTGCACCAGGCCAGAGCCTAAGTGGGAAGTTGGAGAAGGTGCGTGCGATTATGTCAAAAGACGCACCAGAGTTGCGTGCACCCCCAAAGACACCACCACCACCATAGCCCCTCCACTCATAGAAACATAGAAACATAGAATGTGTCGGCAGATAAGAACCATTTGGCCCATCTAGTCTGCCCAATATATCTGAATCCTATTTGAAATCCTATTTGGATTCTACTGGGTGTGAAGGATTGACCTGTGGCCAGAGCTGGCACAATTTGCCATGGAACTCTTGGCTTGACCCTCGTTAAGTGTCCTGTCCGAAAGGACGTTCAGCGCAGCAGGGGGGATCGTGACCGATAAACGCACTCGCCAAGCTCACGACAGTGTGGACTACCTCACATTTTTTTTAAATGAATGCGGCATGGATCTCGGAGGAATTCAACACCTGTGATGACCACGTGTAATTGAATTTCCTCATGCCAGCCCACACATATCCGGCACCACGCAGAACAAAGAATGGTCCTTGCCTTATGTATATACAGCGGCATAAAAGGCCTTTTCTGTCAGGTTAATGCCTAATTTTTGGGGCCTATACTGGTCAACAGTTACATATTTATCCTTTGACCGCCTAATGTACCTCCAGCCACAGAGTCCAAAGTTCTTTGCTGTCAGGTGAATGCCTATTGCCTAATTTTTGGGGCCTGTACTGGCCGACAGTTCAATTTTTTATCTCTAGCCACATAATCACACCCTTATCTCACTCCTCTGCCTCTCATTATGGTGGCGTATGAACCGCATTCACCATAAGGACCTTCTAATGTCACAGGGTCATGTGACTGTGCCCCCCACCCTGTACTGTGCCCCTCACCCCGTACTGTGCCCCTTATACCCTGCATTGTGCCTTCTTACCACACCCTGTGCAGTGCCCCTTAGTCATTCCCTGTACTGTGCCCTCTTATACCCTTTTATCCGGTCACGGTATGGCGGTGTTATCCGGTCACTG
This sequence comes from Bufo bufo, assembly GCF_905171765.1. Classification (NCBI taxonomy): domain Eukaryota; kingdom Metazoa; phylum Chordata; class Amphibia; order Anura; family Bufonidae; genus Bufo; species Bufo bufo. Next base: position 40,385,711 of record NC_053397.1, on the reverse strand, counting down.
TACAGAGGTGTTATCCGGTCAATGTATGGCGGTGGTATCCAATAACTGGATGGCGATAACTGTATCCCTTTCCCTGCCCACGTCATCCTTTTTTAGACCTGGCATGAGCGGGAAAAATATGTAGATTGTGACGCTAAGGACCTTTGCGCCACAATCTGTGTCAGAAATACGCCTAACATAGACGTATTTCTATATAATAAATGACCACCTAATTGTATTATTATTCGTGGGTAGGGCTAATATCTTTATAATATATAGATTCTAGTGTATTATACTGTGCCCTGTATTTCCCAGTAGAAAATGATCCTTGGGAAACACAGTCCTCATCCCTGACCACCAGGACCAGATAGCGCTCTGTCAGTACATGGCGGCCTCCCCTCTCCGCCGCGCTGCTCCGCTGTGTACTGGTGCTTATTCTGACACTAGGGCTGGGTTCACATCCGATTTTTGCCATCCATTTAATGCAAACCAAAAATGTATGTGTTAACAGATGTCTCAGACTGATGCCGTACAGTGGTGTCCATTCACCATACAGTTCCATGGTAGAAAAAAATATTACGTTAACATATGCATTTTTTTTATGGACTCTGCAGGATACAAAAATGTAGAGTGCTGCACATTTGTATACATCAAACCGATAGGAAATAAAAAATTTCTAGGCTCCAGCAGGGCACATTTTTGAGAGTTTCCCTTTAAGACGGATAAAAATGGCCCCTTTATGCGTCTTAAAGCGAAACTCTCAAAAATGTGCCCTGCTGGAGCCTAGAAATTTTTGTTTGCTGGCTGCAAATATGACCTGAAGGTTTTTCAGGTTCGCCTGCCATTAAAGTGAAAGGGGCCCGCCGCGAACGCGCGTTTCGCGAACATTTGAGTTTGCGAATTATCCCGGCCGATGCTCGTCCATCACCGCTGTACAATCATTGTGTTTATTTCCCCTGTTCTGTGAAATCACAAAGCACATTATTCCTGTCCATTAGGCCTCATGCACACGGCCGTTGGCAATCCACGGCCGCCGGCCGTGTGCACTACGCATCACGGATGCGGACCTATTCACTTGAATGGGTCCGCAATTCAGGAGATGCGGAACAGAGTCACGGAACGGAATACCAGAAGCACTATGGAGTGCTTCCGTGGTGTTTCTTTCCGTTGTTCCGCACCGCAAATAAATATGACATGTCATATTTTTTTGCGGTGCGGACAGACCACGGACCCATACAAGTTGAATGGGTCCAGCCCGCTGCATGGATGTTGCCCATGCATTGGGGACCGCCATTGCGGACCCTAGTGCACGGAACAGCCTAAGGGAGACCAGATTCTCATGGTCTAAATCTGCTGATGAATGTGATGAAGGTGATCATGTTCAATTTTTCTATGGGGCCCCATGGTTACGTCGTTGGGTTACAGTTATTATACAATAGAGTGTTGTCGATCCATTTCTGATTTTCCAGCATTTAAGAAGTTTGTTTATAGAAGTAACAAGTAAAACATATGAGGAAAAAAGCACAAGCAGTTTACAACAGTGGGGGAGCGAGCCAGGCGCTGCAGAACACCTGCGCTCCATTCATACATTCTATCTCCATCTGGTTTCCCTAAGTCTCAGAATGGAACATTTTATTTAACATTCCCCGAAAACAGGAGGGGAGAAGGGAACTTACAGTGAAAAGCGGGGGTAGGTCGGCTGCTTGTTTATGTTCTAAAGCAACACATATAGAATAGTTTTTTATTATTCGATGACAAAATGATCAAGTAAACGACAGGAAGCAATAAACTGCCAGCCATTATATTAATGTGATCCTAGTGATAAATGTGCAGAGATCTGCGAGGATAATAGGATGAAAAAATACAGGGAGACAATGTAACAAAGAGGAAACAAAACCTAGAGAATACGAATGGGCTCCTGGTATAATACCACATTGTAATGTCAAATTTAGAGACGTAAATGACAAAATGTAAAATGCATTAACATTTAACATTTTATACGCAGTCGGACCCCCACCAAACGTACATTTATAACCTATTTGATTGACGGGTCTTAAATGGGACAACCCCTCTAAGGGTCCATCCTCATGTGTCCGATTTGACATGAATTGCTGCGCATTTTCTGTGCCAAAGTCTCCATCAAATCCAATGACAATTTGCATCCCATCCATACAAATGTCCAGAACCACGTTGACATGTTATATTTCTACACACATACAGTATAACTTGTGGAAACATACTGCATGTATTCAAATTAATATGATCGGCAACGTTTCGATCCTCTTGGGTATTTTTCTAGAGGAACGAAAAATTGTCCTCGGAAATCATGGCTTCTGCATGGAAAAATTCAGTATTAGTCCCATGGGATGGCAGTGGGGCTAAATCCTTGTGTGGACCCTATACATCTTCAGGTGAATCATCTAATAAATACTTATCAGATTAAATCCAGCACGTGTGAACAGACACTAAGGCTAGGTCTACACGACGACATTTGTCGCGCGACAATTTTTAAAATGGCAGTCTATGGTGTCGCACTGCAACATGCTACGACAGCGACGCGACAGTCGCAGAAAATCTATTCGAGATGGATTTTTCTGCGACTGTCGCGTCGCAGCATGTCGCATGTTGCAGGGCGACACCATAGACTGCCATTATAAAAATTGTTGCGTGACAAATGTTGCAGTGTAGTTGTGCCCTATGGTCGCACGACAAATGTCGTCGTGTAGACCTAGCCTAACCTCACTGGGATATGCCACCAATGTCTGATGGGCAGGTGTCCAAAAATGTGATACCTGACGATCACTAGACTGAAGTGCCATTCCACTCCATCTCCAGTTGCTTGGATTTTTAGACATATAATTACCCCTTTTAAGTTAATGGCCATAAACTTATTAAAGGGAATCTATCAGCAGCTTTGGCTATGCTAAACTGCTGACAGCGTTAGGTAGGAGCTAGGGAGAGCAGGACAAATATTTTAGAGCTTTAATAATTACAACTATTAAGAATATGACGTGTTTTCCCTCCAGATACTGCTCCTGAAAGTGCACTGGAGGCGGGGATTACAGCTTTCACTCAAACAAAGGGGAGGGACTATGAAGCAACTCAATGCAGAGCACTTTGCAATGAAGCTCCATCCTGGGCACTTGCAGGAGCAGAATTAAAGGGGTTTTCTAGGATTTTTATACTAATGACCTATCCTCAGGAAAGGTCATCAGTATCTGATTGGCGAGGGTCCTACACCTGGGACCCCCATCAATCAGATGTTTTTAGAGCAGTGGTGATCCTGCGAATGCAGTGGCCTTCTCCGTGCTTACAAAGCACAGCATTGTACATTCTGAAAACAGCTACTACAGATGCTAATGACGATCAGATACTGATGACCTATCCTGGGGATAAAAACATTTTAAGGTTCATAGAAGTGGTCCCTCAAGTTACAATATTAATTGGTTCCAGGACGACCATAGTATTTTGAAACCATTGTATCTTGAGTAATCGGTTCCAAAGCCCCAAAATGTCATCCAAGGTAAGAGAAAATGAAGATTTAAGAAAAATAAGCAGATCACTAATATAGATAAAACAAGGCCTTAGATATAACAGGCAGGAATAGCTGTTAAATAGCAACTAATACATCTATTTTACCACAGAAGTGGCCTTTATTAGTTGGATCTTAGTCTGAGGCTTTGTATGTTGAGTCTAGTTTTAATTTATTGTGGGTCAGAAAAGACCATTGTATGTCGAAAACATTGTATCTTGAGGGATCACTGTACACACACTGTTCCTAATTGCTCCACAAAAAGGTATTCTTGTCCTGCTCCCCCTCCTCTCCTACCTAGTGCTGTCAGCAGTTTAGCATGGTCGAAACTGCTTCCAGCTTTCCATTAATGTCTCTAAATCTTGAAATATTTCTTAAAGTGATCAGTTGCTACTTCTGCCTTTTAGCATATGTTGGGTACAGAACTGTTTATATGACCTTGTATATCAAAAATAGCAGCTAATAGATTATAATACAATATCTACTTTTAAGGTGGGTCCTAAGAATTATTTCCTGAAATTGGATCCAAGTCACCCAAGTGCACACCAGAAAAAGGGCCAGAAGCTTGTCTTTTATTTTATATCAGACTCTCTCAGTGATGGGCGCGTCACCTAAACTTCACAGAACTAGGTGGCTCTTTACTTTTGAAGGCTTACCTTATATTTTGGAATGGCCTTTAAAAGTTCTTTAACTGGAACATCTGTGCCAACCACACCTAGGAGAACACCCTTTGATCTCTGCGCAAAACAAGAAATGAAGGAAAACAGGCATCTCACTAAGGTAAACATTCATTGGTAAAACTTTACAGACGTGCACTAATTATTTTCACGTTGTCATAAATCTATTACAGTACACAGATGACTTTGAGGCTTTGTTGTGCCGACGTTTCAGAGGCACTGATGGATATGAATGAAAGTAGAATGAGGAAAAACAGCTGTCAGGGTCCTTTTTTTTTCTTTCTCTCGTTTGGATGAAGAACGGTCCAACATGAGAAATGTATCAACAGCAATCAACAAATACGTGTTTCTAAAACACATCGGCAGAGAACTGACACATTTATGGTTGCAATTATTACATCGATTTCCATTCTATGTATCTGGGAATTGCCAAACATAATGGAAACAAGGGATACTGTCCGTTCTATTAATAGATGGGATTTAAAGATATTCTAAGGCTTTTCTTAGATTTTGCTTTCGCTTGTTGCTAATCCCTAGCCACGTGCGCTTTAAGGCGTTTAGATATATCAGAAAGTGGTTCATTGCCCTCTGTTTAGAGGAATAGGCTCTGCTGGGATTGAAATGAGGACTTTGTAATCTCATACATTCCTCTAGCAATAACAGCTGATCAACTCATCATCAGGGGCCAGAGATAGACGTGCAAGACAGATATAGAGAGATAGAATGATAGATAGTAGTGTTGAGCGAGCATGCTCGGCCGAACACCGCGTGTGCTCGAGCGCAATGCTCAAGTCTCCTCCCCGCACTGCCACTCACTGTAATGCCGTAACCATGTAGGTAACTGGCATTACAGTGATTGGCTGGCCGTAACGCGTCATCGGGTGCTATAAAGCACCCGATGACATGTGGTTCGGCTCAGTCTTAGTCAGAGAGAGCTGTGCTGTAGAAGGGACAGATAGTGTAGGGAACTGAATTTTATTTTTTGTTAGGCAGGGTTGGTGTTAGAGACCCAAAAGTCCTTTTAAGGACTATTGTTGTATCTGGCAGCAATATATATTTTTAGCGCAACTTGTGCTAAATAGCTTGCAATTGTTTGGCCGCTGCAGACAGCGACATTATTTGCGCTACTAAAATACTAAACATACTAAAAATATCTGTGACATCCAGTGTACTTTTTCCGTAGACTCTGAGGACAGTGACATTACCTGCGCTACATCTCATGTATAACGTTTCCGCATCCCAAATATCTGTGACATTGAATGTAATTTTTCTTAGCCGCTGTTGACAGCAGAGCCATTTCCAGTGGTACCTCTCTTGTATAATGTTTCTGAATCCCAAATATCAGTGACAACTAGGCACGGTGTCTGATAATGGCCGTAACTTGGTGGCAGCTTTGGAGCTCGGCAAGCTCACACACATCCCATGCCTAGCCCACGTGTTCAACCTAGTTGTTCAGCGGTTTCTCAAAACCTACCCCAATTTGCCTGAGCTGCTGGTGAAGGTGCGCCGCATGTGTGCCCATTTCCGAAAGTCATCTACAGCTGCCGCCGGTCTGGCAGCACTGCAGCAGCGCTTGCAAATGCCAGCTCACCGACTGTTGTGCGACGTGAGCACGCGATGTAACTCCACGTTCCACATGTTGGCCAGGCTTTGTGAGCAGCAGAGGGCAGTAGTGGAATACCAGATGCAACATGGCCGTCGCCTTTCCAGTCAGCTTCTGCTCTTCACAAGCAACGAGTGGGCATGGATGTCTGACCTCTGTGAGGTTTTACGCTATTATCGCTATTATCAGCATAACCATCCCACTTCTGTGTCTACTGAAGCTCTCGCTGCTCACAATGAAGGCTGACGCTTAGCATGTGGAACAGGTGAAAATGGGTGAAGACAGTACACAGGGTGATAGCCAGACCACCCTCATTTCGTCTTCTCAGCGCAAATTGCTGATGATGAGGTGGAGGAGGAGGAGCAGGAGATGGTTGCCTCCGCTACAGAGGATAGTACCCATGTAAGTTTTATTCCATCTGTTCAGCGTGGATGGGCCGAAGAGGAGGAAGAGGATGAGGAGATTGATAGTCATCTTCCTGATGAGGACAGCGAAGTCTTGTCTGTTGGGACTCTGGCACACATGGCTGACTTTATGTTATGCTGCCCTTCCCGTGACCCTCGCGTTATACGCATTTTGGCCAACACCGATTACTGGCTGTTCACCCTTCTCGACCCCTGCTACAAAGAGAACTTCTCATCTCTCATTCCTGTGGTGGAGAGGACGAGCAGAATGGTGCAATACCAGAAGGTCCTTGTGGAAAAATTGCTCCAAAAATTTCCAGCTGACAACGCTGGCGGCAGAGTAAGTAGTTCCTTAGGCAACCGAGGAGGGGAGACGAGGGGAACACACAGCAGTTCCAACAGAGGCAAGGCAACACTCTCCAAGGCCTGGGGCAGTTTCATGACACCCTCACCCTGATGCGCAGCCTACTGTCACAAGGAAAGAAAAATTTTGGAAGATGGTGAAGGAGTATTTACCAGACCGTGTCAGCATCCTCAATGATACCTCTGTGCCTTACAACTATTGGGTGTCCAAGCTGGACACGTGGCATGAACTAGTGCTCTACGCCTTGGAGGTGCTGGCCTGCCCTGCCACCAGCGTTTTGTCAAAGCGGGTATTTAGTGCTGCTGGGGGCATAATAACTGATAAGCATATCTGCCTGTCAACTGAAAATGCTGACCAGTTGACTCCTATCAAAATGAACAGGATTGCCCCTGACTTCTCTACTCCACCAGAGGAAAGTGGCTGAACATAAAGGCACTTTAAATGTGGATTTTATGGTGTATTGATCACACTGTATTCCCATGCACCCCTTCCACCACAAAAAAGGGTATATGGTTCAATCTTTCTTTTCTCATCCTCCTCCTCCATCATATTAACATGCTTATTAGGCTTCCCTCGCTCCTAATGTTTTAGAGGGTCAGCTCAGCAGCAGGCCCTCAACCATAATTTTTTTCCATTGTCAGATCTGCAGCAGGCCCTTGCCCCTAATGTTTTAGAGAGTCAGCTCATCAGCAGACCCTCTCCCCTAATGTTTTAGATGGTCAGATCAGCAGCAGGTCCTCGCCCCTAATGTTTTAGAGGGTCACCAGCAGGCCATCAATCATAATTTTTCAAGGCTGTGTATGATGCCCTCCTTTATGTGTAATAAAGGGTATATTGGAGTGCCGGTTCCTTGTAATTTTTGGAAGCCCTTTCACTTAGTGCATAGGCTTTATGAGTGTAGGAGTCCCACTACATGAACAATTGTACCACAATGTGCATGAGGCCCTCCTTTATTTGATATACAGGTTGTATCGGAGTGCCCCTTCCTTGTAATTTTTGGCAGCTCTTGCACATTATATACAAGTAAATATACAGGAAAGAATGTTTCCTAACAATTTTTCCTCTAAAATCGATTTTATCTTCGGTTTTGTGTGTATTATTGTCAGTCTGTAAAAGTGGCGTACTACTCGGACAACATCATTCCCAGCAGCGACCTGGGAGTCCAAGATGCATCCAGACATCCTCCCCATGCTGTTCCCGAACCATTTCAGTGGTGTTTCCATCAATTTCTGACCTTTTCATGTGAACCAGACACCCTCCCCTCTTCACAGCAGGGGGTGCCTGGTTTAATGCTCGAGTTCTCCCATTGACTTCCATTGTGCATCCCAAGGTGTTCTACTCGAGCACCCGAGCACTTTGGTGCTCGATCAACACTAATAGATAAATAATAGAAAGACGGACAGACTGAGACATGAAAGAAAGAAAGAAAGAAAGAAAGAAAGAAATGAGACACATAGATAGACAACAAATAGATAGATAGATAGATAGATAGATAGATAGATAGATAGATAGATAGATACAGAAAAAGATTGATAGACAGAAAGATACACAGAAAGAAAGATATTGTAGTAGTTGTGAATATTATAGTTTTTATATAAACCAGCTTTGTCCTTTTGACTGAAGCCTGAACTCTTTGAGAAAATGAGACCCTTTTCCTTATTGTCCTAAAATTAAAACTGTTAAAAAGAACTTTCTATCACTTGTTGTTTCATTTGCTCCGACAACAGAATTTATTGTGGCCTTTGCCAGATGTCTGAGAAACCACCATCTAACAAGTTCAAAGCCTTCGGAAAATGCTCTTAAACTCCGCCAACACTGTAAATTGTCTCAGGTCTTTGTTTTCAGCAGGTTTTGCAATTCTGCTTTGCTGTAGAGCACAATATTGCACTGTAAAGACATTTCTAGATAATGATGCAATTGACTCCGGTTTACAATCTATTGAGCAGAGAAATAGCAAGAATGGGCACAGAGGTATTCTGCAGCTGCAGCTTACATTTACCCGGTACTTCTTACAAGTCCTGATGACAAAAGGATTGATTGTGACAACTGGAAATTGGTCAGAAAACGTAACAGATCTGCTTCAAAGTAGTTGTAGTCATTAAAGGGAGTCTGTCATCAAAGTTTCACCTTTTTAACCCTTCCCATAGCTTTCTAGCAGCCTTACAGTTAATAAAAACGTTACCTTTATGAGCAATCCTGGACTTATAAAACCGGCAAAAAGCAACTTAGTAGCATATGCAAATGAGGGCTCGCAAGTGCCCAGGGGCGGCGTTACCCTCGTAGGTGCCCAGCTAGCTCAGCCTTATTGTCGCTTCCCCCCGCCCATTCTTTCCCTCTGCCCGCCCATCTACTTACTTCTTGTTTCGCCGAGATCCCACACCTGCACACTCAGTCCGTTAGCCGGCGCATGCGCACTGCGATGCCCATTCCTTGTACGGCATCACAGTAATTAATGCGCATGCGCCGGCTTTGCGCCGTTAGCCGGCGCATGCGCATTAATTACTGTGATGCCGTACAAGGAATGGGCATCGCAGTGCGCATGCGCCGGCCGACAGACTGAGTGCGCAGGCGCGGGATCTCGGCGAAACAAGAAATAAGTAGATGGGTGGTCAGAGGGAAAGGATGGGCGGGCAGAGGGAAAGAATGGGCGGGGGGAAGCGACAATAAGGCTGAGCTAGCTGGGCACCTACGAGGGTAACGCCGCCCCTGGGCACTTGCGACCCCCCATTTGCATATGCTAATAAGTCCAGGATTGCTCATAAAGGTAACGTTTTTATTAACTGTAAGGCTGCTAGAAAGCTCTGGGAAGGGTTAAAAAGGTGAAACTTTGATGACAGACTCCCTTTAATTACAATGGAATTGCATTGAATTTCATATTTAAAGGAGTTGTCCTTAGCACGGCTGGCATTAGGGGTGGTAAATTGGGCAATTGCCCAGGGCCCTCATCCCTAAATGATCCCTTGGGGATCTGGGTGTACAGGAGATTGGGCTTGATGCCACAGATGGGGGGAACTGCTACTTACAGCAGAGCAGGGAGTAATAGATTCTGTGCCCTGTCATACTCTAGGCTGCCAGGTGGTGAGATGATGTCACTGCATCGGGATGCAGCAGGTGGAGTCCAGAGGCTGGAAAAGGCTTTGATCATTTCAATCGTCAAGGATTGGGGTAAGGTGGGTACAAGATTTATTGTTTTCTTGACAAAAAAGATGCACTATTATTCATGGGGGCACTAAAACTTTTAGGTTGCACTAAAAATATGAGGGGGCACTATAATCTGTGAAGGGGCCACTGTAACCGGTAAGGACCTATTCATACTGCAGAATTTGCCAGAATTTTGTTGCGGGCACAGCTGGTGTAAAGTATCTATGCAGGGACCATTGTAATCTGGAAAGAGGGCACTGTAATGTGGAAAGAGGGCACTGTATTCTGTAAAGGGGCACTGTAATCTCTGAAGGGATACTGTATGAATGGGCCCTAAAGGGGGCACCAAAAATATACGTGCAAGGACCATTGTAATCTGGGAAGGGGCACTGTTACCTATTTGGCAGCAGAAAGGTGAGTGTGCTTATTTTGCAGGGGCACAAAGGGGGTTACTATTATTATTTTGGGTCAGAAAGGGGGCATTATTTATAATAAAACATTCTGCCCCAAAACAGTAATAACCCTACAATGCAAAAAAAAAAAAAAAACACTTTTATTTTTTCTAGTGGCCTAAAAGGGGGCATTACTACATTGTAGAGGACACAAAGAGGAAAGGAGCATTTTTACTGTGTTGGTGCACAAAGGTGGATTTATTTTTATTTTATTAAGATAGAAGCTTGTGAGAAGTGTGTGGGCGTGCTTACTGTTTGGGGTACAATAGGCAGCAATATTGCATAGTGGAGCACAATGAAGGTCACCTATTCTGTGTAGTGTACTACTACAGCCTACTGCTCGTCTACTATTTGGAGAAAAATACAAGGCACTGTTTGTTTGGCACTGTTTTTAGGGGTGCCATTTGGCATTGTTTTCTGATTTATTGCCTGTGTGGCATTATTTTTGTGGGGAACAATATTTGGAGGCACTAAAACATTGTAGGTATGATAAATGAGTCAAATGAGGCATGAATAGACATAGGGGATAGAAGGGGGTAGAAGCAGGGTCAGCAGTTTATGTAGATTTGGAAAGAGAGGATGCTGAAAAAGTGAGGAACCAAGTTATGGTGTAGGGAAGATGAAGAAGATGGGAAATGTGAATGACTCCAGTCAATGGCTTGTGCCATTGATCTATTAAGACCCTAACAATGCTTCTTTAAGTGTCGGAGATCGGTGCTACAGCATTTTGGACACCATCTTCTAAATTGACTGAATGTGACTGTGTTGGTGGTACTTTAGTATTTGAGGGCTAATTTTTGTTGGTGGTACTTCAGTATTTGAGGGCTAACTTAAAATTTTCCACAGGGCCACCATTTGTCTAAAACCAGCCTTCAGGAGAGGCCATCAATATCAGATCAGCTGGTGTCTGACACCTGCATCGGAAATATACACTGAAACCACAAAGTTGGTATTAACTTGAATGAGCATAGAGATGCAGTTATCATCTTGCCAACTTCTGGTACTGGAGCTGCAAGGTAACAGTTGATCGGTGGTGGTATTTGGTGTCGGACCCCCGTTGATCTGATACTAATGGCCTATCTTGAAGCAATACTAGAATATGCAAAGAGAGAGAAGCAATATTGTATATAGATTTGTAGTTTGCTTACTGGATCCTGTTGTGAGGAAGTCACAACAGCTTTGCAGGCTCCTGCTGGTATATATCCCGACCAGCATTCGGGGGCTTGGCTGCAGCCTGAGTTCCTGCCTGCGCCCAAAGAGCGGGTGCTCGAGTTGAAATCAGACGTAAGTTGTAAAATCCAAACGAACCTCTTCTACTGGCGCTGCCAAGGATCACATCAAAATAGGGTGTATGGTTCCAATAGTTTTATTGTCTACGCGTTTCAGGGGTGGATAACCCCCTTCCTCAGGACAGTATTGACATATATAGTGTTTTTAAAATGTGTTCGATCAGCACCAGGAGCATCCCTAATAGTGCTGTCACTCTCTGTGTGTTCCTCGCGCCAACACCCCCCCCCCACACACCTTTTGGCGCCAAAACACTTTTTAAAAACACTATATATGTCAATGTTGTCTGTTATATGTGTATTACTGTCCTGAGGAAGGGGGTTATTCACCCTTGAAACGCATAGACAATAAAGCTATTGGAACCATATTTTGATGTGATCCTTGGCAGCGCCCCTAGAAGAGGTTCGTTTTGGTTTTTACAACTTACGTCCAATATTAGAATATGCTATAAGAAAATGTGCTCCAGAATTTCTATTTTATGGGGAATACAATCATGTACTAAAATGGACATGTTACTTGCACAGTTCCCTATTTCTCTAAAACCGGAGAATCCTCTTACGGTAAGTATCCTTAACATTAGTCATTCTGTTTGAAAACTCTCCCCATACATCCATTGTAAATACCAGCTGTCATCTTACTTACGGTTTCATTCTGTTTACTGAATACTGGCATTGCGACGGTTGTCATCAGAACCAGTCCCTGATCATCGGCAAGCTGGATGAGAGAGAAAGGGTTGGTCACACACAGCAGGTCAGATTAAGATATTAACATTGGACAGTAGTATCTCAGCAGTAAAGGTGCCGGTGGCTCAGCAATGGTGGCTGTTAGTAAAAACCTGCACATTCTGCATTCATCAAAAAGGTCTATATCAGAAAATGAATCAGCGCAGAATGCTGGACCTGACAATGACATGATGATAAAAGATAGACACTGATTTACAGGGAGGGTTTGACTTGAAAAAAACTAATTCCAACTAGACAAAATGTACATAAAATGCTCAATAACTTACCTCGGGAGCAGGGGTGTGTAAAGACCTTATAGGGCCCCATAGCTAACCTTAGTATGGGCCCCTCTGCCTCACCCACTTTCCCAGTACGCGTGCTTCAATTACTCCCAGACAATGCAGAATGCAAAGCTCAACATCCAAGATTTCTGTGAAAATTATCTTTTTTTTTTTTTTTTTTGTAAAGCAGAAGAAATTTGAATTAAAAAATGTAATAAAAAAGTCACCCTCCACCTGACCCCTCCTTCTGACTTTTATGTGGTGTTTCATAAAATAGCTCTCATCCTTAACAGCATACTTCTCAATGCATTTACATCAGAAAAACTGGCAAAAATATATTGATAAATCTTTTGGCTTTCTTTCTATTACAAAGCTGCCTGTCTGCAGCCACCACTAGGGGGAGCTCAGTGCATAGGAATTTACAGTTACCATTTACTGGAATGAAAGCTGAAATAGTCTGTTTGCATTGAGCTACCCATACTTGAATCTCTGTTTGCACTGAGCTACCCAGGCTTGAATCTCCCGATGGGCCCCTGAGAGAGGTGGCTCCTAGTTCCTCACTCCCTGCACAAGTTCCAGTTGATACAGTAGACTGACTGCATGACATACAGATAGGCAACCCACGGCACCTCAACCAGCCGCTGGTCACATAAAAACTGGGTAGATTATTTAGCAAACTACCCAATATATTATTATAGATGCATTGGGTGATGGGGAAGACTTCTAAGTACAGAGGCAGGATAGTCAGCATTCTCTCTCCCCAGGGACTCGCCTTCTTGAAGTCACTGCAGGGACCCCCGTAGTCAATCATCTTGTAACGTTTTGCATAAATAGGTAATATTTGCATGTAGCTTTACAGCGGGCCCCCCAAATTAATTTTACTGGTGGGCCTTTAACACCCCAGTCCGATCCTAGAGCTCCCCTTAGTGGACAGATGCATGAAAATGCTGTGTTTCTTTGTCGGGAAAAAAATAAGTTCTGCATCGGGCCCCCCTACCCCCAGGCCCCGGAGCAGTTGCATGATTTGCCTCCATTCAAGGTGCACCACTGGTCTGTAGGATCATTGGGGATTTTGGTACAATTTTTTCAGTAGCAAGAATAGAGCAGTCTGTAGTGCTATGCTTGCTGTCAAAAGTAACATCACTCCAATGGAAACCGGACAGACCCCATTAGTAGTCTAAATGTTCCGTCAGGATTTGAAGAGATGCATTCATTGTCTCTTGATCCTGCTTACGTGAGATTTAGAAATTGATTTAGAAAATTAATTCGGAAATTCGATTCAAATTTTTCCAAAAGTACCGAATCTTCTGAGCTCGAATGTTGTATAATTTGATTTGGGGAAATCAAAGAGAAAGAGAGAAGGGCGCTTTCAATTCAGGTTAAATTTAATCAGAATTGGATCAGTGAAATCGGTTCAGCAAAATCTGACCTGAATTGAATTTTAAGAAATTCACTCTTATCTAGCGAGGTTCTTTTGGCAGCAAGCAGATGGATTTCTGCAAGCCTAATCCAGATGAATGAGACAGTCGCAAATGTTTCTGCAATAAAGCCATGTAAGTATACAGAGGCTGCTTTCTTTAACGTGACACTTAATGCCTTAAATACGCAGAAAACTTAAGATTGAAAGCAAAAAGCCATTAAAAATCAAGATAACATCTGCTACAACTGTTCATTTAATATGCAGCAAGTATCAAATTAACCAATGCTTCATCTGTATACTAACTACAATGCAATCCATCATACTGCAATATATTCTGGCAGCTTTCTCTGCATTAATCTACTTTGCTGCACCTGGAGTGAAGACTATGCTTCCCAGAATGCAAATCAGCTGAGCATGGTCTGTACGAACAAACAGAGAAGGCACTGAACAAGCAGGAGTTGCTAGGGTATGTGAAGTCAGAGCCAAGGAACTTCTAGGCGAGACATGATGTAACTTGAGATCAGTTTAATTGAAGTGGAGGAAGATGCTTAGATATAAACCTGTATAATGTAGTTCAAAGGTCGACCTCTACCCAAATGTGTTGCATTTCAAGTATGTGAAGAACTCCACCCATACCATGGAACAAATCTGTAAGAAGGGGCCATGCACTTGATGCAATGTGGACATTCCTGCTTAATGTTCCAGATGTCCGTTACTTCATAGTTCACTCTATTGGATGTGCATGCTATTAATTCTACATCTTATTAGTATTTATTAATATTTTGGTGATTCTTCAGTAAACCGCTTACATATGTGGCTACGTGATCGGACCAGAAATGGACACATTCTTTGAACTCTGCATGCCTATAGCAAATATGTGCAATTAACAATCCCAATCGAAGCAGGGAGAATTACGCAATGATACAAGGAACATACTATGTGCTCAGTATCAGGCTTTGAAGTCAAGGCCACATCTTATTTATGGCTATCATCTGAATTGTTGTTTTATTAAAAACACCACAATGGAAAAATCACATTATATATTATGTGTGACACATTTCATTACTGTATAAATCAGATGATAAAAATTAGGTATTGATAGAGCTTGATGCAATGCAGGTCTCATCTATTCCTATCCTTGTGGGACTGCAGTGGTACAGGGTTCAGAACGACTAAAGCTAGTTTCACGCTAGCGCTAAAGTGTTCCAACAGAGGAACAGCCTGACAGGATTCATCGCATCCGACATAGCCAAAAACTGCCGCAGTACCGCCATGACCCATTGACTGTAATGGGACCCGGGCTGTTTATGGCATTAGTGCCGAGATTCAGCTGGACAAATACAGATGCCAGCAGTGTTTTTTGTCTGGCCGAATCCCGATACTAATGTCGAAAACAGGCCAGATTCCCGCCAGGTCCCATTATAGTCAATGGGCTACAGTGGGGAAAGGTAGAATCCAGATATGCCGGAACATTTTAGCGCTAGTATGAAACTAACCTAAGATCTTGGCCATTGTGCTGTCTTATAGACCCAAATGTTTCACAAAGATCCCTTTTCATAAAGAAAATGACACAGGTCTACTGTCTTTAAAGGGGTTTTCTCATCTCAGACAATGGGGGCATATTGCTAGGATATGCCCCCATTGTCTTATAGGTGCGTGTCTCACCGCTAGGACCCGCACCTATATCGAGAATGGAGCCCTGAAAGTGAAGGAGAGCGCACTGCGCATGCTCAGCCGCCCACCATTCATTTCTAGGGGGCCGCCGAAAATAGCCGAGCGCTGACTCGGCTATTGCCTTCTGCCCCATAGAAATGAATGGGAGCATAGGCCGCACATGCGCGACACGCTCCCATTCATTTCTATGGGAGAGGCGGGGATTAGCGCTTGGTGGTGGATGGACCCCGGGAAATCTGGGGTCCTCCAGCCACAGCGCTCCCCCCTCCGTTCTCGATATAGGTGCGGGTCGCAGTGGTGGGACTCGCACCTATCAGACAATGGGGGCATATCCTAGCGATATGTCCCCATTGTCTAAGATGGGAATACCCCTTTAACACTTGATTCTCAGCTGCAGGAAGCTGATGTAACTGGCGATATACACAGTCAAGTCACATTATTATGACCACATCCTACTTTTAATGTCGGCAGCATGTAGCTCATAAAGGAGGTCACATGTCATGCAGTGGCTCAGTGGGTATATATGGTGTGCCAGTGGGTATATATCCCTCATTGCTGTCATGGGTGAAAGGAGCGATTTAGTAGAGTTGCACAAAGGGATGATTATTGGCTTTCAGACCAAGGGTGGCAGTATTTCTGAAACTGCTCAGTTTGTGAACTGTTTCTGTGCTGCTGTGATGAAAGTGTCTTGTGAGTGGAAAAATGGCACCATTGTTAATAAGCAATGTGGAAACTGTGGAGCCCCATGTGCCATTGATATGAGAGGTGAACGTCAGCTATGAAACTGTACAGTGGAGCAGCTCACCGCCAAAATGAACCAGGGGCTACCAAACGTGTGTATAAAAGAACAGTGGATGATGGCGTATCAGGCGAGAAATATCACAGAACAAATACCCTGAAACCATTGCTGGAAGAACATAAGTTGGTGGTGGCAGCATTATGGTCTGGGGAATGTTTTTGTGGCATTTCGTGGGCTCACTCATCCATGTGGAAGGCACTCTCAACCAATTTGGTTATGAATCCATCCTTGCAGATCACGTACACCCATACATGATGATTGTCTTCCCTGAATGATTGTCTTCCCTTCTGGAAGGGATCTTCCAGAAAGACAATGAGACATGTCACACAGCTAGAAATATCCAATATTGGTTGGAAGAACATGGCCAAGATTTCCAAGTACTACCCTGGCCCCCTATTTCCCCAGACTAGAATCCAGTTGAGCATCTGTGGGACCACCTAGTTCAGTTAGCAGCTGTGGGATGCACTGCAGTCAGCATAGCTTCAGATACCTGTGACAACCTACCAGGACCTTATTAAACCACTCCCAGCCCGTCTAGCTGCTGTCCGTGCTGAACATGATGGGTATCTGGATATTAGCTGGTGGTCATAATAATGTGACTCGACTGTGTATTTTATACAGATTAATATTCAAATGAATGGCAGCCCATGCAATGCAAGGAGGGACTCCCCTCTGTGATTTTTCTATGCCCAAACAGCACTTACACAAGGGGCAAAGAGGCTTGATTAGTTTTTAGTCATCTGTAATTTTCTGGTCAAAGCAAATCTTACACATTTAGCATAGGTGCAGGTATAGCTAGGATTTACTTCACTCCGAGCTTAAATACCCAGGCCAAGGCAGAGTAAATGTTTGGTGCCAACACCCCCTCCAGCATTTTATACCCAAGGCACATGTTACGTGAACACAACCGACTGAAAGAATATTATAATCCTTCGCAAAGCAGCCAATAGGTAATGGCTTTTAGAACATCAATACTTTGACATTTACATTGTCTGATTAGAATAAACCAGGTTAGTATTCCCCAACCACTGCTGAGACACGGACACCTTCTGAAATATTTCTGCATCATGTCCTAGAAAGTTGTCACCACCAACCTTCTATAGTACAGGGATTGCATGACACATCTTCATACAAAATAAAAGCATAACTTTAAAAAAAAATTGTAGGTAGACCTCAAAAGGTTGCTTTATCTCACAGTGACTGATCTGCTTCCTTTATTGAATGAGGAGATATATAACACATTACATTATAACACATTGCATTATCCTCTATGGGAGGTCCGCTCACAGAATGTACAGTAGGCTGCCTGTTTACTAGGACGAAGACTCTGGTAGGGAGGCAGCTGGAAACATGATTTCTCCTTATTACTGGAATTGTTCCTGCTATAAAAAATTTACAATTCTGATAGATATTACATTAGGAAAGTGCTCCTCTTGCACCAAAAGTGGATCTATATCATAGCCTGGGAGGTCTTGTCTTGCCTCAATACATGTGACATGTAGCATTTATCATAGATTAAAGGGGCTTTATGTGACTAAAATAGTAAGATAGATCATCAGTGCTTGACCAATGGAAGTCAGACCCTAGGCAATGACGATGATAATCAGAAGGAGCCTTGCCACTTCTCTATGATGATCGTCAAGAGTCCCGGGATTTATCTGACCTCTAGAACAACCACTATTAAAACATTAATGACAATAATAATAATAATAATAATAATAATAATAATTCTCAAGGTTTGACTATTTTCAATTTAAAGAGGGTCCATCAGCGCTTTTGACCATGCAACACTATTGCTAGGCAAGGGCCAGGAAGGAATACCTTAATTTTTTTTCTGAAATGACCTGCAATTTTAATAGAAAAATACTTGATTTGAAAGTAAATTTTCTAGAACTAGACATTTTCCGAACTTCACTTACTTAGTAGCATAACAGTTAAATCAGGTGTCATTTTATAAATTAAAGACAACAAAAAGGACTGTAAAACAATACCACTTCGATTAGACTTGCCACAGATACAGCACAACATAAAAAGTAACACAATGATAATAATGCACCGGTAATGACAATTAAGACAATTGTGAACATGAAGGGGTTAATAACGTGAGCACATATTGGTCCACTATTGGATGATCTGTGTCTTATTCCAGGTTTATTCCAGAAGTTACACTATGAAATATCTCAATTTCTAAATTTAACATACTTCTTGTTTTACGGTAGTCATAGTGAACACAAGGTGTCGCTGTAATATGTTACTGGCCTAACACCTTTCCAGCAGGAAAATACAATAGAGGTGACAGGATAGTAAGAAGTTGAGGTATTTCTAGAATTTTATTTAATTTTTTCTAAAAACCAGCAACATGGAGTAATTTATTAATATATTTAAAGGGGTTTTCTGGGTCTTCTATATTGATGATGTATCCTCAGGATAGGTCATCAATATGGGATACTTAGGGGTTCAGATTCCAGCACCCCCACCAATAAGCTCAGGGGCATAGCTAAAGGCTCATGGGCCCTGTTGCAAGAGTTTTGGCCCTCTTCACTCAGTGCTTTGTGGCCAGGGAAGCACATAGCCTTCGTGATGCCTGAGGCAAAAATTGAAACAGTGCTCCCACCCCCAATGACCAGTTCTTGACCTAACCCCTTCCCTCCAGCCAGAGGTGTAACATAAGCATCATGCACTTTCTATAATACCAGTGTCTTCTTATGTGGCACAAGGGTCTTTGGGCCACCTCAGGTTTCTGGGCCCGGTAGCGACTGCTACCTCTACACCCCCCCTATAGCTATGTCTCTGGATCAGCTGTTGAACAGCTCCAGTGAGCATTTAGCCTCCTCACAGGATACCAAACGCAATGTGGTCCAGTCTATAGTGGCTGTGCTTGGTTTTGCAGCTCATCACTATTCACTTGAATGAGCCTGAGCTGCAACTAGGCCATATGACTGAATGAACGTGACGCCACTAACCTAGGAAGAGGCCACAGGACTCACCGGAAAGCAAAAGCCTCTTCAAACAGCTGACTAGTGGGGGTGTTGGGAGACAGATAAGCCAATCTGATATTGGTGACCTAATCTGAAGATAGGTAATCAATATAACAAACCCAAAAAACCCTTAGTTCTGTGTTGTCCAGGTTCAACACACTTTTTAGTGTCTGATCTGTACAGAGTTCAATATACAGAGATGAACGCAAACAGCGCATATTTTACATAAACTTTTTGAAAGAGAAACAAAGTAATATATTAATTAAAAAATGTTCCAAATGAATTTTGCTTTTGTCATTTATGTTAGCTAGTGGTATATATCCAGGTATTGTCAAAGCTATCCTTGTAATGTATCTTTTTTTCTTGGTCTGTTTTCAGTTTATTTGTCCATTTGTTTTGTTTTTCCTACTTTGTACAGTGCAAAAAGAAACAAAATCTATTACTATCTAGAAACTGTCAACAACTTGCTGTTTATGGATCTGTTATTCTTATTATGCCCCTATGGCCCCGACTGGGTTTCCCGGGATCTTATCATATAAGAAAATACATTTATTTGTCATATTTGTTATGGTGAGATTTGCACAGGTCCATCCCATCAGTAACACACCAACGTACACATGAAAACTGAACATGCAAGACTGTGGCTGGGTTCCAGTGTTATCCACTGTGATCACAAGACTGTATTCTCTAATAGTGTCACCGCCAGCTCTCTGAGAAGGTCTGGCAGATGTTCTTCTATACCTCTTGCATGATGTTCTTTGTTTTGGTTTCACTTTGTCATCTCCTTTTCTTCTCCCAGCTGTTACCTATTTACACTAATTGTCTCCCTTTATATTCCCTCCCATACTGCCTCACTTTGCGGTTTATACTACTTCCTGGATTGAAGTGTTCACTGCTGGAGACTTCTGTTACTGCTTGTTCAGATAAGTCCTTTCATGTATTGTGTTTCCTTGCTGGCTTGATTCTAGGTGACCCTGACTCCCTCCGTATTAAGTGCAGGGAGCCGGTGGTCGTGTCCCCTCACTATTATAGGGTTTTCAGGTGTCACACAGTCTAGGTACGAGGGCATGCAATCGTCTACCTCTGAGACCCTTGTATGTGCTTAGCAGTCAGGGTGAGCTCTTAGGGTTTTATAGGGGTCACCTTTATGCTCCTTAGTTTGGGATCAAGCCAGTCGGATGTTTATCCATAACTTCCAGCTATCTGCAACATCATCCGTGACAAATAGCTCCAATATGGTATGATTTCACTGCAGAGTATGGTGGCCAAGAGCACCATGTTCTAGAGAAAGGTTAGCATGGGATGCAGCACTAAACTGGTACTATGCCCCCTTCATCCTCAGGATCAGTGGGGGATGATAAAATGATAGTACTGTATATTAGAGATGAGCGAATAATTGAAAAGTTTGTTTTGGCTGATTCGCTGAATTTTACTAAAAAATTTGATTTGTGACGAATTACTTCGTCACGAAGTGCATTTTTTTTGCAAGTAGCAGGTGCAATGACAGGGAACTGCTATAGCGCTGCCCCAGTCATTGTACTCCACAGATGCCACGTTCATACATGATCGCGGCATCTGAGTGTAAAAACAGTGTTAAATTAACAATAAAAAAAAAAATTTAAATCAAACTTACGGCCGGCCATTTGCTCACGACAGGCCGGCCTCCGCCATGTTGCTTGAAGATCTTGAGCAACATCTTGCGTGGTAAGTTTGAATTTTTCTAGTTTTTTTACACTATTTCAGGTTAAATCGATTAGCTGACACGAAGCAGGAGGAAATTCGATTTTATCCTGAAATTCGGTTAGAATTCCACTTTGTGGGATTCAATTCGCTCATCTCTACTGTATACCCTAACAATCTGCCATGACTATACAAGAAGTGAATACCGCTCTAAAATTAAAGCCTAATGTAGATATTTTTAACACATAAGGTGTAGAGACAATTTGAAGGGGTTATCCCATCCAAAAAATCTACAAAAAAAAAAAATCTACAATTTTAAAAACTGCATCCTGAACGGAATACTTTTGTAATTGATTGTAATGAAAAATTTTGTATAGCCAATGAGTTATTGAATAAACTCTATCTGTATACTGCCACCTGCTGTTTGTCACTTTCCTTGGTTCTCTGTCCACCTCGCTGAGGTGGACATACACGCTTAGCTGCATTCTTTAACTGCCACCAGCCCTTTCTTCTGTTAGAAACGGCGACAGTTACAGGAAGAGACCTGCAGCTAAAAGGACACAACCCTTGAGATGTGATAGGGTGAGAGCTGCAGCAAAAAGGACACTCTCCTTGAGCCACCAGCTTGATATAAATCTAGTAGAGCAACTTGAGCAATTAATGGGCAGATCTCTGGATCCATGTGAGGTACAGGGCTGGTTCTAGCTTCGTTATCAAGAGATCACTATGTACTATATGATGTCTGATTTTCATTTTTTTTTTGATTAAATGGGGGCTAACCCATTTAAGTATTTTTATATCTATGACCGGGCAGTTATTTATGTGGTACTTCGTCTCGAATTCCCACGAGCCACATTTAAATAAACTTAGGATAAGATCCATCGGCAGCACTTAGACTGTTTGGTGACTGTTTCCAGGTAGTAATACATTTATGGGATCAAGTAAAAAGCCCCATTTACAATGCATATCACCTAAAAAATGGACAAAAACTGCAAAATGCTTCATGAGCAGAAAGCTAATAGTGTTTTGCTGCTTTTGAAGTGCGTATGTTTTTTATTTTTATTTTTTGTAACTTTATTAGTCAGCAACAGAATCAATAACCCTCTCTCGATCCTTGTGCGTATTTATACCTACAGTGTCTACAAAGTCCCAGAATGGGTTAATTGTTTTCAGTCCTTGGTGACATAAAAAGCAGCACTTCAAAGAGTAACAGGTAAGTGAAGCAAAGCATGATATATGATGTTCTGAAATCACTGAAATATGAGATTGACGAGGAAAAAGAGGACAAAACGTTACTTACACAAGGTAAAGGATGACAGACGGGGGAAAAAAGAAAGCTGTCAACAATTTTAAGGAGACAAATAACGCCAGACAGATTTTTTTTTTTTATACGTATGTATTGGAGACAAGATCCCAATTCAGATTTCAGTATAAGAGATAATATTAATCCCATAAAAACATGAAATGTTTCAAACAGGTTCAGACAACTTATGCTATTCAGTTAAAGTAGGGAATACAAGTATAAAAACCTTGTAAAGACTCAATATAAGCTAAACAATGAAGTCTATAGTAAATAGGCCTGATCGACGTGATAGATGTTGGATGCAAAGTCATTTACTTGCAGGGGCAGGCTGGGCCGGGGGGCAGGAGGGCATATGTCCCCTGGGCCAGTATGTTTAGGGCCGCTGCGGGCCCTGAAGTCAATGGTATCTGTGTTCACTAGACGCAGATACAAATGTGCCTGCAATGATTAGAGTATCATACATACTCCCAATTTCTCTCATTTTAAAGCCTTGCATTGTGTTGTCCTTCCCTCAACGATTCCCTACCTAGCTGCTGCCCCCCATCCAAGGTTTCCTTATGTACCAAAAATTTGTGCAGACAAAAGTTTTTCAAGGATTTTCCAGGACACCTAATGACTAGTGATGAGTGAATCGAATGAATTGACTCCGATCTGAATTTCATGGAAAATTTGATTTGCCACAAAGCCAAATTTCCTTGGGCTTCGTGGTAACGAATCAATTTTCCCTAAAATGGCAGGGGGAGGGAGGGGGAATACATACTCACCTCATCCATTTGTGCGTGAAGAGGCTGTCATAGCCATCTTGATTGAAGATACCGTGCAAAATCTTATGCGCGGTGACGTCTGACGTCACCACGTGGGCCTGTGAAGACATCATCATGTCACCGCGCTAGATTTCGTGCAGTGTCTTCAATCAAGATGGCCGCGGCGGCCTCTATGCGATCAAATGGATAAGGTGATTATTTTTTACCAGATTAACCCCTGCAAAGCCCTCAATCTTAATCTCAGATGCCGTAGTCAGTGGTGAATGAGGCATCTGAGAAGTTCAATGACGGGGGGGCGGTTCGATCGCCATTGCCTGTCATTGTGCCGCTACATACAAAGAAATGCGCTTTGTGGCAAAGTAATTTGTCACAAGGAAAATTTCTTTGTGAAATCTGGCGAAGCAGCCGAATCTAATTTTTGATAACTTCACACAACACTACCGATGAACTATCCTTAGGATTTGCCATCAATATTTGTTAGGTGGGGGTCTGGTTTGAAGAGGCCGTGTATCGTCACATGGCTTAAAATTTATATAAAACTCGAATAAAAACTATGGCAAGTTATTGTCAATGGGAATCCACTTTCCCATTCATATGCCGTGGATATGACACAGAATCTACCCAAAATCTGTGCAGCATCTGCAGCCGGGTAGCAACACCCAACTGACCCCATGAAATGGGTTTGGAGCTGCGACATGCCAAATTATAAATCTGATCCCAATCTGTATTCTGTGGAGAA
The DNA here is from genome assembly GCF_905171765.1 of Bufo bufo. NCBI lineage: Eukaryota > Metazoa > Chordata > Amphibia > Anura > Bufonidae > Bufo > Bufo bufo. The sequence goes on along the minus strand of NC_053397.1, from coordinate 40,361,912 downwards.
ATATACACATTAAATGTTTCTGCCAGCTATTTTAGGTAGGCTGTGTGAATATACACTAAAGCTGACTTGATCCTTCATACATTGTTGCAATTAAAGGGATTGTCCCACAACAAATATTCTAGAGTTTTCAAACCAGCAGCTGGAGCTCAATACTTTTGTAATTGCATGTCATTGAAAATTTAGAATAGCCACTGAGTCATTCAGTAAAACGTATCCGTACAGCACCACCTGCTGATTGTTCTTATCCTCACATTCTCTATCCACCTGGCTTAGGTGGTCGCACATGCTCAGTTACATTTTTCAACTGCCACCTTCTAAATCTATTGTTAGAAGCTGTGATTGTTACAGAATATGCCCCCTGAGATGTGATAAGGAGAGAGCTGCAGCATGCAGGACATGTGCCCCTGAACTGCTAGCCTGAAATAAATTTAGCAGAGCAATTGGAGCAAGGAATGTGGAGATCTCTGGATCCATTTGAGATAAAGGGCTGCTTCTAGCTTTGTTAAAAAGTGATTATTATATAGTAGTATATTATGTCGGATTTTCATTTTTTACATTATTAATCATGGGATAACCCCTTTATGCTGCTAAGTACAGTACATGGGTCCTCATCTCTAGCGTTAAGCGCGAATATTCGAAAAGCTATATTTTTTCCGCGAATATCGGGACTTCGAGAATTCGCGAATATTTAGAATATAGTGCTATATATTCGTAAATGCCGAATATTTGAATTTTTTTTTTAACAGTACATATCAGGTGATCATCCCTCCCTTCTTCTATCTTGTGGGCCAATGAGAAGGCTTTGTCACAGCTTAGCAACATCCCTAGCAACCAATAGAAAAGTTGCCTAACCCACGCCGGTATTTCACGCGTATTACGCAAATAATACATTACCGATTTTCACAATCAAGAATATAATCTCAAATTTGCGAATTCACGAATATATAAGAATATTCTGCAAAATATTCGCAAAATATCACGAATTTGAATATTGTCCCTGCCGCTCATCACTATTCATCTCTCATAGTGTAGCTGCTGCTATCTCTACCATCGTCTGCTTAGCAGTATGTGCTACAAAAAGACTGTAATCTACAATGACAAATTTACAATCGGTATAGGTTCACAGCAGTTCATGTGAAAGGTTGCATGTGGGTAACAACCATTACCAAAATCTGCAATATTTGAACATTTTCTTTTTTGTCAATAGGATGAAAGGGATACATGTGGGAAGCACATGCCCATTCGTTATGTCATTAACCCTTTCAAGGCCAAATTATTTTTCACCTTTGTGACCAGGCTTAATTTTGCAAATCTGACATGTGTCACTTTATGTGCTAATAACTTTGGAATACTTTTATTTATCTGAGCCATTCTGAGATTGTTTTCTCATGACATCTCGTACTTAATGTTAGGGGTAAATTTGCGTCAATAAGTTTACCTTTATAATATAAAAAAACTTAAAATTTGGAAAAAAAAATAATTTCTAAATTTGAATTTCTAAAGTGATACCTCATTAGATAGTTTTTACTTAAGATTCCCTATATGTCTACTTTATGTTGGCATAATTTTGAAAATCATATTTCATTTTTTTTAGGACGTTAGAAGGGTTAGAATTTAAGAAGCAATTTTTAAACTTTTCTATAAAATTTTCAAAGCCAACTTTTTCAAGGACCAATTCAGTTCTGAAGTCACTTTGAGGTCCTTACATAATAGAAACCACCCATAAATGACCCCATTTTAGAAACTACTAAATTACTTAAAACTGGTTTTACAAACTATGTTAACCCTTAAGGTGTCCCACAATATTTAAAGGCAAATGGAGGTGAAATTTACAATTTTCAGTTTTTGTGCAGATTTTTAATTTTAATCCAATTTTTTTCTATAACACAGCAAGGGTTAACAGCAAAATGAACTTTAATATTTATTACCCTGATTCTGCAGTTTACAGAAACACCCCATTTATGTTCATAAACAGCTGTATGGGCACACGGCAGGGTTCAGAAGGAAAGGAGCAACATACTGTATGGTTTTTGGAGAGCAGATTTGCTGAAATAGCTTTTGAGTGTTGTATCATATTTGAAGGCACACTAGGGCACCCTTACAGTAGAAACTGTCCAAAAGTGACTCCATTTTGGAAACTACCCCCCTCAAATAACTCATTGAAGGGTTTACTGACCACTTTTACCTCAGAGGCGTTTCATAATATTTAGAAACACATGGCTGTGAAAATGAAAAATTATATTTTTTATAAGAAAAATTCTCAAAAAAGCCCAAATTTTTAACTAAGAAGGGATAATTGGAGCGATCGCCGGCAAAGGACCACTCTGATTGGTCCCTTGCCGGCATCACTGGACTCTCAACTGTCCCTGACAGTGGCAGTGCAGAGGCAGAAGCTTTAACCCAAGCACTTTGCAGCTCTTGGATTAAAGAGCTGCCATTATGTTTATATACGTGCTATCTGCACGGGATATGTGCAGATAGCACGTATATAGCCGTATGGCAGTCGGTGAGGGGTTAAATGGGAAAGTGCATATATTATATATATATATATATTATTTTTTTTTCTCCTTTAATTCCTCAGGGTCCTCCATGACTACCATCTGCACATAATGTAACTAACACAGGAACAGGAATTTGGAAACAAAAGGACAGCCATCTTGTTGTAGAAAGTGACATAGTTTCAGGAACCCATCAGGGTCAACTATCAACATATCAGATGAATTAAACTTGTTTCCTAGTAATTGATCACCTAGGATAGTCCAAGAATTATTTGACTTGTTTGCTAAGTTATTTAACAGTTGTTCAATTTAGAATACCCATTTTTATATAACTCATTAGCTTATTAATTACCTAATAACCTTAAAGGGGTTTTCTGGTTGCACAAAAAAAGAGATAGCACCAGCTTTGAACCTTACTGCATTATATAAATGAGGTGATTAAGTTCATTTTGACTCCTCCAGTGAAATTGGAATGTGTGAACCACACCTTGTATTTACATCCCAGAGCAAGATTCAGGGTGGGGAAGGGTCTGTAGCATCAGGTGTCTACCTCTCCTTCCCCTCCCCCTCCAGCTGGGACATCAGAATTATCGAAGCTATGAATACATCAGTGAATACTAATAATGCTGTGGTGGATATGTGTTGGGGAAGAGGCGCTTTTCAAGCATATAGGCTTTTACTAAAGAAACTATTTAACAGCTCTTGATCTTGATTTGTATCCCAGGCCTTCTGTATGGCAGGCAGAAGAGTTACTATTACACTACAGACCTGCTGTGTTCAAAAAGTTATTTTCTTCAGAGGCATGACGCTAAATAAATAGTATATTACTGAACTGAAGGGGGAAAAAAATCCTCAGTTACCAATCACCAACAATAAAATGTTCAGTATATTGTACAGCTAAGGCTGAATTCACACTTCAGTTATTTGATCAATTATTTCCATCATTTATTGTAAGTTAAAACCAGTAGTGAAGACTACTCAGAGATAAAGTATAATGGAAAGATCTGTACCTGTTCTGTGTTTCTGACCCGTACCTGGTTTGGGCTCACAATAACTGATGGAAATAACTCACCAAATAACTGAAGTATGAACTTACCCTTAGGCCCCTTTCACACGGGCTAGTATTCCGCGCGGATGTGATGCGTGAATTGAACGCATTGCACCCGCACGGAATCCTGACTTATTCATTTCTATGGGGCTGTGCACATGAGCGGTGATTTTCACGCATCACTTATGCGTTGCGTGAAAATCGCAGCATGCTCTATATTGTGCGTTTTCCATGCAACGCAGGCCCCATAGAAGTGAATGGGGCTGCGTGAAAATCGCAAGCATCCGCAAGCAAGTGCGGATGCAGTGCGATTTTCATGCACGGTTGCTAGGAGACGATCGGGATGGAGACCCGATCATTATTATTTTCCCTTATAACATGGTTATAAGGGAAAATAATAGCATTCTGAATACAGAATGCATAGTACAATAGCGCTGGAGGGGTTAAAAAAAACCAAAAAAATAATTTAACTCACCTTAGTCCACTTGATCGCGCAGCCCGGCTTCTCTTCTGTCTCCTTCTTTGCTGATTGCAGGAAAAGAACCTGTGGTGACGTCACTCCGGTCATCACATGGTCCGTCACATGATCTTTTACCATGGTGATGGACCATGTGATGACCGGAGTGACGTCACCACAGGTCCTTTTCCTGCAATCAGCAAAGAAGGAGACAGAAGAGAAGCCGTGGACTAAGGTGAGTTAATTTTTTTATTTTTTTTTTAACCCCTCCAGCGCTATTGTACTATGTATTCTGTATTCAGAATGCTATTATTTTCCCTTATAACCATGTTATAAGGGAAAATAATACAATCTACAGAACACCGATCCCAAGCCCGAACTTCTGTGAAAAAAATCGTGCATGTTCCCGCAACGCACCCTCACCTTTTCCCGCAACGCCCGTGTGAAAGGGGCCTTATTATGATTACAGGGATACCAAATGCTATTTTGTGACATTTAATAGTTAGTATGTTAGAAAAACTGTAATGGTTTTTGCTTTGTTTTTGTTTTATTGGTAACAATAACTTTGCAGAAAATTTTAACCTTTACCATAGAAGAGAAAAACTGAAAAGTAAAAATTAAATTTTTATCCCATAATGTTTACTATAAAGATTATTTTACCTTCTGTATGGTAAACAGATGCCTTACCCACACCTCTATAAAAATAAAAATAAATTATAATAATTGTCTTACAGTATTACTGTTTTTTTTTTTTTTTTTTTTTTTTAAGTTTACATGTTGCATCTGGCATACTGTATGATAGTGGTGATATTAATTATGGTGATTGGTAAGCATCCTAAATAATAATAAAGTGGGGTAGACATGGTTTGACTGCATAGAGCTCTGAAATTCCAAATGGCAGCCCTGGATCCAAGCCTGCTTGAAGCCCTATTGGAAAAACCCTGCACTAAAGCACAGCATCTACAGGGTAGGTTCAGGAGCAGAACACTCCCCGAGAGGCAAGATCGTTGATAATGTTATGATGTTGTGTCTGAAGGTCAGAGCCTTAAAAGCCTGGCCACACCTCAGATGTAGACATGATGTCATAGGGAACCAGCACAGTGAAAAATGTTATAACCATCACGGAGTGCAGGAAAACTGGGCATTACAAATAAACAATCACAATTACTAAGTGGTAATGTGTGTTGTTTTCTGTCAATTGATGCTGAGAGTTGCAAAACCAGAATACCCCTTTAAGGAGAATCTGTCACATCCAACTATTTGCATAGACACATAGCTGTGGTTCACCTAAATGAAACTTTATTATCCTTTTGTTAATATCACATTTAATAAGTCTGTAAAATAAGATTTGGTGAACACATTTGGATTTGGGGAGATAAGATTTGTATTCTTAAATGTCACTATTTATTTCACTTCTATTCAGCACAACATAAAATCAATATGTTTTTCTAAAAGTTGCATTGCCTGACATAACCTCTAGTGGTTTGGCCCCCATATTTATGGACACATTTTATGACTGTCCTATTAGTTCATCTTTATTGTAGTGTGACTTTTTCTTTTGAAGTTTATTCTCTTCTTTTTAATGTTGATAACATATTGTGAGCATAAATCTTCAAGTTCAACATCCAGTTTATGCTTTTGCTTATTACACAACTAAAAAAATTCATTTGTTCGGGCAGATTTATGAAAACTGTCAAAAAGAATAAAACATCTCATTACCCACAGCAGCCAATCACAGCACAGCAGCCAATCATTGTTCAAAAGCAGAATACGAAATTAAGGCGGGCTTCCGATTGGTTACTATGGGCAACAAAGTCAGCTTTTCTTTTAGATGGTATCTAAATGTCCCCTATGTCTATTACTACCTGATCATATATTTTTTTAACATATTATCAGCCTATAACTGAATATTCTATGTATTTTTTTTTACTGAACTTCCTGTTCTGGCTCTTTAACTTTCTTCTTTGTTTGGTCTTTTAGCATGGAAAAGAGTCTCACTTGACTATCTCATTTAAACTATTCACTCTGACCAGAGAGGGAAGGGGATGAGTGGCTCAAATATAGCATCACACATCTTCTGTGGTCATCTTTATCTAGGAGTATCAAGAGAACAATAAAGCTGTAATACTGCTATCCTAATTCTACTAATCTACTATTATACTTACAGATACAATATTTCCCTCACAGCTGCAGTAAACTAGCATACATTACCTATCTATATAGGATATTTATCTCTCTGTGCAGACCTCTACAGAAGGACACTATTTTGTATTTAAAGGGGTTGTCTGCTTATGCTAAATTGATGACCATCAAAATCAGATCTGCAGGGGCCCGACTGCTGGAACACCCGCCCATCAGCTATTTGAATAGAATACAGCGCCTGTACGAGCATTGTGCTATCTTCGTTGTTTCTGCTGTTGCTGTGTTGATATCACATTCACTTCAATGGACCCGCTCCGACAGGAGGGAGCCATCCCATTCAAGTGAATGGGACAGTGGAGCTGTAATCACACCTTCTCACCACTGCAATGTTGATGGCAAGCAGGTTAACCGTGAGGAGGACACAGACCTATCATGAGCAGTACGCTCTCTTCAAACAGCTGAGAGGCGAAAGTGCCAGCAGTTGGGCCCCCCTAGATTTGATATTGATGACCTATCCTGAGGATAGGTCATCAATATAGCATATGCGGACAACCCTATAATTTTTTGTGGTACAATACTGCCAAGATGAAAAAGAATAAACTGACAAATATTCTTTTACTCTTTCATGACCACTGCTCTACATGTATAGTGGAAGACCAGTCTTTAAAAATGCCGCTGGCTTGTGAGCACAACAGGCGCCATAGCCAACAGATTTCTTCTGTTTTAAACAGGAGACAACTGGACAATAATTCCGATCACACACATTTAACTCATTAGATACCGTGGTCAAAAGTGAAAACCGCATCTAAGAGCTGAAAACCCAAGCTTAGAATGGCTCCCTTTATACGCCGATCGGGGAAGCAATTCGTTCATTTGTAAAAGGTTTGAGCCTTCTAGAGACTACCAGGCCTCTCACAGGTATTTTCCAATGTAGGTCTGCAGGTGGCAGTGCTACATTGGAATACACTCAATTTTCTCTTTAGTAAATAGAAATGGCAATCCAAAGATTTCATGTTTTGAAAAATATTTTTAAAAAAATTAAATTAAAAAAATTCAAGTCATCCCCCCCTTCCCAAGAATAAAAATATAGATCATAGGCATTGCCTATAACTCTGTCATCTAAGCTCCCATATAAACTTGGAGCCAGTCCCATTGGACCACCACTAATTTCCTAAAATAAGGGCCACAGCTTTCTGTGAGCACCCATTCAGCCCTGAATTGTAAAGTAATAATAGTAGTGGATCACAGTCTACAGCTGGTTTTCTCTAACATTTTGTAGTCTGTTCTATAAACCTTGGTTTATAGGATGTTGATGAGTTTTATGAGCAATACATGTATAGTCTACTGATGGTCTCCAACTAAGCTGGAAGCCATTGGATATGAATGGCTTTCCTGATTTAGGAATGAAATGAGCAAATCAAAATATACTGGGGGATTACTGATATTTAATGCAAGATGCCTCTAAACCTTCAAAACTTAAGGTTTTCTCTTTGTCTGTAATCAAGAATAGGTGACACTGTGTTGTTCTTACATTAATGGACTGACAACTTTATAGACTTTTCTGGAATATTGTCTCCATAATTGACACCAAAATGGATGAGGCACATCACAAACAAGACAAGAAATGTGTATGAAAACACTGTGGTTCTACCTTGCAGATATCGGGCTGAACTAGCACATGATGATAGATCTGAAGCTTTGCTTTGCAAAATGCACTGTATGGTACAGCCCATGTAGAAAAGAATTCCATACTACATGGAGAATGAAATGGAATTGGTCACAAAAATCAATATAAATGGTTTAGACATTAGGGCTGTTTAAATGTTGACAAAAAACAAAAACAAAAAACATTTCAGGAATACAGAGAAAAACCTCTAGCAATCATGACAAGTTTGGGCATCAAATGTTTGAATACACATTTTACTTTGATGCAGTAATTATTGTTATTCCCACCGTGGGATGTTAGAACTTTCTATTGACAGCAAATCTAAAGATTCTTTCTCTAAGGTTAAAAAATGTTTTAAACATTGTTTGTTATTTCTCCAAGTCTTCATGGTCTTAAGATTGTAGTCCATCGATGTCCTGAATAAAAGTGCCCCAGACTTAATTTCCAGCAAAAGAATGACTTAAAATTAAATTAATGGGTATTACAAAAACCCACAAGTGTTGATGAATTAATCAGTGAAAATTTGCTTCACCCATGTTTTGCCACTTATGGAGCTGTAATTTCTTCATATATAAAACAGTTGAGGTTGAAATAGGAAATAAGGGCTTCTTTTGGATTAGAAAAATATGACTGGTAGCTTCCAGAAACAGCTCACGTGTCCATAGGCTTGTCTGGTAGGTCAGCTCCATCGCTGAATTCTGAAACTCAACCCTAATTTTTTCAAAAATGATGATTCTACTGAATTAGAATTTTGTGCACTTTGATTCAGGAGAATAAAGGAGAGAGAAAGACTTTTCCATCCAATCAGTGCACTTTTGATTCAGGTAAAATTAATTCTGTACGAAATTGAATCACATGGGTGATTCAGGCAAATGGGACCCACATAGAATTTTGAGGAATCTGTTCATCTCTAGTTGCAATACCATTCATAACCTGTGGATAGGAGTGACAAAGTTTTTGAAAGAAACCAGCCATGTTTTCCTAACCCTTGACAAATCTTTTAAGGTATTTCAATCTCTGTTGTCTTATATAGCTCTATAACAGGTAATAGAACAAAAAGGTCATTGAAAACAACTGTTGGGTTTTTGTGACTTCCGTTGAATTCCAAAAAGTCATAGTTGCTATTTTACATCATCTGCTGACAATTACATGTTCTTGTTTGGAACATTGCCTTCCTGTCCCGCAGCTACTGGACGTAACCTTCAGGTATGTGTGACTGGCATAGTACTATTCCCAGAAAACTTTTTTAAGCAGTGGACATAGACTGTGTATGTCAACCTCTCAAACAAAGGCCAAGTGAAAACTTATGTGGTGAGTGGGTGGGGTGAATATGGGGATGTTTGTGATGAGAGAACTTTTCACAGTAGTCTGTTTTTGTGGTTGAACAGACAATTATGACGTGATACACACAATGTGACATATTTACCCATATGTATGCATATAACCAAAATGGGGCTCATTTGGAAACAACGGAAGATATTTATTAAACTGCTACACAGGAAATGTCCTGTAGCCTATAATATCCAATCAGATTCTAGCACACATTTTTCTAGTATATAAAATAGTTCAATTAAGTACAAACTATGCCCTATTGTTTAAATCTAGGGAAGAACTGGGTCATTGGATAATGGAGCATAACCGGAGTTCTCAGTAGAGGAGAGCATGGAACTTCTCGTTTGACCCAGGTGAATGAGGATTCCAAGAGGTGGAACCTTCTGTGGACATCTTAGTTGAGTGGTCAATGAGATGAGCATCTAAGATTAATCAGTGCCAACCTGCTAAGCCAACAGGCCATACACTAAATTCTTGTTTGGTCAACAGCTATTTCTCCAACCCATACTCAATTCAGAATAAGCTGGTGCCAGACTCTTCTGGTGGTGGCTTATCTCCCTTGAGAAAAAAAAGAATCGGGTGCATTGAAATTCAACATGTCTGACCCATCTTTTCCCCAGTATCTGCCATCAGGGAAGAGTTGGGACAGCACCATACACAGCAGATGGTCAGCAGGTCTCATCGAAATTGGCATGTCTTGTCAACATTCATCTGATGTGCATGGCCACCATTTGTCTGTCCCTTTGATTACTCCCTTGATCTCCCCAGTTAAGTCCCATTTAGAATGTTTCATCAATTTTAGATTCTAACAATAGTTATTGTCCTAAATGGGAAAATGATAGGTAGAATCTGACTGGATGCCTCATTCCATTTTGCAACTTGTCGTTCAACAAGTCCCATTGCGTTATATATACATATTGCGATACACCGTAGCAGTTATGGTATAGGGCTGAAGTTACAGACAGAATATTTCTAGAACATGAGATTCACATGTGCTCTGCTCAGATGACGCATAGACTTATCCTTAGAACAGTGGACACAAGATTATAAAGCTTTCATTAGTCAGTGCTGAATCGTAAGACACCTTATACTGCACTATAAGGCCTCAGGTACTTTAGCACTGGCCAGGGGTCAATTTCAACACTGTTTGCTTTGTAATTTCTAAATATAATTAATCTACAAAACAGGTGTACAATGTAATGGTGCGAATTCCATAAGATTGGGAGCACAAGTATCTTGAGCAAACACTATTGAATGTGATGTGGACCTTGGAACCACTGTACTAAGTGTATAGCACTGCACACATGCACAAACGTAAAATGTTCTACTCAATGAAAGATCAACAGAATTATTCATTTTACCTTTTGAGCCTGAGGGAGCTGAAAAAACAGAAACAACAAAAATGCATTTAGTGTAACTGAGTCTCTTTAAAGTCTTTATCACCATGATAGCTGCTGATTCTGCTGCTTTTATAAGCCTTGGTCTATGCAGGAACTGCATACACACAATGCAGGGAATTTATCATGAGGGTCATAATTGAAGTCAGTTTTGCAAGGGTCTGCATTGGAGCACTTTGCACTAAATGTATCAAATGTTGCATGGTGTTTGTTAAGTTCAGTGCATTTTTTAACCTAACACTTTTGGCTAGAAATACTACTCCAGTTTTCCTAGGCCACCCTTGTACTGGAGTAAGTTTGTGACCCTTTTTTTGCGACTTTTAAAAAAAAGTGTCAAATGATAAATCCGGAGTGAAACTCATTAACATAGCTAACCACAACCATCTTTCCACCCACTTTTCGGAACTGTGGTGGACAATAGGAAAAAAGTCACAAAATGTGTTACGCAAGGGACCCAAAAAGTCACAAAGCCAAAATTTTGTGACTTTTTGAATTCTGGAGTGTAGGGCATGATAAATTCCCCCAAGATGTGCTTAGTTTTAGATAGCTTTTAGAGTTTATGTTTATATCTCTGTTTATAGTCCCTATTTATTCTAAAAGCTTCGATACTTCAAGTTCCCTAGCAATCACAGCTGGACGACCACCATTTGAATACATATAACTACATATACTGAGGTGGTCACAGATAGCTTTGCCTGTTGTTCAAGAAACGTCCTCTTTATTTGAAAGGGTATTCTGGTAAAAACATATTGATGACCTATCCATAGAATAGGTCATCAATATGTGTACTGACCATTCTTGGGTATTGAGATGATGCTCCTATTTAAGAGAATGGGAGCTAAGCTGAGTTGTGGAGTTCTGGCTCCATACATTGTTTACTTCTGAAACTCACGGCTGCCCCTAACAGCTGATCGGTGGTAGTGCTGGGTATCACACACCCGTAGATCTGATAGTGATGACTGATACTAAAGATGGGTCATCAATATGTTGGTTCTGAAAAAAACCTTTAAATACTGTCTTATTTTGGACCCCTCCCACAAAAAACATGGGGCTAGTGTAGATAATAACAAGAAGCTTCAGTGTATAGGCTGTCAACACGAGGAGGAAGTACACAAAGCAAGAACTATTGAAATTTAAGTGTTATGGAAAAGCGGATTTTGGAAGCTGTGTGAAGTGGAGATAGGGCAAAAATTCTTCTATGGTTATACAACAGCATAGAACATGTGTCGCGTTGATATGAAAATCATCTGGAGCAAACTATGTTCTGAGCTATTTGCCTAATGAGACAGGACTGACTGACAAAAAGCGGTTGTAATTATTTCAGGACTTAAGTGGAAATTAGAGGTAGAGCAAGTGATAGCATACCCCTAGGATATGCCATCACTTGTTGATTGATGGCCGTCTGATTGTGGGAATCTCACTGGTCAGCCCAGTGCGCTCCCAACTTTTTAAATTCATAACGTCTGAAAAGCTTCTGAAATTAATGAGGAGAGATTTCTTATAGATGTGTTGTCATGTAGTCATCTAATGTACACAAAAATCTCACGCACAGTGATACCTTGTTAGCATTGTAATCAACACCGTATTCAAGATTTTACACAGGGCAGAAAGCCCCACAGTTAAAACCAAAATTTAAAGGAGTTGTACAGGATTGCAAAAGTGTAGCTTCTCTCTTTTAAAAAAGATGTCCAGAGGTTTTACATGGTATGTCAGCTCAGGTCCATTGACGTGAATGGAACTTAAATGTAATAGCACATACAACCTGTGGAGGGGTTGTTGGTGAAGGAAAGCAGCCATGTTTTTCTAATCCTGTACAACACCATAAACCCTCTTCCCCACCAATGGAAGGTCCTAAAGCTTGCTTGCCCACCACATCTTGATATCTTTTGTATGAGATGAACATACCATGACCATTGGGACAGTTCCTCCTTTCATTCTTCGAAAACACTCCATTATCTGTGAAAGTTTAACTGCAGATGGAGGGATCAGCCAGATGTGACCCCTCATGAGCACCATATCAGATTTTATTGCCAATTAACTTACATAGACTTAACGTCTTAACCCTCCAAGTCATAATTTTATGGGACAGCATAATCAAATCTACCTCAAAACTGTAATTAATCATAAAATCTAATGAACTGATATAGGCAGCAAACATTGGGTACATCTCAATACCAGTAAAACTATTTGGAGTTGATCTCATGGCTTCACTTGACTGATTGGTGATTCATCTTTTCAAATATAGTGGTCCCGGCCACCAGAGAGGCTGATGCTTTTTCTTATAGTGTGCAAGCACGACCACCACTGATGGAATACAGGGTGGTCTGTAACCATGGAAACGAGCAGTGTATAATGTGATGGAAAAATTAATCCAGACAGCAAAGGAAGCAATATGGATAATAACAATATATTAGTAAGTGGCTTGTATTACTTTCTCTACATGATAAATGCAACTTACTGAAGTGAGACAACCCCTTTAATAATTTGCTATATAATTAAAAGTTATAAAAGTTAAAGCCACTTATGATGCCTTCTAATGTATTGTGTCCAATGACCACACTTTTATGTGACCTCTCCACCAACAGTACCGGGTGGCACCATGTTGCATCTGTACAGCCATCTGTTAAGGTGTCTGTAAGACAAAACTTAATTGGCAGTCACATGATGCAATCTCTAATGAATGTGGCCTTCAAACCCCTGTAACCATCTCATGTCTTGGAAACTCTGCATAAAGTAATAACTGGAATAGGGCAACTACAGTACCCTGAAAGATTATCAAAATTAGGGTTATTCACTTCAGAAAAAAGACGATGAGGGTAGATCTAATAACTATGTATAAATATATCAGGGGTCAGTGCAGAGATCTATCCCATCGTCTATGTATCCCCAGGACTGTGACTGTGACGAGGGGACATCCTCTGCGTCTGGAGGAAAGAAGGTTTGTACACAAACATAGAAGAGGATTCTTTACGGTAAGAGCAGTGAGACTATGGAACTCTCTGCCTGAGGAGGTGGTGATGGTGAGTACAATAAAGGAATTCAAGAGGGGCCTGGATGTATTTCTGGAGCGTAATAATATTACAGGCTATAGCTACTAGAGAGGGGTCGTTGATCCAGGGAGTTATTCTGATTGCCTGATTGGAGTCAGGAAGGAATTTTTTCCCCTAAATTGAGGAAAATCAGCTTCTACCTTACAGTTTTCTTTTGCCTTCCTCTGGATCAACTTGTAGGATAACAGGCTGAACTAGATGGACAAATGTCTTTTTTCAGCCTTATATACTATGTTACTATGTTATGTTTCACCACTGTGATGATGATTTTAGAAAAGATTTTGATAAGTGGTTAAATAGCTTCAATAAAATGATACAGTAACTGCTCTTCTTCAAAATGAAGTCAGCTCACATTACTTTTTCTAAGCCTTTTTCTTTCTGAACCTTAACAGTCAAACCGTGGTGACACCTAGACCTTACCAGCAGTCTGATTCCATGCCAAAATTGGGGTATATAGAGTGATGCCAGTGCTGGCCACAGTTCCCTCAGGCCCAGCTATATTGTCTTTCCTAATAGCCACAGATTCTCAAGTTCCAATCAGAGTCTAGAGTACCAACCACAGTGCCCTCAGTATGAGTCATCACATCAACTGTACGTTCTTCACAAGCTTGTCCAAAGAAGAAAATGTATTTGTAACTTATTGGTCCTCAAGGGATTCTTGTGTATGTTGCTTAGCCACATCAAGAACTGGGTGGCTCCTCACTAGTGAGGTCCACAGTATGGGAATCAATTTTTTCTAGTAACCAGTAGAGTTGTAAACCAGTTGTTTGTAAAGATGGACTACTGCATTTTATTTTGCAGGTGGCTGCGTACATCCGGCCTGTTGTGAAAACAGCGTAAAGGGCCTGTTCCATGTAATCAGTCGGCTCTGTCAGGTAAGGACTGAGTCCTTCTCAGCATACCACTGTGTGCTAAAAATTCTACTTGCTGAGGGAATTGTCTCAGCGCACTGAACCCTGAAGAGAAAGAACTGGGGACATATTCTGCACACCTTGCCCTGGGCGATTTTAAAAATGAATTAAAGAACTGTCTGTTTAGTCTTAGAAGTCATTGTAATTCTCATAGTTACAGGTTTCTAAAAAATTTAAAATAATACAAAAATATACTAACTTTAACGTTGAAGGGGACTTTGCAGCAGGTGAGGAGAATTGCTATAATTGGGATCGTGGACATTTTATGGCTAAAAGTTCAGCTTATAAGTAGTCATTTGTGAAGAGCTCTGGCATTCATGTGGTTGAGCAGATTGATATGTAGTTTTATGGGGAAATATTTAGTATAACTTGTATTTTAGAAATCTAAATCGTAAATTGTATGACTGTGCATGCAGAGATATTGTCAATCATAAGTAAGACCAAGCATAGAAACAGCAGATAATAAAATGAATAAAATCCAAGTTATACTGGATTTGAGCCCATCTGACCCCACAAGGCTACCTCTTATACATGGGGCCCTGCACTAAATTGAATTATCTTCTCTAGAAAATGTAGTCCCATCTGCAGGCAGCATGTTCTAGCAAAGGAGGAGCTGAGCAGATGGAAATATAAATTTCCTAGTCAAAGATTAATTATAACTTGTAGTTTATGGATTTAAATTTCTGCTCATTCTGGCTTAGGTTTCCAGTGGGACGTCCTAATCCTTTCTTAGGGCTCTTTCACGCGACCGTATGGCTTTTTCAGTGTTTTGCGGGCTGTTTTTAACGGATCCGTTTTTCAGTTTTTTTGTTTCAGTAGTGTTTCCGGTTCCATTACGTTTTTCCGTTCCGTTTTTCCGTAGGGCATATACAATATACAGTAATTACATAGAAAAAATTGGGCTGGCATAAAATTTCCAATAGATGGTTCCGCAAAAATGGAACAAATACGGAAGACATACGGAGTACATTCAGTATGTGTTCAGTTTATTTTTTTGCAGACCCATTGACTTGAATAGAGCCACGGAACGTGATTTGCAGGCATATGACATGTTCTATCTTTGAACGGAAAAAACGGAAATACGGAAACGGAATGCATACGGAGTACATTTCCGTTTTTGTTTTGCGAAACCACTGAAATGAATGGTTCCGTATACGGACCGTATACAGAACTCAAAAAGCGGCCTGTATACGGAACGCAAAAAAACGTTTGTGTGAACGAACCCTTATATGAATGGGAATTTACATCACTGATAGGACTGCCCACGGGACTCCTAAGCCCAGAATAAAAAGAGGTGTGAATGAATAAATTACACGTTCTGGTGAAACTGTTCCCACAAAGCAATATATCCATATACAGGTATATCCATCTGCTCCTCCTGCTCTATATAGTCCACCAATATCTGATTGGTGTGGTAAAACTCTCAGTACCTCACCGATCATCTGTTTGAAGAGGCTTATGTACTCCAGGGAGCACTGCAGCCTCCTTGCAACACACCAAGCATACTGCCGTCCATTGTATAGCATCACCGTCCTGGTATTGCAGCTCAGGCGCATTCACTTGAATAGGACTGAGTTGCAGCCAGACCACGTGACGTCACTGTCCTAGGAAGAGGCCATGGCACTCTCCGTAGCACTGCAGCCTCTTCAAACAACTGATCGGTGGGGGGTGCCTGGAGTTGGACCCCCACAGGTCAGATATTGATGACTTACCTCAAGGATAGGCCATCAATGTAGAAGACTGCAGGCACAACATGACAGGTTCCCTTTAATGGATGTGGTATAGGGCAGAGCTACAAATTCCCTGCTTTCTCGCATGCAATCATAGCTGCATGCATAGAGGTCACTACAGGGAGGCAAGTGACCCCTATGCCCCCCCCCACTTGCCGCCCTGCTGATTCCCCGGGTCTGTACTAATCAATGGCGGATTATAATGGGGGGTGGGGCATTTGGGTCTGAAAACGCCCACAAACTACGGCGGGTGACGGGAGCTCAAAGTTAACTTCCCTGCCCCGCCTGAAGACTATGCGGTAGTAAAATCCCGGGGCAGGCGGGAGTGATGATGTCATCGCATGCCTGTTGCGGGAGGCAGCACAGTGACCTGCGCGCCTGCCTACCATCTGGGATATAGGCTTTAATTTTTTTTTGTATGCCAACTTTGGGAAACATTACTACTGTGGGCAATTACTACTGTGGGGCAGTGTGGTGGACACTTACTACTGTGGGGGAAGTGTGGGGGACAATTGCTGCTGTGGGGGCAGTGTGGGGGACAATTGCAACTGTGGGGGCAGTGTGGGGGACAATTACTACTGTGGGGGCAGTGTGGGGGAAAATTACTACTGTGGGGGGAGTGTGGGGGACAATTGCTACTGTGGGGGACAATTACCACTGTGGGGGCAGTGTGGGGGACAATTACTACTGTGGGGGCAGTGTGGGGGACAATTACTACTGTGGGGGCAGTGTGGGGGACAATTACTACTGTGGGGGCAGTGTGGGGGACAATTACTACTGTGGGGGCAGTGTGGGAGACAATTACTACTGTGGGGGCAGTGTGGGGAACAATTACTACTGTGGGGGCAGTGTGGGGGACAATTGCTACTGTGGGGGACAATTACTACTGTGGGGGCAGTGTGGGGGGAAATTACTGTGGGGGCAGTGTGGGGGACAATTACTATTGTGGAGGCAGTGTGGGGGACAATTACTACTGTGGGGGCAGTGTGGAGGACAATTTCTACTGTGGGGGCAGCGTGGGGGACAATTACTACTGTGGGGGCAGTGTGGGGGGCAATTACTACTGTGGGGGACAGTGTAGGGGACAATTACTACTGTGGGGGCAGTGTGGGGGACTATTGCTACTGTGGGGGACAATTACTACTGTGGGGGCAGTGTGGGGGACAATTACTACTGTGGGGGCAGTGTGGAGGACAATTACTACTGTGGAGGCAGTGTGGGGGACAATTACTACTGTGGGGGCAGTATGGAGGACAATTACTGTAGGGGTAGCGTGGGGAACAATTACTACTGTGGGGGCAGTGTAGGGGACAATTACTACCGTGTCATCCACAGATCTCCCATAACAGTGCGTCATCCACAGATCCCCCATAACAGTACGTCATCCACAGATCCCCCATAAAAGTGTGTCATCCACAGATCCCCCATAACAGTGTGTCATCCACAGATCCCCCATAACAGTGTCATTCACAGATCCCCCATAACAGTGTCATCCACAGATGCCCCCATAACAGTGTCATCCACAGATGCCCCCATAACAGTGTCATCCACAGATGCCCCCATAACAGTGTGTCATCCACAGATCCCCCATAACAGTGCGCCTGCGCACTGAGGAGAGACAGAAAGGAGGGGAAAGAATTTGCGGAAGCAAGCAGAGGACGGCACAGCAGACGACTGAATAGCTTATTTTGTAAGCAAATTGTTTTATTATAAATGTAGTTAAGTTTAATGTCTGTTTTTGTCTTTTATTATATTCTGGCTTTTGCTTAAAGGGACAGTAAAAAATGTTTTTTTTTTTTGTTATGTATGATGCTTTTTGATAATAAATAAATGTAAATGTAGTGGTGCTATAATGTGGACCCCAGGCCTCTCTGATGTCCTGCAGGCTGGGCTGGCGCTGTGGCAGCATACGGTTGGCCAGGCAGCAGAAAGGCTCTGGAGCCGTCATTGTGTGCTCTGGAACCTTTCCCTTCACAGCCCTGCATACCGCAATACTCTCTTATTTTTTTATCTTATTTATATATACTTATTTTGTTTTTTTCCGTAGTATGATTAAGTGGTGAAAATTATTAGTGCCCCCCCATTTTTGACTGTGGTATCTTATGTGCCACCCCTATATATTGCTCCTAGAGTCGCCACTGGCTGCATGCCAAAATACAGTTTGCCTGCAGCCACCACTAAGAGCATAGGGTTTCCAGTTCCCACTAAAATCTATTATTAAAAAAAAATGAGCTCCCCCTAGTGGTGTCAAAAATACATTTGCATTTCACGAACCGCTCAATGTGTATTATAAATTGTTTGCCTCAACATTGGCCTTCGGTCCAATGGATAGGCCTTCAAACGAAAGAGAAGAAAACCTGATTCCAATTTTTTTACATTGTTCAAACCAGACAATAAATTTCATTTGGAAGTATCAGTAAGGGTCCATTCACACGTCCGTAGTGTATTGCGGATCCGCTATACACCCGGCTGGCACCCCTATAGAACTGCCTATTCTTGTCCGGACAAGAATAGGACATGTTCTATTTTTTTCCGGAGCCGTGGACCGGAAGTTCGGGGCTGCGCTCCAGAAATACGGATGCGGACAGCACACTGTGTGCTGTCCACATCCTTTCCGTCCCCATTGAGAAGGAACGGGTCCGCGGACCTGCTGACCCATTCTACGGACTTCTGAATGGAGCCTAACCATGAGTAAATACAATGCGAGGAGTCCTGGAGTCTGCTGATAATTAAAACATTAATAGCTCTTTCAATAGAAATAAATTTGTGCAATATTTATAGTCTGAGCCAAAGATGTAATGACCCTGGGGTGAGATATAAAGTGTCGCAGTACGCTCCGCATGTTCTAAGTGCTGTTTCTAAAGGCTCTGGAGGCTATTAAATTTAATGAACCCATCTGCTGTGAAAAGGAGGTCCAATCATAATCAGCTCTCTCAGTGCCATTTAATACAGATGGCTCGTGGCTTCGTATCCCCAGCAGGAAGCGCTATGGTGTGCGCTATATGCTTATCTCCTTGGTTTGAGAATCTTTTTGATCTGCTGCGTTTGCAAAAAAAATATAAAAAAATGTAGGAATAAATACGGTATGCGCGGTCCTTGATGGCACAGATAAAAAGTGCCATCTCATTAGAGCAAACATCGACGGCTTAAACTTTGTTTTTATTGTTCTGTGACAATTTGCAATTAATTCGAGCTCTCGGAGGCTGCATTCAATCAACAGCTCATGCCACAATGGTTCCAATATGTGTGTGGGGGGGGGATTAGAATAAAGAAAAAGGGTCATTCATCAAACATAAAGGGAATCTATGAATGGCAGCAGGGGATTGGCGTATGACTGGTCACCTATAAAAGAATATTTGCTCCCTTGTCAGAGGCACTTTCCAATCTGCATACTTAAATGGCAGCAACGCTGTGAATGTCACATGCAATTAAGCTGTATGATCTCGAAAATGAAAAATCTGTACTTCTTTAAGGCGCTTCATTCGCGTCTGACAAGCATCCACTGCGATGTGAATTCATCCGGACGCATCGGACTGACAAAGAGGAAGATCCAATCTTTTGTTTATTAAGTCACTACGTGGGATTTATACAGGTCAGGATTTAAAGGAACAGTACATTTACAGAAGTACACATGTGAGACGATGGCCTACAGAAAAGAATCGGGGTGGGAAAGAAAATACCTGATTTGTTCCTAATGACTCTCAGTGTGACAACCTTAGGCAGTTAATAGGCAATAAACGAGCACCAATTAACAATTTAAAGCAGAGTTCTCCAACTCCAGTCCTCAGGGCCCACCTAACGCCGGTCATGATTTGAGAATATCCCACAGAATGAATACCTGTGGTAAGTCCTGATGCATTGACACTAATTATATCACCTGCTCAATACTAAGGAAATCCTGAAAACATGACCGGCAGGTGAGGACCACTGATTTAAGGGCTCGATGCAAAGGGAAAAGGGGTTTGAATGATTGTTATTGCGATCATTCATTCCCCGTTACCTTTGCGTATTGTCAGCAGCTCAACCCCTATTGACATGTGGCCATGTGCTGACAAATGGTGATTTTAGGGACAAGCGAATGATGCAACCAGTGTTTTGCTTGTTTGTCTGGTGAATGGCGGTATCATTACACGACCAAATTATCAGAACCAGTGTTCACAGGAACGATAGTCCTGGATAATGGTGCAATCCTCGGACAGTGTAAAAGTCCACCCAATACAGGTGTGACCCTTAATTTTAAAAAATAGTTCAGTAAGCTGAGATATCAGAAGATGTTTGATGAGATTCTCTCGCTGTGGACAATCATTGGGGTAGAGCACTGAAGTTATTTTACAGCATTTTTCTTTCTCCAAATAATAAAATAGTGATCCTACAAAAACATGTTTTTTTACTCATATTTACTTTTTGAGGTAATATTCACTTGCAGCAGAAACTGCTACTAAAATCAGATCTGTGCATCTGAACGGGTTGTCTCTGCAGCAAGCACACAGATTTCTGCAAGCCCAGTTCTGGCCAACAGTACAGTCGTGACAAATTCTGCAACAAAGCAACCACGTGTGAACATATCCTCAAGGAAAGAAAATCACCAGGCATCACAGCATTCAGTTTATATAGTAGCGCCCTGGAAGTTCAACAACTGCACGGTTTGTATTGTGTATCTGTAGGGTCTTTGTGCGGCCATATTGTAGCTCTGTAAGGAACTGACAACCCCCCCCCCACCCCAGAAGCAATGCTCTGGATGAGGATACTTCAATAATAAGGCAAGTAATGGAGCATGTTGTAAGATAATGGGAAGGGTTGTTGGGCCAGTAATATTGTATATTGGTTTTAATGTTAGTCGGAATAGTTAGGATGATGTACATGGTGGTGTGGCTGTGGATTCTGAAAAAATGGCAAGATCCTGCTGCCATTCTGGTAAAAGCAGGAAGCAACCAGCTCAAGTCGGAACATGCATGCTTGCATGACCTTTGTGTCCCACTTGGTTGGCATGATATATAGATTGGGGCTCTACCACAAAAACAGGAGAGGCAGAGCTGTTGGGTCTGGAGAGGCAAGATGGCTGAGTCACACATCCTAAAGATGGGAAGTGCTATCGAAGGGTAATCTGAGATTTGAGGTGAGGGTCGCACTTGAGCCATGTACTTGGTTCAGCAAACTGGCACCACCCTAAAACTGTGTTAGGGAAATGACGTCGAGAAGTGCACCATCTCAAAAATGGATACTGCCTGCCCCTGGTTCTGATCTAATTTTGCCACCCTTTTAAGCCTTGTGCCTCTCTTCCAGAGATGTTGTAGGTAAACTTAAAGGGGCTCTGCAGATTTTTTGATGAATATCAGCATCTGATTGGCGGGAATCTGACACCGGGGATTCCCGCCGATCAGCTGTTTGAGAAGGCAGCCGCGCTGGCCTTCTCACTCTTTACCTCAGGCTCAGTGACGTCATGACTAGTATCACTGGTCTAGGCGCGGCTAAGTTCCATTCACTTCTCAAAGAGTTGATCAGTGGGGTTCCTGGGTGTCAGACCCCCACCGATCAGAAACTGATGACCTATCGAGAGGATAGATCATCAGTAAATAAAAACTGTGGAACCTCTTTAAAGTTGTGCAGCTAATATAAATGTATCCCACCCAACAGATTTCGTTGTTATACCACTTTCCCCAAATACCACCATTCTGAACTTATTACCCTACTGCCCTGAGTCATGATGGGACAAACTAGGAAGTAGGATTCAACCATGAGGGGTAAGAAAAAAATGCTAATTAGGTAAATTTGAAAAAAATAAAAAATAAATAGGAGTAGAAATAGGAGCTACATGAATAGATAAAAATATACTTTAGAGTGAAAAGCAGTTCATGTAACGACTTCTTTAAGTTGAAAGCAGAAACTGGCTATCATAGTTGTCACCTTATGATGAACAAACCTTCTGTTGGCCCTCATAATATCACAGCTGTTTTCATTGCAGACTCATATAACCCACAAAAACAATCTCTTAACAAGCTTTGTGTACCTCCTTAAAAATGGGGGACAGTACTAGACTGCATAAAGTATCTGAAAACCCGGATCCATAATACTGCACTGTACATGTGACTTAATGGTGTTTAGACCATTTCTCAAAAAGTTGATGACCATATGGGCCAGATGTTTTTCCTCATAGACTGTGAGGCTCTCTCTGCATGGGCGCAATGATTCTTTAATTCACTTAAATGCAGTGTTTCTTATATTTTTTTTACATATCTTTGCATAAATATTTATTAGTACAGTTTTTTTTCTACTGCAAACCACATAAAATGGTATAAAGAAAGGCATCAATGCATTAGGAAATGTCCGTCCTTGAGACTGGAATTGTGCATGTAATTGCCAATTGGTGAGTCCCCAGAATGATATCTCCATTGTACAGCTGATTGCAACTTAATGCTCAATAAAAATTTTGATCAAATATCTGGAAATCCACAAAAAGTTACTCAGGTCAGAAGGAAAATTCTACACCGTGGATTGCTTTGATCTAAAGGTTTAGTCACAACCATCCAAATCACTTCTTTCAGCTTGTCACAAAATCTTGAATCTAGCTATTATGGCAATACCTTGATTGATTGAAATCATGTTTTTCTAATTCTGTGTGGCCCATTTAGACCAAATTCACACAAGCATATAGTGGGCACATTTTTGTGCCCATATTACTATCCTTTTTGTACCCATATTAAAGGGGTTGTCCTCAGGATAGGTCATCAATATGAGATCAGCGGGGGTCCGACACCCAGAACCCCCTCAGATCAGCTGTTTGAAGCCATGGCTTCAATGGGACGGATCTGTAGTATTCACTTGAATAGGAATGAACCATCTCATTGAAGTGAATGGGGACAGATGAGTTGTAATTACACCTTCTCACTGCTGTGGTTGCAACGACGAGCAGGTACTTCTCTTCAAACAGCTGATTGGCGGGGGTGCCGGGTGTCTGATACTGATGATGTATCCTGAAGATAGGTCATCAATATAAATAAAGCGGACAACCCCTTTAATGGGATCAATCATGCTGTGAGATGGGGTCAGTAGATGCATGGTCATGTCAGAACATTCAGCCATAATATGGGTGCAAAAATGTGCCAATAATACACATGGGAAATTGCGCTTAAATTGGTTGTTAACCCCTGGGGACTTGCTAATGTAGCTGGACCAGCATTGGGAATCATGCTTACCTGATCCCCATCGCTTCCACTTGGAACCAAACCCGAGTTCGGGAATTGTTTTTTTACAGTACAAATTAATTTATGAATCTATTACAGGAAGTCTTGCGAGACTTCATGAAGCAATAACTTCGGCTCATCTGAGCCAATACATTCTAATACCGTACGGAGCTCCTGTTCCGTACAGTATTAGAAGAAAGTTTTATGCGAATCGACTTCGGATGTTTTATCCGAAGTCGATTCGCTCATCCCTACTAGTGACCATGGATCCCATGGGTGACAGGTCACCACGATGGCCAGTCATTGGCTGCAGGATGTTGACGCAATGGAACCAGAACCTAGCGGTGGGGATCAGGTAAATAGGAATAGATTCTCACCACGGGTCTGGCCACACAGATGGGTCTGCAGAAAAGCTCCCCAGGGGTTAACAACCCCTTTAAATTGCAGCTTTATCTATCTCATACAATTAGGTTGAGATCTTCTTTTAGTACAATTACTTTTTTCCTGTTGAAAATTAGACTATAAAGATATGTGTCTTAATTTGTTACATTTTTGTAGCCAGCCAAGATCATAAGCAAATGTGTAGATGACCCTTTGCACTGCCTTACTGAATGTATCATTTCTATTAAAGTACATGCAAATATTTTGGAGAGGTCTGCGGAAAACAGAATTGATTTCCGCATGATTTGCATGGGATACTCCTATTTCACTGAAGGTTATTAACTTTTTAGAATATGTAACCAAAAAGCACCCAGTGATTGCCATTGGTCAGTGTCTGTGAACTTATGAACGCACTGAGGGATACATCTATGGAAGATTTACAATCCAGTCCTTAGAATCCATCATATTAACACACTCCAGATGTCCATGTCTCATCATCTGATGTTGACCCTTCAGTTACTTGAGCCAAGTGCTTGTGAGAAGAATATAAAATCACAAGGACAGACCTGTCTAGCAAGTGTTTCTGAGGCTTTCGTTATAATATTTTTTTTTAAGTGTCAGCTATCAGTCTACTAATCAAAACTGATGTCTACACTAAAATATCCAGAAAACTTCAGGTATTAATGTGTCATCATTCTTACTATTAGCAGTAGCGTTTTGTAACTTTACAAAGAGTTGCATTTCTTCTTTTAGTCACTTATCAACATCTTGTTAAACTTCTGCATTCTACATCTAAAGCAGAGTTGTGCCTTCTTAAATCAACATTAGATAACTGTCAGGAGATGCTGACCATGGCAACAGGATATGCTAAAAACATCTGCTGTTAGATCCGGCATACTGTTTCTTATAAAGTGCATTTGGAAAGTCTTTTGTCCCGTTCACTTTTTTTTTTTACCATCATTCTGCACTTAATGCCTCATAATGACAAAGTGAAAACAGAATGTGTTAAATCTTTGCTAATTTGTTAAAAATAAAAAACAAAAATATTGCATTGACGTAAGCACAGCTAAAATTGATTGTTAACATGTTAAGTAAACAATGGCAAGAAAATGTTAATGGAATTTTTCAATGGATTTCAATGGCTTTTGTTACGAGATAACACTGTGATATGCGTTATCAGAGTCAATTTTGATATTCAGACCCTTTACTTTGCTTTGTTGAATCACCTTTAGCAGTGATTACAGCCTCCAGTTATCTTAGGTGTGGTGCCACAAGGTTTGCATACCTGAATTTGGGGATTTTCTGCCATTCTTCTCTGCAGATCCTCTCAAACTCTGTCAGGCTGGGTGGGGACCATCAGTGGACAGCCTTTTTCAGGTCTCTCCAGAGATGTTCGATTAGGTTCAAGTTAGGGCTCTGGCTGGGCCACTGAAAGACATTCACAGAGTTGACCTTAGCCACTCCTGTGTTGTCTTGGCTGTGTGCTTAGGTTTATAGTCTTTTTAGAAGGATCAGGTTTTCATTAAGAATATCTCTGTACTTTCTTTAATTCAGCTTTCCCTCAAACTGAACAATCTCTGTGTCCTAGCCAATGAAAAACAACCTCACAGCATGATGCTGCCACTGCCATGTTTTACTGTAGGGATGGTATTGGCCAGTGCCTGGTTTCCTTCAAACATGACACTCACAATTGAGGCCAAAAATCAGACCAGAGAATCTTGTTTCTCACAGTCTGAGAGCCCTTTAGGTACTTTTTTTTGCAAACTTTCATGTGTGTTTTACTGAGGAAGAGGGAAATATCGGCACTCGACTTCTCCTACACATGGGAAAGAGCGAACTCCAAGTCAATAACAAAGGAATCCCAGCGGACAACGGGATGGTTGGCCTTCTGGAAGTTTTTTGGAGCTCAGTCAGAGTGACCATTGGGTTCTTGGTCACCTCTCTTGCCAAGGCCCTTGTCCCCCAATAACTTAGTTTGATGGGGCCACCAGCTATAAGAAGAGGTCTCGTTCCAAAGTTGTTCCATTTAAGAATTATGGAGGCCATTGTACTCTTGGGAACTTTAAAAGCAGTAGGACATTTTTTGTACCCTTCTCCAGATCTATGCTTCCACACAATCATGTCTCTAAACTCTACATGCAGTTCTTTGATCCTCATGGCTTGGATTTGTCTCTGATATGCATTATCAGCTATGAGACTTTATTTAGACAGAGATGTGTCTTTCCAAACCATGTCCAATCAACTGAATTTACCATAGATTGACTCCAATCAATGCGAAGAAACATCTCAAAGATGAATGTGTCGTAGCAAATATAGTTATGTCCAAGTGAAATTTTAGTTTTTTCTTTTTAATAAATATGAACATTTCAAAAATTCTATTTTCACTTTGTCATTAAGGGGGATTGAGTGCATATGAGGGGGAAAAATCTTTCCTGTAGCTACAAATTTGTATAACAGTGAGGCGGTATTTCAGACCATTCCTCCTTGCAAATTTATTTAAGAATATCAGTATTTCTGGGATGCTTTGCATGAACAACCCTCTTCAGGTCTTATAACAACATGTCCATATTGTTAAGATAAGGACTGTGACTTGGTCATTTCAAAACACAAATCCAACTATTCTTAAGTTATTTGTTTTCTTTGGGTCTTTGTTGCATCATCCAAAGATTCTTCAGCTTGAGGTCATGGACAGCTACCCTTAGGCCCCTTGCAGACGAGCGTGAGCGGATTAGGTCCGGATGCGTTGCGGATGAGGTCAGTGAAAAATGCACAATTTAGCAAGCAAGGTCATTCAGTTTTGTATGCGATCGAGTTCAGTTGTTCAGTTTTTCTCGAGCGGGTGCAATGCACGCGCGTGATAAAAAACTGAAGGTATACAAACAACATCTCTTAGTTACCATCCGTGAAAAACGCATCGCATCCGCACTTGCTCGCGGATGCAATGCGATTTTTACGCAGCCCCATTCACTTCTATGGTGCCAGCAGTGTGTAAAAAATGCAGAATATAGAACATGCTGCGATTTTCATGCAACGCACAAGTGATGCGTGAAAACCAATGCTTATGTACACAGCCCCATTGAAATAATTGGTGAAATAATTGGTGTGCAGTGTTTTCACAGTAACTCCAAACAGAGTGTTGTGCATTTGTACTGGAAAATTCCACTTTCATTTCATCTGTCCAAAGATTTTTATTTTTTTTCAGAAACATTTTGGCATATTCAGGTGGACTGAAACAATCTTGAGACGGGCCACAATGTTTTCCTTTGTAGTGTCCTTCAATGAACATCATGCTTGTTCAGTAAAAATGAGCAAATCTTAGAAAAATTTGATTCTGCAGCTTCGCCGACGTTTGCCAAGAAATTTGATTCATTACAAATTAATTTGCCATGAATCGCTATAAACCAGGTTTTCTCAGGCCACTCTGCTTTATCATATTTTTCCCAGTTGGTGGCCCAACCAATCTCAGTGTGAAGACTTAGAAGTTAACCCTTTCAGACAGCCAACAGTAAATTTACATTTAAAGATTGCACCCACTGGCACGTGCAGCGGGAGCCATGGCCACCTGGTGTCGCTGTTTTAAAGAACAGACGTCCATCACTAATGTTCATGACCGGCAGACTTTTAACCCTTCAGATTCCATTGTCATCCAGGTGGTTCTGCCCCTCCCCCCCTTCCCCCGGAGCGAGAGTCTAGTGGCATTTTGCGTTTAAAATTATTAGGGTTAAGACAAGATGGCAGAACATGCTGGATGGATCAAACATGGCCGCTGGATTATTGCAGCAACACTGTCCCTAACGCATGACCGCTTGCCACGTTTCTCCCTATGCTCAGCTGACAGGACAATGGCGGAGATCACGCGGGATGAGGGTTTTATATGGCTGTGACATCACAGGGGTTGGCTATGATGAGTGATCTTGCATTCCCAGGCTTTTTACTTTCACTTTTTAACACGTGCAATCACTATTTTAGGATAACCTGATTCATTACCATGAAGCATGAGGAAATTCAGCTTCCTTGCGAAAAGAAGTCTTCCTAACCTTCCGGACCGAATTCTGCTTTGAATGCTTCCCTTTGCTCAACACTTTTGTTCCGTGTTTTTTTATTTTTATTTTTTTATTTTAATACTAAGCATATGAACATAGGTTTGTGGAGTTTGTAGAGTGTTCTGTAAGTGCTTTGCTGTTAACCGTTGGATCTTTCTCTTTCAGTGAAGTGAAGTGATCTTAAGAGATTGTCTACTCCTAGGGAGAGTAGATATTGTACTCAATTTCTTCTGACAATTTATCAAACTTTGGATTAATATACACCTAGGTCTTTAGCAATGCTTTTGTAGCCACATCTTATGTCTTCAGAGGTGTTCTGAAAGTAGATTTTTATTAAGGAATGGTTCACACTAGTCTTTCTTGAGAAGACATTTTTTTTTTTTAGTAACCAGGCTTTATGTGCCTTTAGTTAAAGGGGTTCTGCACTTTGTTTAAACTGATGATCTATCTTCTGGATAGATCATTAGCGTCTGATCGGTGGTAGACCGACACCCTGGTCCCCCGCCGCTGCCTTCACACTGTTTACCGCTGGCCGAGTGACGTCGCGACTTGTATCATCTGGCCTGGGCGGATTCAAGTCAATGGGTCCGTCAAAAAAAACGGATGCACAACTGGTATGTCATCCGTGTCCGCGTCCGTGTCTGTTTTTTTCTACAAGACCTTGGTGCAATAAAATTACACTTTTAATTATCCTTCCTTTTTTCCCCCCTGTCAGACAAATAAAAAGGAAGACACAAGGAAACACAACTGAAGCAAAATCGGACACGGACCACTGAAGCCAAATCACTGACAAAAACACTGTCGTGTGCATGAGGCCTAAGTGACACATGTCAGATTTGCAAAATTAAACCTGGTCAGGAAGGAGATGAATGGCCCGGTCTAGAAGTGATTCAGGATCTGTTGGGTTGACACTAACCTCATGGCTTCCATTTATAACAGAAGATAGCGATGCCAAGTCTGTATATCACCAGAAACCAGCAAATGCTAATAGATGATATTTACTTTGGTGTGTCCGTAGAGGATCTGTTACATTTCAAATATTTTTGATAGCAAGAATTATGCTCCAGACTGGACCATTCTTGCTGTCAAAAATGCAGAAAAGTATGACAAACGCCATTAATGCGTGAAAAGAACTTGATTTCGTGATAATGATGTAACATTCACATTAAAGGGGAAATATGGAAACATTTGTACCTTTTTTTAAAGTAAACGGAGCTGAGCTGCAATACCAGATACAACCCAAAGTGAAGAGTGGCGCTATTTCTGTGACTAGAAGCAGACCCTATTTTTCTATTCTGCTTTAAATATTTTTTTGGCTTTTCGTTTGGTAAAGAAAAAAAAAAGCCAGCTTTTAAAATGAGTTTTGTAGCCTTATCAGAGGAATGTGCTCCATGTGTTGTGAAGACAAGAAATGTGATGTCCAAGATTAAAGTTAGACATTTCTATCTGTTGCTGAAGGGCTGTTTAGAAGAGACGCAGGGGATAGGCTCTGAAAGACCAATGCTAGCAATTATCAGCATTGCCTACAGGGACAACTTAATCGGTATCATATTTTGCCAAGGAATGATTTAAAACAAATAGCATCTACAAAACTTCTTGGACATTTTTCTTACACAACCTAATAAAAAGGGCTAATGAGGTACGAAGAGAGAGTATCTTTAACTCCTTCGTTCCCTAGGTCAGGATACAAAACACTTAGGCCCCTTTCACACGGGCGAGTATTCCGCACGGGTGCAATGCGGGAGGTGAACGCATTGCACCCGCACTGAATACCGACCCATTTATTTCTATGGGGCTGTTCACATGAGCGATGATTTTCACGCATCACTTGTGCGTTGCGTGAAAATCGCAGCATGCTCTATATTCTGCGTTTTTCACGCAACGCAGGCCCCATATAAGTGAATGGGGTTGCGTGAAAATCGCAAGCATCCGCAAGCAAAGGCGGATGCAGTGCGATTTTCACGCACGGTTGCTAGGAGACGATCGAAATGGAGACCCGATCATTATTATTTATAACATGGTTATAAGGGAAAATAATAGCATTCTGAATACAGAATGCATAGTAAAATAGCGCTGGAGGGGTTAAAAAATAAAAATAAAAATTTAACTCACCTTAATCCACTTGATCGCGGAGCCCGGCTTCTCTTCTGTCTTCATCTTAGGCTACTTTCACACTAGCGTTCAGAACGGATGCGTCTGCATTAAAACTTAGAAAATTTTCTAAGTGTGAAAGTAGCCTGAGCGGATCCGTTCAGACTTTACATTGTAAGTCAATGGGGAACGGATCCGCTTGAAGATTGAGCCATATGGTGTCATCTTCAAGCGGATCCGTCCCCATTGACTTACATTGTAAGTCTGGACGGATCCGCTCGCCTCCGCACGGCCAGGCGGACACCCGAACGCTGCAAGCAGCGTTCAGGTGTCCGCTCACTGAGCGGAGCGGAGGCTGAACGCTGGCAGACTGATGCATTCTCAGTGGATCCGTCTCCACTGAGAATGCATTGGGGCCAGACGGATGCGTTCGGGACCGCTCGTGAGCCCCTTCAAACGGAGCGCACGAGCGGACACCCGAACGCTAGTGTGAAAGTAGCCTTAGCTGTGTGGAGCAAAAGGACCTGTGGTGACGTCACTCCGGTCATCAAATGATCCATCACCATGGTAAAAGATCATGTGATGGATCATGTGATGACCGGAGTGACGTCACCACAGGTCCTGTTGCTCCACACAGCTAAGATGAAGACAGAAGGAGATGCTGGCTCCGCGATCAAGTGGATTAAGGTGAGTTAATTTTTTAAATTTATTTTTTCAACCCCTCCAGCGCTATTGTACTATGCATTCTGTATTCAGAATGCTATTATTTTCCCTTATAACCATGTTATAAGGGAAAATAATACAATCTACAGAACACCGATCCCAAGCCCGAACTTCTGTGAAGAAGTTCGGGTTTGGGTACAAAAGAAGATATAAGTGAGGGACATGAAGATATAAGTGAGGGACATGAACATGTGGAGTCACTATGGGTAGAGATACATGGAGCTAAAAACAACAATAAATTACTAATAGGAGTTTACTATAAACCACCTAATATACCAGAGTCCACAGAAAATCTACTACTAAACGAGATAGACGAGGCGGCAAATCATAATGAGGTGGTTATTATGGGGGACTTCAACTACCCAGATATAGACTGGGAAACTGAAACTTGTATATCTCATAAGGGAAACAGGTTCGTGGCTATAACCAAAGACAATTACCTCTCCCAACTGGTTCAGGACCCGACTAGAGGGACGGCCATACTGGACTTAGTATTAACCAATAGACCTGACAGAACAACAGACGTGCAGGTCGGGGGACACCTGGGAAATGGTGACCATAAAGTAATAACCTTCCAATTATCATTCAAAAGAGCGTTTCTACAGGGAGGAACAAAAATACCAAACTTCAAAAAAGCTAAATTTAGCCAACTAAGAGAGGCCATAGGCCAAACTAACTGGGACAAAGTCCTCACAAATACAGACACAAAATGGGATATCTTTAAAAACATCCTAAAAACTCATTGTCAGAGGTACATACCGTATGGTAATAAAAGGTTAAGGAACAAAAAGAAACCAATGTGGATAAATAGAACTGTAAAGAAAGCAATAAATGACAAAAAGAAAGCATATAAAACACTAAAACAGGAGGGTTGCACGGAAGCACTGAAAAACTATAAGGAAAAAAATAGAACATGTAAAAAACAAATAAAAGCGGCCAAACTAGAGACCGAGAGATTAATTGCCAAAGAGAGTAAAACCAACCCTAAAATGTTCTTCAATTATATAAATGTTAAAAAGTATAAAGCTGAAGGTGTTGGCCCTTTAAAGAGTAATGAGGGGGGAGTCGCAGAGAGCGACGAGGAGAAAGCAAAGCTGTTAAATATTTTTTTCTCCAATGTATTCACTGAGGAAAATAAATTGTCAGATGACATGCAGAATGCAAAAATAAATTCCCCATTAAAAGTGTCCTGTCTGACCCAGGAAGAAGTACATCAGCGGCTTAAAAAGATTAAAATAGACAAATCGCCAGGACCGGATGGCATACACCCCCGTATCCTAAAGGAATTAAGTAATGTCATAGCCAGACCCTTATTTCTGATATTTGCAGACTCTATACTGACAGGGAATGTCCCACAGGATTGGCGCGTGGCATATGTGGTGCCAATATTCAAAAAGGGGCCAAAAACAGAGCCTGGAAACTATAGGCCGGTAAGTTTAACATCTGTTGTGGGTAAACTGTTTGAAGGTTTTCTGAGAGATGCTATATTAGAGCATCTCAACGGAAATAAGCAAATAACGCCATATCAGCATGGCTTCGTGAGGGATCGGTCATGTCAAACTAATTTAATCAGTTTCTATGAGGAGGTAAGTTCTAGACTTGACAGCGGCGAATCAATGGATGTCGTATATCTGGACTTCTCCAAAGCATTTGACACTGTACCGCATAAAAGGTTAGTATATAAAATGAGAATGCTCGGACTGGGAGAAAACATCTGTATGTGGGTAAGTAACTGGCTGAGTGATAGAAAACAGAGGGTGGTTATTAACGGTACACATTCAGATTGGGTCACTGTCATTAGTGGGGTACCTCAGGGGTCAGTATTGGGCCCTATTCTCTTCAATATATTTATTAATGATCTTGTAGAATGCTTGCACAGTAAAGTATCAATTTTCGCAGATGACACTAAACTGTGTAAAGTAATTTACACTGAAGAGGACAGTATACTACTACAGAGGGATCTGGATAGATTGGAGGCTTGGGCAGATAAGTGGCAGATGAGGTTTAACACTGATAAATGTAAGGTTATGCACATGGGAAGGAAAAATGCAAGTCACCCGTACATACTAAATGGTAAAACACTCGGTAACACTGACATGGAAAAGGATCTAGGAATTTTAATAAACAGCAAACTAAACAGCAAAAACCAGTGTCAGGCAGCTGCTGCCAAGGCCAACAAGATAATGGGTTGCATCAAAAGGGGCATAGATTCCCGTGATATGAACATAGTCCTACTACTTTACAAATCGCTAGTCAGACCACACATGGAGTACTGTGTACAGTTCTGGGCTCCTGTAAACAAGGCAGACATAGCAGAGCTGGAGAGGGCCCAGAGGAGGGCAACTAAAGTAATAACTGGAATGGGGCAACTACAGTACCCTGAAAGATTATCAAAATTAGGGTTATTCACTTTAGAAAAAAGACGACTGAGGGGAGATCTAATTAATATGTATAAATATATCAGGGGTCAGTACAGAGATCTATCCCATCAGCTATTTATCCCCAGGACTGTGACTGTGACGAGGGGACATCCTCTGCGTCTGGAGGAAAGAAGGTTTGTACACAAACATAGAAGAGGATTCTTTACGGTAAGAGCAGTGAGACTATGGAACTCTCTGCCTGAGGAGGTGGTGATGGTGAGTACAATAAAGGAATTCAAGAGGGGCCTGGATGTGTTTCTAGAGCGTAATAATATTACAGGCTATAGCTACTAGAGAGGGGTCGTTGATCCAGGGAGTTATTCTGATTGGAGTCGGGAAGAAATTTTTTATTCCCCTAAAGTGGAGAAAATTGGCTTCTACCTCACAGGGTTTTTTGCCTTCCTCTGGATCAACTTGCAGGATAACAGGCCGAACTGGATGGACAAATGTCTTTTTTCGGCCTTATGTACTATGTTACTATGTTACTATGTTACTAAAACATGCGCGATTTTTCTCACGTGGGTGCAAAACGCATTACAATGTTTTGCACTCGCGTGGAAAAATCGCGCGTGTTCCCGCAACGCACCCGCACATTTTCCCGCCCGTGTGAACTCAGCCTTAGGGTAGAAGTGAAGTAAATTGGGATCTGTTCTTTCAGTCCAAGTGGCACTTCGATTTAGGACGTTTATGAACATTATCCCCCCCCCCCCCCTTAAGGCCTCTTGCACACGAACACATTTTCATTCCGTATCCGTTCCGTTTTTTGTGTGGAAGGTACTCTGTGTGCATTCTGTTTCCGTATGTCCGTATTTCCGTTCCGCCAAAAAATAGAACATGTCCTATTATTGCCCGCATTACGGACAAGGATAGGACTGTTCTATTAGGGGCCAGCTGTTCCGTTCCGCAAAATACGGAATGCACACGGATGTCATTTGTATTTTTTGCGGATCCATTTTTTGCGGACCGCCAAATACACACGGTCGTGTGCAAGAGGCCTTAGGTTAAGATTTTTCTAATAAGGTTAAGGACAACTAAGCATGCATAATCCCCTACTGCTGATGTTCAGATGCTTACTAGGTTCCCACTTGTCCTGGATTGACACCCAGGAAATGGAGGTGATGCCTGCTTAGATAATTACTAGAAATGAGCAAATTGAATCCCACAAAGTGTAATTCGATCCAAATTTCAGGATAAATTTGATTCGCCTCAAAGCCGAATTTCCTCGTGCTTCGTGTAAGAAAATCGATTTAACCTGAAGTAGTGTAAAAAACTAAAAAATTCATTCTTACCTCCTCCATTTGCTTGCGACGGGCAGCCAGCCGTCAACTTGATTGAAGATCTCGGCCGAAATCCAGTGCGTGGTGACGTATGACGTTACCATGTCGGCTAGCGTGATGATGTAATCTCGTGCCGTGCGAGATTTCACGCCAGATCTTCAAGCAAGATGGCGGTCGTGAGCAAATGTAGGCGGTAACTTTGAATTGATTTTTTTAATGTTATTTTCACACTGTTTTTACACTCAGATGCCACGATCATGTTTGAACGCGGCATCTGAGGGATACAATGACGGGGGCGGCGCTATTGCTGCTCCCTGTCATTGCACCCACTACTTACAAAAAAATGCGCTTTGTGATTAAGTAATTCGTCACAAAGCAAATTTTGGGGTAAAATTCGGCAAATCAGCCAAATCGAACTTTTGAAAAATTTGCTCATCTCTAGTAATTACTGACCAAAGCTGTAACCCACCTCAGACAGTGACTTATGGAGCATACATCTCCAGGCATTCCCAGCACGCAGGGTTGCCAACTAGAATTTTTCTCTCTTCTGAACAATTTATCCAAAAACATGGACAGCCAACGTTTTTTACGGACAAATTGAAAAGCCATAATGAATGACAAAGATTATAAGTAATACATGTCTGTAGCTCAATCTACTGATAAGAACTCGTTACCAGCAAATACTGTGAGCTGTAAAATCATGATAATTACCACCAAAATAATCTAGTCAAGTACCACCAGCCTCATCACAGACACATCTATTTTTTTCCCAGACACAGGAAAAAAGTTGCCTATTTTTACAGACTGTCCAGAAATTTCTGGACGGTTGGTAAACACATCAAGTTTGTGCCAGGAAGAGGAGACCACCGGGGAGTGTTGCTGATGTAGGCTGGGATCCAGTAGACATTGGAACCACGGTAACAACAAATAGGTGAGTGGATAATTTTTTTTTAGCAATTCTGCTTCTTATAAAACACACTTGTTAAAGGAGTCTTCTGGGGCTTATCCTCAGTATCTAATTAGTGGTAGTCTATTAGCTGCCGATTAGCTGCTTTAAAGGGTTACAGTAAACATGTGTACAGTACACTGTGGCCTCTTCCTCGGTTTGTCCAACTGACCATTCAGCACCTCTGAAACATTTAAGTGAATGGGACTGAGTTGGACTTCCAGGCACAACCACTATACAATGTACGACACTGTGGTTGCTATACTAAGAAGAGGTCACAACTAGTAATGATCGAGCATGTTCGCCCGAGTACCGTTTTGGCTCGAGCATCGCTATGCTCGGCAGATCCGAGCGCTCTGCCGAGTACCACATGTGCTCGAGCGCCAGGCTCGAGTCTCCTCCCCGGACGTTTGGCACCTTCTAAGTAGCCAATAAACATGCTGGTAAGTAATGCCATCACTGTAATGCCATTAGACATGTTTTCTACTGGCATTACAGTGATTGGCTGGCCGGAACACGTCATCGGGTGCTATATAGCACCCCGTCAGGCGGGTTCGGCTCATTGCAAGTCAGGGAGAGCTGCGGGTGTAGAGTGAATTTGATCTCAAACCTTTCAGAGACCCAAAAGTCCTTTGAAGGACTATTGTTAGAGGTGACAGCAAAATGTATTTTGGGGGAATTATTTTTTTGTGTCAGGGTGACCGTTAGTGACATTCATTTTCTGCATTCTACAAACGCTGCTTGCTGTGACCAGTGAGAAGCAAATCTACATTTATTTCTAAACAGTGTGTGAGGCCTATATTTAATCCAAATAGCAGTTACAGTCAGTTTCTGTATTGTTCAAACTCTGCTTGCTGTGACCAGTGAGAAGCAAATATACACTTATTTTTAGACAGTGTGTGAGGCCTATATTTACTCCAAATATCAGTGACATCCAGTGTCAATATGAAGAAGGCGAGTATTAAGGGACGGGGAAGTGGACGTGATTCTGATGGTTCACGCAGAGGCCGTGGCCCTGGGCGTGGTTGAAACTGTGCATGCTGCCAGAGCACAAGAAAAACAGTCATCCACGATACCTAGCTTCATGTTCCAGTTTGCAGGGCGTCGCAAGACAACAATCTTCAAGTCAGACCAGTGCGAACAGGTGGTCGGTTGGATTGCAGCAGATAATGCTTCCACTGGGTTAAGCACCACCCTGTCTTCCACCAAATCCAGTCTCAGTAGCCAACAGTCTGGTCAACAACACAATCCCCACGCTGATCATCCTTCCTCCCACCATGTAGAGTTTGGCCAAACAAGCGATCTGGTACTCGGATGTTCCGAGGAGCTATTTTCACCTTCATCACTTAATTTGGCCCTCTCCCCAAGCACTCTTGAAGAGGGACATGAGATCTTGTGCCCTGATTCTCAACCTCTAGAGCCTTCACACTCACAAGATGATGTGTTTAAGGAGGTGGCCACTGGTACTCTGGCACACATGGCTGACTTCATGTTAGGCTGCCTTTCCAGTGACCCCCGTGTTATACGCATTTTAGATAACAGGGATTACTGGGTGTTCACCCTTCTCGACCCCCGCTACAAAGAGATTTTCTCATCTCTCATTTCTCCGGTGGAGAGGATGAGCAAAATGGTGCTATACCAGAAGTTCCTTGTTGACAGATTGCTGCAAAAATTTCCATCTGACAGCGCTGGCAGCAGAGTCCGTACTTCCTTGGGCAACCGAGATGGGGAGACAAGGGGAACACACAGCACTTCCAGCAAAGGCAGAGCAACACTCTCCAAGGCCTGTGACAGTTTTATGACACCCTGCCAGCACCCTCAACATGATGCACGTCCTGGTGTCACAAGGAGGGAAAAGTTTTGGAAGATGGTAAAGGAGTACGTAGCAGACCGTGTCAGCGTCCTCAGTGATCCCTCAGTGCCTTACAACTACTGGGTGTCCAAGCTTGATACGTGGCATGAACTGGCGCTCTACGTCTTGGAGGTGCTGGCCTGCCCTGCCGCCAGCGTTTTGTCTGAACGGGTATTTAGTGCTGCTGGTGGCATTATAACAGATAAGCGTATCCGGCTGTCAACTGAAAATGCTGACAGGTTGACTCTTATAAAAATGAACAAGGTCTGGATTGCCCCTGACTTCTCCACTCCACCAGAGGAAAGCCACGACTGAACATAAAGGCACTTTAAATGTGTTGTTTAGAATGTACTGAATACTCTGTATTCCCATGCACCCCTTCCTCCACAAAAAAGGGTATATGGTTGAATCTTCCTTTTCTCATCCTCCTCCTCCTCGTCCATCACGTATATGCCTTCTCATATAATTTTTAGGATGGTCAGCTCACCAGCAGGCCATCACCCATAATGTTTTAGATGGTCAGCTCACCAGCAGGCCCTCACCCATAATGTTTTAGATGGTCAGCTGACCAGCAGGCCCTTACCCATAATGTTTTAGATGGTCAGCTCACCAGCAGGCCCTCACCCATAATGTTTTAGATGGTCAGCTCAGCTGAAGACCCTTACCTCTAATGTTTTAGTGGGTCACCAGCAGGCCATCAATCATACTTTACCTCTCCTGTATAACGTTTCCTCATCCTAAATACCTATGACATTCCCTGTAATTTTTTTGTACTCGTTCCAATGACAGGCTCTCTTAAGAGTCCTGTATTGTTATTTATCCCCTGCCTGCCTTTCTTGGAAGTGGTAGCCGTGGCCATCCCTCAGGCTCCCTCTCCAGAAGCGAACCCTGATTCCCCATTACCCGTGGTCACCATGGTAGGCGCAAAAAAGAACATCGAAAGTTGATAGAGCAGACATCCGAATAGATCATCAACATCACGGGGACGTGCGATCAGCTTAGAAGTTATCTAGAGTTAACAAAGCGGCAGCAGGCCCTCACCTACAATTTTTTACACGGTCAGCTCAACGTCCGTTCCTCTTCCAAGTTCATTATCATCAGATAATAGTCTGGTCAACACAATCTTAATCACCGGGGGTCACGTAACTAATTAGCACGGAGGATTGTCTTTGGCTATCGGAATGAACCACACAAATCGACTCGATCCACACGCTCAAAACGGCCATGCACCACCACCCACAGAATCGCGAAATAGGTATCAATCTGTCAATCCTTTCTGTGTCCGAGCAGGGTGAGGCTTCCCGTGCGTAGTCAAATTAAGCCTCAGGCTCCACTCCTGGTGGTGCCCTTCCATCCATTAGTTTAAGTTTCAGCTTTGCAACCATACTCCCCCCGGAACCCAAAAACTTTAGTTTCCCAGAAAATGCTCGGCGGGAAATGGGAATAACGCTGCCGGGGATCGTCTTCGAACCTCGAACTTAAGTTGTTGATTAATGAAAACGTTCGTGGCAACAAAGATTTCGGCTGTGGTTCGGCTTGCGTCGGTACAAGAATTTCACCTCTACAGGTACAATACGGATGCCACCGGCCGTTCCTCTTCCAATGAGTTCAGTTTGATCGTCCAAGAGTAGGGTCAACACCACCGAAACCACCGGCCGTCCCTCTTAGTCATGGCCCCAGTTCCGAAAATCACGAAAATATTTGTCTGAACTTGCTCTTTATATAAAAGTAAATATACAGGAAAGAATGTTTCCTAACAATTTTTCATCTAAAATCGCTTTTATCTTCGGTTTTGTGAGTTTTATGGTCAGTCTGAAAAAGTGGCGTACAACTCGGGGAACATCGTTACCAGCAGCGACATTGTAGTCCAAGATGCATCCAGACATCCTCCCCATGCTGTCCCCGACCTATTTCGGTGGTGTTTCCATCAATTTCTGACCTTTTCCTATGAACCAGGCACCCTCCCCTCTTCAGAGCAGGGGGTGCCTGGTTTAATGTTCGGCTCCTCCCATTGACTTCTATAGGGCTCGGATGCTCGGTAGAGCACCCGAGCATCCCGGTGTGCTCGGGCAGAGCACCCGAGCACCCTAGCATTGGGGTGATCGATCATCACTAGTCACAACCCTTGTCAGAGTGCTGTGGCCTTCCAGGTGTTATATCCCTCTAATCATATATTGATGACCTATCCTAAGTTTAGGTTATCAATTTTTAAAGGTCTGGAAAACCCCTCTGAGATTACTCTATTAACTACATTTTATCAGCACTGCAAAAATATTTTAGTGATGTTACAGGCTATGCAGACACCACTATATTCTGCTGATAGCATCCACATGGTGACTAATGAGAAACCCTCCATAAATTTTCATGACTACTATCAGAAAGAAAACTCTTATTGATAAATGTCACTATATAGAATATTTACGGTAGCTCCAAACCAAGGTTTACATTTACCATATTCTTTGGTATTTTGTATACCTGGATTATATTAATGGGCTGTTTTGCCTTTTTTGCCTTCATTTTTGGGGGATTCTTTTGAAATCAGTTGAATTAAAATTAAGTTTTAGAGTCAATTATCTGATGAACATTGGAATTAGAGATTTTACTTTACGTTGGGCCACAAATTTCTTTCGTTTTGATAGTGACAGACTATCATGCCATGTTAAGAGGTGATAGAATATATATTTCTTATCTTTCATTTATTTTTTTACTTATGTGTTATATTGGCAGCCTGTGCCCACCACTGTCCCGTCCTCCTGGGATGGCACGGACGCCGCTTCATTCACCCTTTATCCTCTCTGGTGGCCTATTCCCCCACCAGCGCTCCTCTGCTCTCTTGCAGTGGCTCCAGTGCTAGAGTCCCCTGTGTCTTCTTTTCAGCAGGCTGCAGCTTGCTTCCTGCCAGCAAGACCAATTCTCTTTGCCCATAGGGCCCACAAGCGCTCCCTGCTCTTAAAGGGACAGTGAGTGTGCACCCTAATTTATGCAAGATAATGGCTGGTCACCTTTGGGTACTTAAGGCACCTTCCCCCATGAAAGGGGGCCTGAGCAATAGGCTGTCTAACTTGCTAGTTCCTGCAAAAGTGTTCTACATTAATTTGTCTGCCTGTGTACCAACTCTCTGTTTCCTGGATATTAACCCTTCGCTGCCTGACCTAACCTGTGCCTGACCTTCCTACTGACTCTTTGCTGCCTGCCCTGAACTCAGACTTGTTTACAATTCTTCTCATAGTCAGCCTGCCCTGACCTCGGCCTGTCTCTGACCACAATTCTGCCTTAGTCCATGGTGCTCTGACCCCCGGAGGTAAGCTGTCAATCACATAGAGATTACTCCAGGAGGAAGCGGAATGGTGGGTCCCCCGCAGTGAAGTCCAGATTCCTGCATAGAGGTCAAAGAGTGAAAGCTAGGGGCTGCCATGATTACGCCTTAGGAGTAGGCTAAAATAAAATTTGTTGGTTGACACAGTAGTTCCACGCCCACTGCCACGCCCAATATGCATATTTCAAGAACTCCAGTAAAATGAGTAATTTTACATTGTAATTCTGAGTACCTAATAAATAACCTATACAATAAATGAGCTTGCTAGATGGCACCCAAATCACCCTGGGCATTTCAGGAATTGAAACAAAATGTATATTAGAATACATAATTGAAACAAAATGTATATTAGAAAGTTGTAGATCTTTGATCTTTTCACTTACACTGTGATTACACTTTCTTTATATAAAACTAGAAAACCCCTTTAAGGGATTATATACAAAATCCCTTGAAAAATGGAACATAAAGCAAATCATAACAAGAAGAATAGGCTGTAGTCAGGCAGAATAATGTCAACTGAATGGGGGGGGGGGGGGCCTATGATGGTTGTTTAATGTAAAGTGCAAATTTAATTATAATTATATGAAATTATAGAATGTAAATATGGTATGTAATATTTTTCATCACATTCTCCAGAGATAATTTCCCCATCAATTTAAACTATTTCCAGAACTGTATTGTTTAGTTTTCATTTGAAATAAATCTTAATTGGAATTGTTGCATTAGATGTCAGGCTTTATAGCCCTTCCAAGAACTATTAGCTGTACTGAGACGTTACTTGTAGCTCCTGGACCACAATGCAAAGTCTGTAACATAATACCTACCATATGCTGCGTATAATACTGGTGTCTTCTTATGTGACAGAGTGGTCATTGAGCCAGATCAAGTTTATTGCTTAAAAAATATAGAAACTGCTATTAAATACCCAATGTTCCTATCTAATGTTTATTTTATTGTTAAACGGATTCTCCTAGAATTACGAAAATGAAAATACTTAAATATCACTTTATTATAAATATATTTCCAAATATCTTTCATTAGTTACAATTAGAGATGAGTGAATCGAAGTTGACGAAGTGGAATTCAATCCGATTCGCACCGAATTTGAATTTCCTCAAGCTTCGTGGTAACGAATCATGTTTTTTCCTAAAATAGCTGCTGCATGTGTTAGAAAATGGAGCAAGGAACTCTGGGAATGAGGGATCACCCACAATACCATGTATGCAGCCGATCAGCAGACAGCCAGCCCTGTGATGTCAAAGCCCTATAAATAGCCACAACCATCTTGGATTTAGCCATTTTCCAGGGTACTTAGTGCAGGGAGAGACATCAGCAGGTGCTAGGGACAGTGATGGGAAAAACTTTAAAACTTTTATTTTGCTGTATAGAAGTTCAGGAAAAGGATGGGAGGAATCATTCCACAGTATTGAAGCAGAATAGGGTTCAGTAGGGGAGGTTACAGCCTGGGGAATAGGAACAATCCTATTACACCTTGCTGCACTGACTGGGGACCCAAATTGCCATTATATAGCTCTATAATGCCAGCAAACCGTTCTTGTTATTAGGGTGAAAGTGTTGTTTGATACAGCCATTAAAAGGGTTTATTACATGTATTAGTGTCAAAAATATATATATTTGCCGTTCAGCGGTGCAGTTATATGTTCTAAAGCCCTTTTTGCCGTATATTAGTGGCAAAAAATATATATATTTGCCGTTCAGCGGGGCAGTTATATGTTCTAAAGCCCTTTTTGGCATGCATTAGTGGCAAAAAAATATATATTATTTGCCATTCAGCGGTGCAG
Organism: Bufo bufo; assembly: GCF_905171765.1. NCBI lineage: Eukaryota > Metazoa > Chordata > Amphibia > Anura > Bufonidae > Bufo > Bufo bufo. The sequence goes on along the minus strand of NC_053397.1, from coordinate 40,319,649 downwards.
TTATATGTTCTAAAGCCCTTTTTGGCATGTATTAGTGGAAGAAAAAAGGGCTTATTAGCCATTGTGTGCTGAAGTGAGAAAATTACAGACTTTTTTTTGGGTGTTTTAATTTCCTTTTTATTAATTTATTTGATTTAACAGTATGTCAGACAGAAAAGTGGCAGGCCATGCACAGGGGAGTGGCAGAGGCCTAAATGTTTCTGGCGAAGGCACAGGTTGCAACAGAGTAAGGGGGTGGGCAGCAGGAGTCGCAGCGAGAGGCCTGAGCTCCCGGTGTTATCTAGCGATCATGTCTTGACCAGCAACCCAGCGGTTCTTGAATGGTTGACTCGGTCATCCACTTCATCCCAAGTAACATCAGACACTCCCAGCCAAGAGTCGGTGGGCTTGTCAGACACAACCCTTAGTTGGCATGGCCCGGGAGCAGGCCTTGTGCCCTCACCTGTCATCAATCTGCCTCTGTCCTTTTCTGTTCCCTGAGCCAGAGAAGGATTTTATGCTGTGGATTCACCTTCACTATACAGCGAGGATGAGCTATTAGAGGATAGTCAGCAGCTACTGGCCAGCCAAGATGTGGAGGAGACATCTGCTGCTTCCTCCGGTAGACGGGCAAGTAGTGATGAGGAGAGTGGCGTAGGAGCTGGTGTTGCGAGCGGTCAGGCTCCTGACCAAGAGACTGTTGAGGAGGACATCAATGACATGCAGACAGTACTCGATGATGATGATGTAGCTGATCGCACTTGGGATCCGGGTGAATTAGGGGCTTCATCATCATTGGGAGAAGAGGGTGGCAGCTTGCACGTGAGGCAGAGGCATAGCCAGCAAGTCGCTAGCATGGCCGGGAGTCAGCAGGGTGGCAGCAGTGGGAGATCGGGAGCCAAACTTGGCCGGAGTAGACCACCCACTTTGCAGGAGCCTACCTGCCCGGAAAGTAGTGGTGCAGGGGTTCACAGAAGCAGCGGCAGTAGCAGTCAGTCAGTGCGGAATGTTGGGGGTAAAATCACCTACTCTGCGGTGTGGCAGTATTTTGTTAAGACGCCGGAGGAGGTGTACATGGCCATTTGTAGAATCTGTGGGCAGAAGGTAAAGTGTGGCGAGAGTGCCAATGTTGGCACCACAGCCCTGCGTCAACATATGCAGCGTCACCATAAAGTGGCCTAGGAGAACTGTGGCTCCGATGTGGTGGTCCAGCCTGCCGCAGCAACCGCTGCATCACCCAGTGGCACGCTCCCAATTTCAGGCAGTCAAGGCTCCACCACCTCAGCCGAAGGGAGCTGTCTGTCCTTCCCATCATCTGCTGGTCCTGATGCTTCTGCTGCTCCTCCTCGTCAGTCATTCTGTCAGCAATCGATCACCGAAGCGATTGCCAAGAAACAAGAGTATGCGTGCACTCATCCAACAGAGCAGAAGCTGAATGTGCTCCTGGCCAAGTTGCTGGTGCTGCAGTCCCTCCCTTTCAAACATTTTTGGCTCTATACACCACCACAATGGATTTGAAATGAAACAAACAAGATGTGCTTTAACTGCAGACTGTCAGCTTTAATTTGAGGGTATTTACATCAGGTGAACGGTGTACGAATTACAACAGTTTGCATATGTGCCTCCTACTTGTTAAGGGACCAAAAGTAATGGGACATAATAATAATCATAAATCAAACTTTCACTTTTTAATACTTGGTTGCAAATCCTTTGCAGTCAATTACAGCCTGAAATCTGGAACGCATAGACCAGTGCTTGAAGTGGGCCGGAACGCGGCGGTACTCAGTACCGCCACTTCCAAAAATTGCCCTGGAGAGTACCAGCACCTCTCCGTGCGCCCAGTACGTGGGTTTCCGGTACCGGAGCGCAGCGGAGAGCTGGCAGTATCTCCTCCCTAATGTCGTTGGCTGGGCAGCTAGTGGAGGGGGGCGGGTCGTTGCAGAGTACGGCTCAGGCTGGCGCAGGCAGGGAGTTGACCTCACGTTAGGTGACGTCAACTCCTTCCCGCGCGCCTGTGACTGAGGAGCGATCAGTGCGGCGACCAGTGACTGGTCCTCCTTGGAGTCAGGAGTCGGACGGTGCAGCAAAGAACATCGACTTTGCTTTGGAATCCAACTTCTGAAGAGTACTGGTGAGTGACAGGCACCCCCCCTCCCCCCTCCCCCCACACACATTAGTTCCTCTCTGTACCAGTACCCCCCCCCCCCCCTGGCAGGGGGGTACTGGTACAGAGAGGAATTAATGTGTGTGATGAGGGAGGGGGGGGGGGTCTGATGTGCAGGGGGGTACTGGTACAGAGAGGAACGAATGTGCGGTGGTGGGGGGGGGGGGGGTACTGGTACATAGAGGAACTAATATATATGTGTCTGATGGGTGGGTCTGATGTGTAGGGGGCCCCTGCACATCAGACCCCCCCATCACACACATATATATTAGTTCCTCTATGTACCAGGACCCCCCCCCCACCACCGCACATTCGTTCCTCTCTGTACCAGTACCCCCCTGCACATCAGACCCCCCCCCCCTCATCACACACATTAGTTCCTCTCTTTACCAGTACCCCCCCCCCCCCCACCACCACCACACATTAGTGCCTCTCTGTACCAGTACCCCTCTGCACATCAGACCCCACATCACACTTGGCCATTGCATAGCAATCCACTTCTTTCCCTTAAAAAACTCTTTGCTTGCTTTTGCAGTATACTTTGGGTCATTGTCTATCTGCACTGTGAAGTGCCGTCCAATGAGTTCTGAAGCATTTGGCTGAATATGAGCAGATAATATTGCCCAAAACACTTCAGAATTCATCCTGCTGCTTTTGTTAGCAGTCACATTATCAATAAATACAAAAGAACCAGTTCCATTGGCAGCCATACATGCCCACGCCAAGAGACTCCCACCACCATGCTTCACTGATGAGGTGGTATGCATAGGATCATGAGCAGTTCCTTTCCTTCTCCATACACTGCCCTTCCCATCACTCTGGTACAAGTTGATCTTGGTCTCTTCTGTCCATAGGATGTTGTTCCAGAACTGTGAAGGCTTTTTAGATGTCTTTGGCAAACTCTAATCTGGCCTTCCTGTTTTTAAGGCTCAGCAATAGTTTACATCTTGTGGTTAACCCTCTGTATTCACTCTGGTGAAGTCTTCTCTTGATTGTTGACTTTGACACATATACACCTACCTCCTGGAGAGTGTTCTTGATCTGGCCAACTGTTGTGAAGGGTGTTTTCTTCACCAGGGAAAGGATTCTTCGGTCATCCACCACAGTTGTTTTCCGTGGTCTTCCGGGTCTTTTGGTGTTGCTGAGCTCACCAGTGCGTTCCTTCTTTTTAAGAATGTTCCAAACAGTTGTTTTGGCCACGCCTAATGTTTTTGCTATCTCTCTGATGGGTTTGTTTTGTTTTTTCAGCCTAATGATGGCTTGCTTCACTGATAGTGACAGCTCTTTGGATCTCATCTTGAGAGTTGACAGCAACAGATTCCAAATGCAAATAGCACACTTGAAATGAACTCTGGACTTTTTATCTGCTCATTGTAATTGGGATAATTAAGGAATAGCACACACCTGGCCATGGAACAGCTGAGAAGCCAATCGTCCCATTAATTTTGGTCCCTTAACAACTGGGAGGCACATATGCAAACTGTTGTAATTCCTACACAGTTCACCTGATTTGGATGTAAATCCCCTTAAATTAAAGCTGACAGTCTGCAGTTAAAGTACATCTTGTTCGTTTCATTTCAAATCCATTGTGGTGGTGTATAGAGCCAAAAATGTTAGAATTGTGTCAATGTCCCAATATTTATGGACCTGACTGTATGTCACCTTGCCTCTCTATGGTCTGCTGATGCTGCTGCCACTTCCACACTATGTCACCTTGCCACTCTGTGGTCTCCTGATGCTGCTGCTACCTCAACACTATGTCACCTTACCATCCTGTGGCCTCCCCCTGATGCTGCTGCTGCCACCTCCACTCTTTCATTGAGCCACCCTTTGGCCTCTTTCTGATACTGCTGCCGCAACCTCCACACTCTGTCATTGTGCCACTCTTTGGCCTCCTGATGCTGCTGCTGCCATCTCCACACTGTCATTGTGCCACCCTGTGGCCTCCTCCTTATGCTGCTGCCACCACCTCCACACTGTGACATTGTGCCACTCTGTGGTCTCCTCATGCTACTGCTGCCACCTCCACACTGTCATTGTGCCACCCTGTGGCCTCCTCCTGATACTGCTGCTGCCGTCACCTCCATACTCTCATTGTGCCACTCTGTGGCCTCCTGATGCTGCTGCTGCCACCTCCATACTGTTATTGTGCCACCCTGTGGCCTCCTCCTCATTCTGCTGCCACCACCTCCATACTCTGTCATTGTGACACTCTGTTGTCTCCTCATGCTGCGGCTGCTGCTGCCACCTACACAGTCATTGTGCCACCCTGTGGCCTCCTCCTGATACTGCTGCTGCCGTCACCTCCATACTGTGTCATTGTGCCACTCTGTGGCCTCCTAATGCTGCTGCTGCCACCTCCACACTGTCATTGTGCCACTCTGTGTGTCCTCCTCCTGATACTGCTGCTGCTGCCGTCACCTCCACACTCCTTCCTGATGTTGCTGCCACCTCCATAGTCTGTCATTGTGCCACTCTGTGGCCTCCTGATGCTGCTGCTGCCTCCTCCACACAGTCATTGTGCCACCCTGTGGCCTCCTCCTGATACTGCTGCTGCCGTCACCTCCATACTGTGTCATTGTGCCACTCTGTGGCCTCCTGATGCTGCTGCTGCCACCTCCACACTGTCATTGTGCCACTCTGTGTCCTCCTCCTGATGCGGCTGATGCTGCCGTCACCTCCACACTCCTTCCTGATGTTGCTGCCACCTCCAGACTCTGTCATTGGGACAGTCTGTGGTCTCCTCATGCTGCTTCTTCCTCACAACTATGTAATAGGGCCATTCTGTTGACTTCTCATGCTGTTCCCACCCTCCCCACTTCATGACTGGGCCACTATTTTGCCTTTCGGCTTGGCTGACATCATCATTTATTTGACCCTTCCTCTGATCTGTCAGAAGGAATGAAGACGCACAACAGATCCTGTCTATGTAACAGCTGTAAGGCCTGCATGACATGGTCCCTATTTTGCATCAGAATTGGCTTATGATTTGGTAGCCAAAAGCAGGAGTGGGTACAAAACACAGAAGACATGCAAATATTCCATTCACTTGTCATCTCTGTTTTAGATCCACTCCTGTTTTTTTTGGCATTAACAATACTGATGGATTATTGAGCAAATGCTGACCGAGTGAAGGCGGATGCTCCACAGACAGGATGCATTGTTTGTGGGTTAGTGTTCTGACGGATCAGAGGAAGGGCA